>NC_082392.1:8049992-8052619 GCF_031168955.1 Gadus macrocephalus
CCCCCCGGCCTTGCTTAATGTCATTAACAGGTGGCTGTCAAAAATAGATACCCACACGCGCACACGCAATTGGTCACGCATACACACACATTAAGGGATACAGCACACATACATGCCCCCTTTACACACACACAGACAAACACACACACACACACACACTGACGCATACGCACAAAGATAAACACACACCCATCGTCGCTGATGGGAGGCTGCCATGAAAGTGTGTGCCCCTGCACACATACTTTTTCGCAGAGCTTTGAAATGTCGGGCCTGCTGTGGCCATGCTGATATCCCATCGATCCAATATCAATAGAGTGCTTCATGGTTAACGCATACAGGCACTGTGTACACACTATGCAGTCCCCAGGAATCACACACAATCTGTCATCAACGGTACCGCCAACCCACCCACTAGTGTCCGCCTCTCTCCTTACACTCTGTTTCCATAACCTCCCTTTATCCCGCCCCTTTCCGTTTCCCTCTCAGTCTCTCCCTTTCCCCCACCCCCCCCCCCCCGCTCTCTCTCTCTCTCCAATCTTGCTCTCTTTTGCTCTCTCTCTTTCCCCCTCTTTCTCTCCCTCTCCCTCTCCCTCTCTCTCTCCAAATCTCTCTCCGCCACTCTGCCTCTCTATTAGTTCCAAGCTTCAAACCGACCAACGTGCATGCAACAGGTCAGACTCATTTCTTATTTGTTGTTTTATGTGCCATCACTAAACTTGTTAGTTTTCATGTGTGCCCACGTTTCATCTGTCACGTACCGGGGCATGCCGTTGGTCGGTGGAGACAGTCAACACCCAGATAGATTTCAGAACTTTCACAGAATCCAAGTTTTCACCTCGTGAAGAGCTGTGTCCCGCGATGCTTGTTCACACAAACGGCTCATCTGCTAAAAGGTGCCACTGTGTGATGGGGGGAGTGGCTGCAATATCAAAAAAAGAGGCAACATTTCAACATGACTAACAGCTTTCAGTATGAGCTCCCATGCAGCCTATGTGTTTCCTCCGCGGTGGAGGGGGGCTGGTATTCTCTGACCTAAGCGGTCACGCTGTGGCTGATTGCGGCTGACGTCAGGGGAGGAGTTTAATTACCACTAATTTGGCTGTCATCTGCCGAAGCCTTGAGATTCTCACGATACGTCCATGCAGTCCCGTGGACCAGGGCGCCAATCCCGGCACACAGCAAGTCGTCCCACATGACGTCAGCTACTACGGACCCCTAACAGAGTTTTCCTTAAGAAAGAAGCTGACGTGAAGTCAAACATGGTGGCTGGAGGCGGAGGCACTTTGCTGTTAATAGGTGTGTGCGGTCTGCCAATGAGGGTGAAACATGAAACTGGCCCGTGAGATGCTGTTAGCACCAGGCTCTGCGTAAAGCGTGCTGCCTGCAGTATGTGACCTGCTATTCTGGTGCTGACCGCTTCCTGTGCAGGCTCAGTGTCCTCAGTCTCTGACCCGCCATGTGGCTGTGATCACACAGTTAATTACTGTAAACCCCCCTCACTCTGTCACAATGAATTATCACCTTTTATATATCTGGGTTGTCTTGTTAGGGGGCGCTTTGTTATCATGACCTCCATGCCCTGTTTGGAAGAACATGTAAACACCTAGTCCCAGGTACAAATGAAGATACGACACTAGCACACACACACAACACATACACGCCAATCCAAACATGTATGCACATAAAAAGTGCTCACTTTCATACCCTTCCATGAGAGAACACATCCATGCGCACACACACATGCACACACAGAAACAAACCCACACAAAGGTGCGCACGCACACAAAATGTGCATGCACACCCACTTCCAGCCCTGGTGTTTCCCGGTAGGTGCGGGACAGAGGATGTATTTGTAGTGCTACTTCATTCCTCCCAGCTCAAGGGATCTGTGTCTGAGCCAGAGAGACACGCTGGTGGGTGCTTCTCAAAGAGTGGGCTCGACCCCAACACCCCATGCCACCCACCCTCCTCACCCAGCTGCAGCACTCATTGTATTTCTAACCAAAAAATTCAGGCAGAAATTCCTCTCTGAACTGGACATCATTCCATGCGTGTTTTACTTCCTGTTCCAAACGGGACTCTCTGGGCCTCGCTGGGGAACGCCATATGGCTCTCCTATTGTTGCCTTTCAGCTCTCAGGTGGAGTTTGCGAGCGAGAGTAGGTAGATGAAGAGTTGGCAGTGGAATATGGTAATTAAGAAGACGCAAGGATGGTGTTATTGTGCAACGTATGTTTTCTGTCTTTCTCTATTCTTCTTTCTATTCTCTTTCTTTCTTTCTTTCTTTCTTTCTTTCTTTCTTTCTTTCTTTCTTTCTTTCTTTCTTTCTTTCTCTGTCTCTCTCTCTCTCTCTCTCTCTCTCTCTCTCTCTCTCTCTCTCTCTCTCTCTCTCATTCATTTCCTTTAGGGTCCTAGTGTTGGACAGACTCAGCCTGGCTTCCTGGATCCTCTCCTGTGTGTCTTCTTCCAGGCTCCAGCTGCCCTCCAAGCCCCTTCCACCAGCTCATCATTATTCCCTGAAGAAACCATTTGCGATTCCTTCAGTTCACCAGACACGAGACAAATGCTCCTCATTTTATAACTTTGATAACATTTACGGTATCTATCCAAATTATTTTTGAATATAAT
>NC_082392.1:8052719-8057719 GCF_031168955.1 Gadus macrocephalus
AAAGGGAGAGTAACTGGAGACTTGAAAGGCGGGGAGATGAATACAGAGTGCCAGACAAGAGCAAATGAGGTAAGAATCAGCATGTTACCATGAAGGATCAAAGGTTATTGATTAGAAATGGTGAACTGCGGGGAGGGACATGTACTCAATACAATGACTTTGTAGCACAAAGTCATTGTACCACGTATCTGTGACCAAGGATGGAGGGAGATGGGCATGTTATCGAATCGAGCGAAAGAAAGACAAAGACAAACAGGAAGAGAGGGAGACAATAGATAGACAAACAAACATGAGAAATAAAAAAGACATTATAAACGCAGCGAGAAAAAAATGAGAAAAAAGGACAGAAAGAAGAAAAAAAACGAATGAGTGAATGGAAGAAAGAAGGATGCAGGGTAAAGAGTTGTAGTAAAAGGTCTTGCTCAGTACGTACGCCGCGTGGGCCTCTTTGAACTTGCCAACTATCTGGATGTGAAACATCAGGTCACCTCCATTCACGTATTCCATCACATAATTACAACGCTCCTGCAGGGATAGACACACACAAACCCACACACACACACACACACACACATGCATGCACAAACACACACACACACACACACACACACACACACACACACACACACACACACACACACACACACACACACACACACACACACACACACACACACACACACACACACACACACACATACACACACAGCAGGGTCCTTAAGGATTAACCTGGGAGTTAAAGTCAAATGCTCTGACCTTTAGAAAACTGATAATGAATTATTGTTTGGCCTCGAGAATTGTGCAGTCCCCACACAGCCACACACACAGACAGCCACACACAGACAGACACAAACAAAAACACACACACACACACACACACACACACACACACACACACACACACACACACATAAATACACACAAAGACACACAAAACCACACAAAACAAAACATATAGACACTTAAATACACACACACACACAGACACACAACACACACACCCAAATACACACAAAGACAAGACAGAAACACACATACATACACTTACAAACATACATTCACATACACACACAAACGCACATACACACACAAGATACAGACAGACACAAACACACACACACACCCAGCCACCCTCGGTCTGGAATGCGCAGTAGAGGGAGGTGAGGAAGTGGGGTCTGGAGGGCAGGCCCAGCACCCTCCTCTCAACCATGGCGCTCTCCGTGTCCTCGTCCTGGAACAGCACGTCTTTCTTCAGCACCTTCACCGCAAACAGCCGCTCGCTGCCCGCTCCTCGGCCAGCAGCACCTGCACGCACAGAGCCTTCCTCAGCAACATCATCATCCTCACTGGAGACTGGATGATGATGATGATGATGATGATGATGATGATGATGATGATGAGTGATGTTGATGATGATGATGATGATGATGAATAGGACGGTGTCTTGATCCGAGTCCCTTCCAGGTGCGGTGTCCCTGGAAGGGCCACCAGAGGTCGTGGTTCACCTCTAGGGGGCGCCGTGAGGCACGACGAGAAGAAGTCACTAACTTGTTAATATAGACTACCTGGTAAAGTTTTATAGAATAAACAAACAGCGACAAAGAATGCAAGCATTTACTGCAATATAGTTACTGCAGACATTAAAATGGTTGCCAAGCAACACAGGCTTCCATATTTTGAGTTTGTCGGCACAATAAAGCGTACAATTATTTGTTATGCCTTAAAGGTGTATTTTACAACGGCTTCGAGCAAATAAAAAATCAAGTGCCAGAACTATTCATTTTAATACATGAAAGAAAAAACGGCAGGCACATGAAGGAAATGGGCATTTTGATGTACGATCGCTAAGGCATTAATAATGGATAGAGAGAGAGAGAGAGAGAGAGAGAGAGAGAGAGAGAGAGAGAGAGAGAGAGAGAGAGAGAGAGAGAGAGAGATAGAAAGAGTTGAGTGATTATCTCTGTGGAGAACTTCCGGTGAAGCCCAATTTATCACGAGGACGGCCGCTGACAAGGACAGGAAGAAAATACGGTGAGGAAGTTTAATTATGAACCAACTAAACTGCAGTTAATTGTAGTCCCTAGACTAACAGTTGGATCTAATGAAAACAAATTATAGTTTGGGTTTTTGTTGTCTCCTAAGATCTTTCCAGTTACGCGCACACCATAGAGTGTAATTAGTGCTATTTATTTATTCAATGTTTTATTTATGGGGATATCAGAGTCCACGAGAAGCTGTGCTGGACTGGACGGTAAAAGAGCTGACATCAATAGTGAAAAAATGCCAACATTCTGGCAGAAACTGCTTACATGGCTGCTGCAGATGATTGGCCTGTTCAAACAAGGCATCTCATTTAAATTTAAATTCATAGCAGAGTATGCTATGGTTTCATTTATTGCCTTCCATCTCCGACGCCCAGTGTGTGCATGCGAGTGTGGACATGAATGGTGTGTGCAAGATGGGAGGGAGGGAGAGAGGGAGACAGCTGGGGGGGGGGGGATGAGAGTGAGAGCAGAGGGGGTGGGGGGATAAGGGAGAGAGAAGTGAGGAAGAGGGGAAAAAGAGAATGAGGGTGACGGCTGGGGGGGATCAGAGATTGAGATGGGTTCAGGGATCTCTGTTCTGCAGGTGCTACCACAGGAAGCTGTCATTGATAAAACCGTTTTGTCAGTTACTATGGAACATCCTGAGACTGGAGCTCTTGGCTCCTTTGACAACCTCTCCCCCCCCTCCCCTCCCCCTCCCTCCACCACCTCCCGAACATCCCTCACCACTAGCGCCCAGAGCAGCTACCATCCGCTGTAGTAGTAGTGGCAGGGGCGCTTAGGGAGACACGGCAATACCCCTGCCTCTTTCAGCCCCTTCAAAACCTGGTTCCTTCCCACTCTGACATTTTGTCACTAGCTGCAGCTCTGTAATCCCTCTTCATTCCCTCTCCATCTCACACCCCCCAACACACACACACACGTACGCACGCACGCACGCACGCACGCACGCACGCACGCACGCACGCACGCACGCACGCACGCACGCACGCACGCACGCACACACACACGCACGCACGCACGCACGCACGCACGCACGCACGCACGCACGCACGCACGCACACACACACACACACCACACACACACACACACACACACACACAAACACACACACACACACACACACACTCGTGCTCTCCATCCTCCTTACAGTATCTCTCCCATTCACTCGCTCTCCTCACTACACAGCAGCCCTGAGTCTCTCTCTCTCTCTCTCTCTCTCTCTCTGTCTCTCTCTGTCTCTCCTCTCTCTCTCTCTCTCTCTCTCTCTCTCCTCTCTCTCCTCCTCTCTCTCTCTCTCCCTCTCTCTCTCTCTCTCCCCTCTCTCTCTCTCCTCTCTCGCTCTACCTCCTTTTTCCAGGGTCGCTTCTCTCTCTCTTCTTACATAAGCAGACTCTATTTCTCCTGTCCTCTGCAGACTCCTCTGACAGTTCTGTGTGTGTATGTGTGTGCATCTGTATGTGTGTGTGACTGTATCTATATGAATGAACGTGTGTGTGTGTGTGCGTGCGTGTGTGTGTGTGCTAGCGTGTGTCTGTGTGCGTGTGCGTGCGTGTGTGCATGTGTGCGTATGTCCGTGTGCACGTGTGTGTGTGTGTGTGTGGCTTGTGTGTATGTGCCTGTGTGTGTGTGTGTGTGTGTGTGTGTGTGTGTGTGTGTGTGTGTGTGTGTGTGTGTGTGTGTGCAGGCATTCGTGTGTCTTCAGAGGAAAGGACCCAGAGCTCAACTCTCTCTCTTATTACGTGCCGTCTTTTGGGGAATTAAAGAGAAAATGGAGACCAGGGGGGGAGCGGGGGGAGAGCGGGGGTCTCTGATGACACCCAGCTTGCCGAGAGGACTGGCATGGCCGCTACAGCAAGCAGCAGCTGTCATGGCGGCTGCTAACGAACTGGCCAGGCACAAACACACACCACACACACACACACACACACACACACACACACCACACACACACACACACACACACACACACACACACACACACACACACACACACCACACATACACAACAACACACACACACACACACACAACACACACCACACACGCACGCACCACGCACGCACGCACGCACACACACACACACACACACACACACACACACACACACACACACACGACACACACACACACACACACACACACACACACACACCACACACACACACACACACACACACACACACACACACACAGGGCTTGCAAGGAGGAGCCAGGGGTTAAAGTGAGTCATGCGTCTATGAGGAAGGGTCATATGGAGAGCTGGGCAGGAGGCTCAGGATGATGTAATGTGCCAGTGACCCAGCTGCCAGAACACGAATCCACTATCGTCCACCGTTTCAAAGGTCACAGCTGTCAATGGCAGAAATACCTGGTACAGAAGGGAAACATCTTATGAATAGATGCATGATGTCGTTGAGGTGCATGCAGATGTATCGATGACATTGGAACGCACACAACATCCACCCTTCAGTGGGTTACCTTGCCGAAGCTTCCTTTGCCCAGCACCATGAGGAAGTTGAAGTCCTGGATGCCCACCTTGGTCCTTGCTGGGACCGGGGGCGGTGGGCAGGTGGGCCGGGGTACCTGTGCTGGTGGGGCTGACTGGGAGCTGAGCTGGGAAGGCCTCAGGCAGCTGGGAAGGCAGAGCGCCGGGGGACAGAGCGGTGACGGTGGAGGGGTCTGGCTGGAGCTCCTGGAAGAAGAGAGGAGAGATAGATGTGAAGGGTTGGACACGCTCCAATGCCAGTATCCTCTCCCCCCCCCCCCCCCCCCTACTGGACCTGCCAACACACACACACACAGACACACAGACACACACAACACACACACGTCAGGTCAAATGTATATGTATTATTTATCATAATTAGTGTCTCTCAAAGGACTATGCTGGCCCACATTCAAAGGGTGGTCCCACAACAAACAGACACAGCGCACACACACAACACAAACAC
>NC_082392.1:8065219-8070219 GCF_031168955.1 Gadus macrocephalus
ATTTAGAGCATATTTATCCCCCTGTGTCCTCGTAAATGCTACATCAATGCAGGTGTGTCTGCGTACATGGTTAGAGAGCGCGTGCATGGAGCTGTCTGGTTAACCAGGGACATGGAGGGTCTCCTGCAATCAGCAGCAGGGGTCATATGATCAGTTGAGGCCAATGGGGCGGCGGCTCCAGCGTGTGAACTGGTCTGTTCTCCACTGGGACCAGGGACGGAGAGCGGAACACACCGGAACCAACGCGGTTGGAGCTGGTTTGTGCGCATGTTAACCTGGTTTCTGGGCGTTCTCATCTCACGATGGTATGCCTGGAGTGGGGGTCTCCAAACGTTGGTGATTGGTGAGAAAGATGGCTGGCCTTCCCAGCATGCTTTTGGGGAGAGCGATATCCCTTTCAGTAATATGGGTTCAGGGTTGCGAGGCGAGAGAGGGGGAGGGACTTGTGATATTCATCTCTGATGTTAACTGGCGTACACATCTCATAGGAAGTAAGATAAGGGAAATTACGCAACGGTAGACGGGGATAACACAAACACACATAAATCACTCAGTGCCCATGTATGGAGTGTACCGTGCGCTGTACCAATGGGCCACCTTACCAGATAAAGTCGGTGCAGTGGCTGCAGAAGGTGGGCTGCTTGAAGAAGCGGGCGGTGAACTGGTGGTCCTTCACCTCCACGATGCGCTTGTGCTTCAGGGCGCCCTTCCTCTGGAACACGGGCACCCTGGGCGGCGGGGACAGGGGCGAGGGCAGGGGAGAGGAGCCCCCCGCCACACCGACACCGGCAACGGTGGAGGAGGGCGAGGAGGTTGAGGAGGTGGAGTTGGCCGAGGACGGGGAGGAGGCCAGGGTGAGCGGGGAGAGCGATGGGGAGGGGGAGACCGGGGTGGACATGTTGCCTTGGAGAAGAGAGAGAGAGAGAGAGAGAGAGAGAGGGAGATAGAGAGGGTTGGGCGAGACGGAAGGGGAGAGAGGAGTGGGGGTACTGGGGGGAGGAGGGGTTTTACAGTATTTGGGTCAGTTGTTGCATGGACAACATGGTGGGGTCCAGAGAGGAGGAGTAAAAGGGAATTGAGCCAGGAAGAAGGAAGGAAGGGAGGGATGGATGGAGGAGAGAACCGACAGAGAGGACCGATGGCAGGGGAGGCTTCGTTGGACGGTGCTGCTTGCGGGGACTGCAATAGACAGCTAAGACGGATCTAGCCTCGGAGACCCCAAGACAGCAACTCTCTGTCCCACATACAGCCAGTCTAGACCATAAACCCTCTTAGCCTGTCTCTCTCTCTCTGAACCCCCTTATTTCTTTCTCTCTCTCTCCCTCTCCCACTCCCGAGCCCCATCAAAGCCCAACCCTCAAATTACTGGGTCTACTGTACCTCCTGTTGCCATGTCAACAGTGCAGCCCCCCACACACCCCCTTCAGCACCACCTGTTCCAATATTAGACTCACATCCGATCCACAACCACTGTCCAATTGTGCCCTGATTAGCAAGCGGTGTTGTTTCTCCAGACAAAGTTTGAGAGTAGGATACTATTCTTTATGAGAACAGGGATACAGGAGAGATGGAGGAAAAAGACCAGAGAGAAAAGAGAAAAATGCAGAGCTGCAAATGTTTAGCTGGGGAGATTGTAGCGGTGGAACAGTTGTAGACTTTTAAATGATAAATGAACGTGGACACAGAGAGACATTTAATGAATAAATAAATAAGCCAATGTCCCCAGAAAACAACAACAAACGAAAAGCACACTGGAATGATGGCTTTTTGTAGGGATTATGGCTCAGCAAAATATGGGAGTAAAAATCCATGGAGTGACGGGTGAGATGGATGTAAAGGGAGTGAGGGCTCCTACATAAAGGAAGCTAACAAAAAGATGCAATTCAACAACAATGAGGTGCCAAGAAGGAAGGAGCTTACCTTTTGTGGAGCCTAAACAAGACCCTGGAGTGGGGGCAAATTCCTCTTCTTGGCCGCCTCTTTCTCTCAGGTACACTTTTAAGAGAAACTATTTTGGGTTTCACACCTGTAGCTGCTCTCGCTCATAAAACAGGCATACGTAAGAAAAGGAAACAGAGATAGAAGGAGAGGAAGGAAGGAAGAAGAAATGACGAGAAGATCTGCGCATTGACCAGAAGCGAAAAGCATCCAAGACGTAAGCCTAGAAAAAAATGGAAAATAGCGTTTACAGCCAAAGAGACGAAGTAAACGAAAGATTGAACAGATGGATCCTTGTCTAGGAGGCAGAGGAGAAGTGGAGGAGACTTTATATCAGCTAACCCAGAGGCAGGGTGAGGAGAAGGGCGAGATGGAGCACTGGTATTCTCTTTCCAAGATTGGCTCTGTTTTTTACCAAGTAGAAGAGGAGAGAGAGTGACACAGGGAGAGAGAGTGACACAGGGAGAGAGAGCGAGAGAGAGAGAGAGAGAGAGAGAGAGAGAGAGAGAGAGAGAGGGAGGAAGATAGAGAGATAGAGAGAGAGGGAGAGAGATTAGAATGATAGAGAAAAGAGAGAGGGAGAAAGAAATAGGCAGCGATTCATTTTGAAATCTGGGTTACTTCTCTCTCGAGGGAGAAAGACAGCGAGAGAGAGAGAGAGAGAGAGAGAGAGAGAGAGAGAGAGAGAGAGAGAGAGAGAGAGAGAGAGAGAGAGAGAGAGAGAGAGGATGGGGACTTGGGAGAGAGATTGCCATTTTTGCCATCATCACTACAGTATGGTCAGGCAGACGGAAAGCGTCTCTCACATTGTCTGGTGCCAGACTTACTGAAGCAGCGAGCGCAGACCGCTCGGGGAGAGAATTAAGGGATAGAACGCCTTTTACTGTGGAGGATCCAGTACGTTTTGCAGATCATTAAGCATAAGTCAACAACATGGAAGGGATTCAAGTGGCCAACAGGTGTTGAGGTAGCTGCAGGGGCTGAGCAGATGATCGATGATGGGACTGATTGACATTGTCATGCAAGAAAACTGACTGAGGTAAACTTTTGGATGAGGGCGTTTGGGGCTATGATTACTAAATGATGAATTTCTTGTGAGACCAACTCTGGTTAGCATGGCAACGCCACTCTGCACTGAAACCAGGTCGGGGTGGGAAGTGTAGTTCTCAAGAGGGAGGAGCTGAACTGAAATCCTTTTGCATGGGGGGAGAGAGAAAGATGGAGAGACAGACAGACAGACGAACAGAGAGAGATAGAGAGGCATATCAATGACACACAGTCAAATCCACCACACTGGATGGCTTTAGGCACTAATCAATCAAACACAAACACAATTACACACAATTACACACACACGCACGCACGCACGCACGCACGCACGCACGCACGCACGCACGCACGCACGCACGCACGCACGCACGCACGCACGCACACACACACACACACACACACACACACACACACACACACACACACAGCTTGACCTTTCAAGGAGAGTAAGGGAGTGTAGGAGGAAAGGAGTGTAGGCTGGACATCATGGTGGAAAAAAAGAGAGAAGGAAAGGAGGAGTGGAGAGATGTGCACACAGAGGAGGACAGAAAGTGGAAGGAGTGTGACAGAGAGAACGAGGGAAGGGAGCAGAGAGGTGGAAGGTCTAATTAATGAAAATGTAGGTTATTAGTCTCCTGATGAAGACGCTGGCAGAGAATTAATTAACTATTATAATTAGCAAGATTGTTAGAGAGCAAAATGGTGTCAGCCAGCGAGATAGCGTTATACGTGTACATAAGTGCTTGTGTGTCTATGGCTGTCACGGTAACACTCCAGACCCCGGACCCGTAGAGAGGATGCTGCGTGGGCACGTTCTGTCCCACAACGATAGACCTGAGTCTCACCTCCGCGCTAGCTAGCGTGAGCTAACATGAGCTAATATTAGCCAGGAGGCACCAGCTGAGAGATAATTATAGAGACGTCCTTTTATACAGAACTGATTCAGATTTTTTCTCTTACAGAATCACCGTTGCGGTCTTTATTTTACGGCTCATAGGATTTACAGCCCTTCATTGGATGAAACAGTGCTGTAATTTCCTTGACGGAAATAAATGCAAAGTCATCAGAGCATTGTCAGAAGAAAAAGGGGGCGCCCTGGTATGAGTTGAGTGATAAATTATGCTTGCCGCCATGTGTGAGATTAATTTATTATTGTGAATCGTAACGTGCGTGTGTGTATGTGTGTGTGCGCGCCTATCTGCATGGTCCTGGGCCATAAACAGGAGACGTGTGGCCAGGCAGTCACACTTCTGTCAAACCAAGCAGACACACAATAATATGCCAAAGACAAACACACAATGATGCCACCGCCGTAAAAGACCAACGGACGAGTAAATTAACAGATTCTTGAAGTAAGATGCAGCACGCTATTAAAATAATGGATCAACAAAATAATTTCAATGATGCGCAAGACATTTGCATCATCCTTGTATATCAACGCACACTTTTATAGCATCTCAGTAATATGATTGTGACCAGGGTAACCCTGTCCAAGCCAACCGTCCCCCCTCTCTCTCATCTCTCTCCCTGTGCAGATGGCTATCCCATTATTTCTGACCATGGTTTAATGAAACAGAAAATTCCCTTCCAACGGAATCTTTTTTTTTTGGGGGGGGGGGAGGGGACAGGGGGAGGTGTGGAGAGAGGTTGCAATCAGCGCACCACCCATTACACACATCTATTATGGTTTAACAAGCCCTAGCACCAGCCTCGGTCGGCCCGCCCGCCGGCTGGCTGGTTGGCTAGCTGGCTGGTTGGCTGGTTTGGTTGGCTGCTCTCCTCCAATGAAATTAGGGTAAATTGAAACTGTTGTTTGTGGAATCAACAGAGAATTGTTGTCCGAGGTAATCATATCTGTTAAATGTGACGCATCAGAACCAATTTGCCGTGTGGTTTCGCTCGTTGGGGTTTTCTGTTGAGGCGCCGCTATTTGTTTTGATTCCATTATCTTTGTGTGGGAGCGGCGAGGAGAGGCATCGGGGGGTGAGGCATTAAGGGGGACCATTAACGCG
>NC_082392.1:8077719-8090219 GCF_031168955.1 Gadus macrocephalus
CTAGAATTGCTACAAAGCTAAAACATTTAAAACTATTAATCTAACACTTCCTCCAAGTATACCAAACTTAACTCATATATATCTATATATACCTGTACATATATATGTATATATTTATTTGTACATATATATTTCTTTATAGATAAATTATAGAATTCAAATGAAAATTGAATACAATGGTCAATAAAATATCTCAGTTAAATCACAGTTTAACATGGTACATTCTCAAAAAACATAGTATATATTAATATATTATTTTTTTCTCAGCAAATAAAAAATAACTACAGGTATTTTTTTTCAAATAATCATTTCTGTTCATGCAGTCACAGACTTAAGTATTAGCGCCTCAATAGAACTCAATGATGTCCAGTGACACACCAGGTTATAGCCCTGCTGATCGGTTGAAAATGACTCTGTTCTACTGGGCAGGAAACATTCAACCTATATTTCCATGATTTCCACTGTTGGGCTTCAGAGAAAAAGTTGTATTCCTTTTTTTTCACCAATGAAAAATGGCTGCCCTTGTTTCTAAGCCTCGACTACAGTTGGATCACACAACCTTCCGGCCAGTAGCACCCTACGTTATTTAATTCGGCTAAACATGCATGATCTGGGGGGCTTTCTAGGAAATGGCAAAAAAAAAAAAGCAAAAGCATTTCTCCGCAAAACAAAGTTATCGTTTTTAAAAACGTCCCCCAAAAATAGATTGAGGGAAGAAGGATTTCCGTTTGAAGAAAAAGTAGAGTCTGCTCTCAGTAAAAAGTATTTCATGGGAAATTCAGAAGGTCGTCCAAGCCTTTGATCATGACGACATGCACATTCACAACAACAGTCCCTCACAATGCCCCCCTCCCCCTCCCCGATCGCCTCCAGCCCGCCCCTACCCCATCGACATCCGCATCCAAAATAAGCTACAAATTCTAAAAAGTAAGTCTACTTTTGCTACATCATCTCAAAGCTACATTCAACTAGGACAGAAGGAGGGCTGAGTTGTGGCTGGCCTTGTCTTAGAGAGACACTATGAGGTTCTATGGGCAGCAGTAGGCCCACCGTACCGGGATAGTGAGCCATCCCTAGGGAGGGTGACACCTACACCAACATTGGATTACAGTTCAGGCAATAGATGGCTCTGAGCACAGCTCCCAGTGTTGATGGTGACAATGATACCCACGATCACATTGGCCGTGTGTGATAATGACATGAGTCAGCCCAGAGCGGAGGTGTGGGGGACTAAAGAATAGTGAATAATCGCTGTGGAGCATCTGACACACTGAGGCCGTGTCACAGAAAAAGGAGAAACACTGCGCGCTTACAATCTTTCAGATGCTAGAAGGTTCCCTGTCACATTGGAGATATATTGCTGAAAGATAAACAGTCATCTGATGTTCTTGATAACAGGAATTTATAACCATGAGTCAGACCCTAAAAATAGTAATGAAATTGGAACTCTAAAATTCACAGTTTATTTAGTCTTATTTGCCGGAAAAAAAAGAGCCAAAGTTCAAATATTGTTCCCAACCTAGCTGACGGTGATATTTAGAATTATTGGAACTCTGACAAAGAAGTATTTCAGTGTCCCTCCCAGCAGCACTAGGTTAATGTGTAGCTTGGATGTCCACAAAGATGTTTGAGCCTGTACAGTTTGCATAACAGTATGGCATGCATGTCTGAGAGATGCAATGACCCATTGTGCTTCAGAAAACCTCCCCCTTCTCTCTAGTTTGCATGCATTGTCTGCCCAGCTGGACCGGTGCAACGGCATCAACTAGCCATTACAATCCAGCGTTCTTGGTTCAACTCTGCATAATCCCTTTGCATTAATCCAAACTGTCAACTCCAGCACAGTGTGTAGCCACATCCTCAGCTGCAACACACTCACTGATGCACAGCCAAGGTTATTTGAATCCACACATCTCGTACAATATTTTCTCAAACTTATTTGAATATTAGGCAGCCATCTAGTGCCAATTGTAGATATTGCAACAATGATACTTTTTTCTGTACTTGAATGAGAAGAGATTCATGTATTGCTCCAATGTTGACATAATGTAATGAGCGCACATCATTGAAAAATGTAATTACAATGAGCATTTCTTTTGGCGTGTTATTTTGGACTAATCCCAATGCCAACACCAGCCACAACCAGCCTCCCCTTCCTTTAAACAACTAACACAGTGAGAGCACTATATAGATAGAGAGAATAGAAAACAAGGGGTTTGGAGAGAAAAGAGTAAGAAACAAATGAATACAGACAGGAAAAATAAACTGTTTGCTACATGTCTTTTCTCGCGTTGTTCTTATTGTCGTTTTTCTTCTGAAGTTCAGTTTGTTGTTCAAATACTTTTGATGTCATAGAGCCGGTCCCACCGTTCGCGTGTTCTGACCGAGTTCTGGACCGGGCCGCTGGTCAGCGGGCGGGATCCTCCTCGGGAGGACGGTACCATTCAGGGCGGAGTCAGAGTTAAAAGGGCTTTAATCAAAACGTGACATCTCATATAGGTGGGTTCTGGGGTAGAGCTAGATGGGTCTGATGATGTCATGAGGTCAAAAGGGAGGGGACTGGGAGGGGGGGGGTGTGTGAGTAGCACTGTCCATACAGCCTCCCCCCCCCCCCCCCAGCAAGAGAGATGAGCAGCGGCAGACAGTGTGTGTGCATGGGGTGGGTGACTGCATTGCTTTTATATCAACCGATTTTACAAAAAAATGGCAGGAGAGAGAGAGAGAGAGAGAGAGAGAGAGGAGGCAGTCTCCCCCAACACCGTGGAGCTGCGGTCCACCGGTTTCCGTTCAAAAAGACATATATCGGGACACAGCTCTCAATCGATGACGCCATGGAACCAGAGTCTATGAGCCAATCAGTGGCCTCTCCAGAACCAGGAGGGAGTGTTCTCTCAGAGGAGCCAGAGGGAGGGAGACGATAAGAGCCTGTCTGGCTCTGCATGTGTGCGTGGCTATGTGTGTATATATATACCTACATACACATATATATCTACACATATATACATATACACTATATATATGTATATGTATAGATGTATATGTATATGTATAATTATGTATACACACTGTATTGTGTACTTGGGTGTGTGTGTGTGTGTGTGTGTGTGTGTGTGTGTGTGTGTGTGTGTGTGTGTGTGTGTGCGTCAGTGTAAACATGACATCATTACTCACAGGTCGGGGATACTCCGATCCTTAGCTGTGACTCGGGGAGGAGAGGAGGACCGACGATGACATCACAAAGCTCAGCTCGGAGCGGAGGAGGAGCTCTGGAGCCCCTGCCCGCGGCGACACCCCCGCGGCCCCGCCCTGGTCGCGGGCCCCGCCCAGGCGGACGTAGGTCACCGTGGTGTGGCGCCGTATGGTCGCCTTCACCAGGACGCGCACGAGAGAGCGCTGGGCCGAGCCGGCGCCCCTCTGGCACAGAGCCACGCCACTGCCGGCCGCACAACTGGCCGACTCATTAGTCCCGCCGGCGGTGGCAGCCAATTGATCATCTCTGGTCGCCAAGGCAGCCACGTCTGTGTCACCCATGGCTGCTGTTGCCATGGCACCCTTGGGGCGGTCGTCATCGTCGCCGGCGGCGGCTGCAGCGGCGGAGGCGGAGGCGGAGGCGGTGGTGGTGGTGGTGTTTGCGGGTGTGGTGGCGACTGCTGGCGCGTCTCCCTCTCTCGTCTCCCCCTGTCATACCTCGCTCTCGAGGCTGGAGAAGTGGGCGGAGCCTCGCCGGGAGCACAGGCTCTTCGCTTTGAGTGGCAGGTGAGGGGAGTAGAAGCGCCGGGGCTGGGGCACCGAACGCAGTCTCTGGTACTGGAGCTTAGCACTCGCCGCCGCCTGAGCTTGTCCCGGGCCCGCCATGCCCCCCCCGGAGGAGGCGGAGATGGAAGAGGTGGAGGGCGGAGGGGGGATGGGCACTGGAAGGGAGGAGGGCGACACGGCGGCCTGCTGGGGGGACGAGGGCGACGGCTGGGGTGGGTGGTCTGAGGGCTGTGCGCTGAGGCTGAGGTTGGACTGGCTGCATGACTTGGCCTGGCCAGGCTCGGGTTTAGGAGGCAGGGGCTTGGGGCGGATCCCCCCGCTGAAGCTGTGGCAGTGGGGGAGCAGCTCCTCCTGGCTGTGGGACAGGGCCGTGGGTCCCCTCCTGGACTGGGAGGCGTGGGAGCGGCTGTGGGGGTGCGGGTAAGGGTGGGGGTGGGGGTACAGGCTACAGGAGCACAGGGTGGAGCCCCCTGCCTCCTGCTCCCCTCTGTCCCGGGACCGGCCCCTGCCCTTGCCCCCGCCGCTCTTCTTGTCTCCCTTCATGGGGATCTTGTCCATGGACCAGTAGCGTCTCGGGGGGGGGAGGGCGGTGGGCGGCTGGGGCCACTGAGAGCCCAGCCCTCCACTTCCTCCCCCTGACCCCCAGCCCACGCCGGGCCCCGAGCTCCAGAAGTCCTCCCCGACCCACCCCTCGGCCCGGGTCCCCAGCAGGGAGTCGTCCCGGCTGTTGACGCTGCCCCCCTTCTCCCTGGAGGGATACGTCCCGAAGAACCACCCCCCCCCCCCCGATGCCCCCGATGCCCGAGCTTGCGGCGGCCGCGCCCTCGTCCCAGTACCGCTCGAAGCGGCCGAACTCGCCCGACGAGCCCTCGTCGGAGTAGCTCTCCTCGGCCCGGGCCCTGTCCCGCTCCGACTCGGACACGGCGCCGCGGCCGCCCCCCCTCCTGACCCGCTCCTCCCCGCGCCCCCCCATGCGGCCCCTCTCCTCCTCGTCCTCGTCCCCCTCGGCCCCCGGCTCGTCCTCCGAGTCCCACTCCTGGTAGGACGGCCCCTCCCGCGTGGGCGTCCGGTCCCTCTCGAAGTGTGTGAGCAGGGGCCGCCGCTCGCCGCCCCGGCCCCCCTCGTCCCCCCGGCCCGACTCGCCGCTCCTCCGCCGCTTGGAGGACGGGAGGAGCGGGTGGAGGCAGGTGGGGGCGGCGTTGGCGTCCTCGGCGCCCGCGTTGCCCGTCACCCAGAACTTGACGGAGGCGGGCAGCTTGTTAAGGTTGGGGTAGCGCTTGCTGGGCGTTCGATGGCGGGAGTGCGAGGACTTGGGCCGCCGGCTCCGGACGCCGTCCTCGCCTTCCCGGTCGTCCCCTTCCTCGCCCGCCCCTTCTCGGCGGCCTCGCTCGCCCTCCCAGCCGGTGTCGCGGCCCTTCTCCCCGAAGGAGCTCCGGTACTGGGTGGAGAAGGAGGAGTAGTCCTGCAGCCCGCCCTCCCTGTCCCCCTCGGCGTCCCCCTCCCTCCCCGCCTCCCCGTCCCCCTCCTCGGGCTCCGAGCGCTTGCCTCCGGTGGACTTCTTCCTCTTCTTGGTTTTCATCGCCTTTTTCATCTTCTTTTTCACCTTCCGCCGCTTCCTCTCCCTCTCTCGCTCCCTCTCCCGCTCCTCCCTCTTTTTCCGCTTTTTGTTCTTCTTCTTCTTCTTCTTCTCCTTCTCCTTGTCTTTCCTCCTCTTCCTCTCCCTCTTCTGCCTGTCCGTCTCCCCCCCGGTGCCGCCCCGGTCCCGCTCCCTCTCGCTCCAGCCGGCCCACCACTCCTGCAGCTGGGACAGCTGGCTCCCCCCTCTCTCCCTCTCGCGGTCCCGCCTGCCCGCCTCCCTGTCCCCCCAGGAGGTCCGGGGCTTGCGGGGCGGCACGGGCGGGGGCAGGCGGCCTTGGCTGAAGGAGCGCGGTCGGGCGGCCGAGCGCTCCCCGTCCCTGCCCCGCCCCAGGAGCAGGCTGGACTCCTCCGTCAGCTCCTCGTCCTCGTCCTCGTCCTCGTCTCCGTCCATCCCGCCGGCCCGGTCCCGCGTGCTCCGCGAGGAGCTGCAGGAGTAGGTGGGCGACGTGGAGCGGGAGGAGGAGGCCGAGGAGGAGGTGGAGGTGGTGGAGGTGTCGGAGGAGGAGGACGTGGACGTGTACGGCAGCGAGGCCGAGGGCGAGGGCGCGGTGTAGGAGGGGCTGAGGGGAACGGGCACGGGGAGTGAGAGAGGAGGAGAGAGGGGGCGTGCCCTCCGCCCTCCTCCGTCCCTCACTCCGTCCCTCCCTCCTCCCCTCCGCCCCAGGGGTAGAATGTTCTCGTACAAAGGGCCCCCAGGCTCCTTGGGCTTCTTTGGCCTGCGCTTCCTCCAGAAGGATGAGGGGAGAGGGGGAGAGGGATGTGGCAGCGGGGGGTTAGGAGGTAGAGGGGCCTGGCTCTTAGCAGGCAGTCTGGGAGTGCCCAGAGGCTTAGCGGCCCCTTTCCCCTGACCTCCACCGCCACCTCCCACCACCCTCTTCCCCAATCCATGGTCCATGCCCTTCTCTGAGTAGAAGGCCACACTGGCTGGAGGGGGCTGGGGGTGGCCCCTTGGTATAGTCTTGGGGGTCTGGGACCCTGCTTGCTGCTCCATGCAGGGCCCCAGTCCCTCAGGGTCAATGGGACCATAATATCTCTTATAGCCGTCTAGCCCCCCACCACCTCCAGCAGTCTGGGCCCAGTTCGGGGGCACTTTTTGAGAAAAGGGGCCCATGTCCGGGATGGCCGGCCCCCGCACCACAGCCATGGGGTTGGTGGCGGCAGCAGACTTAGGCAACCTCCAGCGATCCACCACAGCAAGCCTGCGGTCGGGCCGCGGAAGAAAGGTGCTGCAGGGAAGAGGCGCCCCAGCGAGCGGGGTGATGGGCGGACCCAGCGAAGTCCCGGTGTGCACCACAGTGGGAGGCGACCCTGGGAGTGGGGTTTTGTAGACGGGCTGTGGTGGCTGCTGCTGGGCCTGGGGTACCTGCTGCTGCTGCTGAGCCATGGCGATGGCCTGGTTGCTGACGGAAGTGTTGACCACGTGCTGCTGCGGCGGCATGGCCACCATGGCCCCGTGGTGATGAGGCAGAGACTTAGCGCCCCCTGGCGTGGTTTCGTCTTCAAAGCTGCAGCAGCTGTACATGCCCTGAGATATATATAAAAAAAATACATGAATAAAAAAAAGCACACGATTAATCATGCGTCGCTCGTCGACCCCCTCATAGGACGGATCTATATTGGCCATGCGGTGACATTGCTGCTACGACATGATGCATGAACACCAGGGGAGGTAATCGGATCGCACACATCAGTGTTAAAGGACAGGGAAGGTCCGCAAAGACAACACACACACTGCTTATCCCCAGGTTTAGAAACGGTTGTGCACAGCCATCGAAAAAGATGGTAAGAGAAAAAATGGAAACACAGAGATACCATCACGAGGAGTTTGCAGAATCAATTTGTGGTTCATTTTTCTCCTTAAGCGCTTCATCCTATTGTTTTTGTGAAATTGAAGGACGTGCCTCTTTAATGACATTGAATGCATACATACAGTAGAACAAGAGCTACATTGTGTTATCTGCAAAGCAGGAATAAGCGCACACATCAGAGGCTACTTCTTTGGAGGGTCTGAGCAAAATTGAATTTCAATTAATCTCCACAGTTGACTGAGAGGGATTGGATTGACCCACGTCAACATTTCTAACCCAAGGGAAACAGATAAGGACACAAACAGGTAAAACAGGAGAAACACACAGGCATGAGTGAGCACACACAAACACAGACACTGGGTCTATGTTTCTGTATGTGTGAATGTAATGACGGATATTCATATATGGAACCACACATTCACTCACCCACATAAACACCCACATAAAAACATACACGGACAAAAACGCCCACACAAACGTAGAGGTCAAGAAGAACAGATGGCACCAAGGCATAGTTTGAAGTATGCAAATGTAAAACACGGAGGAGAGAGGAGCCGTGTGTGCGTGAATGGCCTGTGTTTCTCTGTGTGCGTTTGTGGGGTTGTGTTTTTTGTGTGTGCAGTTATGTACCGCTTAGTCTAACACATGCAAACACAAACACAAAGCACAAGAAGAATCATGCATAAACAAAAGGATCCATAAACACACACACACACACACACACACACACACACACACACACACACACACACACACACACACACACACACACACACACACACACACACACACACACACACACACAAAGCGTACTCTGCTGATGGCCAGGAGGAAGTCCAGCTTGCCGGAGCTGGTCGCCATGCAGTGGCGCAGCCTCCAGTAGACCAGGTGCTCCCAGGCAAACACCAGCAGGCTGAGGCCCATGGCCACCAGCAGCATGTAGAAGACACCGGCCATGTTGTCGATGTCCAGCTTGCTGCTCATCACCTCGATCTTGTCGTTGTGGCAGATACCCGACAGCCAGAGGCGCTCCAGCATCTCAATCTCATCTGGAGACCCGGGGACCAAGGGAGCACGGGGTGGAGGGGTGGAAGATAGGGCAGGGGGGGGTAATGGATGGGGTGAAAGGGGAAGAGGGAGGGAGGGGGGAGGCATGGGGGAGGGGACAGGAGATAGGAGAGTGAGAAGGGGGGAGTGAAGGGGCGAGAGTGGAAGGGATTCATGTTGGACAAGAAGAAGAATCAAGGTTAGGAACTTTGGCAGAAGGAAGCCTGTGTGTGTTGTTGGGTTACTTCGAGGTTAATTGAGAGAGGGAGGGGAAGAGGTGGTGGGGGCATGGAGTTGGTATAATTAGCTTGGGGGGATAGGCCTTGAGGCTCTCTGTTAGTCCATCAACCAAGGTGACCGGCCAAGGTCAGAGGTCAATAATGATAAAGGCACCCGTGTTTCAGAAAGGAAAGAGCCCGAAAGCACAATGAAAGAGAGGGAGGCAGCAAAAGCGGGGGGGATAGAGAGAGAGTCTAAAACAATGAAGTAGCACTGGAGAGCAAAATGGCCCAGACAACCTAATCTCAACATTGTAACTCGCAGTAAACGAGCAAAGCAGGAACGGGTGGGCAGCAGCGGCTCTGTGAGGGGAGGGAGGAGGAGGAGGCACGAGGAGAGGGCCGACGGGACGGACGTGGAGAGGGCCTCCACAGAGCCAGCCACAATGAGTTCTGAGGGCTCAGCTGAGAGAGAGAGAAAGAGAGAGAGAGAGAGAGAGAGAGAGAGAGAGAGAGAGAGAGAGAGAGAGAGAGAGCAGTGAGTAAACAAAGACTTAGAGGAGAGAGGGAGGGTGGTGAACAGCCGCGCTCAGGGGAAATGTGTATTGGGGGGGGGGGGGGGGGGGGCAGAGTAAGGGGATTGAATGCAGAGAGGGAGCGAGAGGGGCTGAGATTGTGTCATTATAATAAACAGCAGGGTCCCCTACTCATCTTAAAGAGAATGAGTGCGTTGTGAAAAGGAGGACAAGATATGCGAAGAAAGAGAGAGAGCACCAGAACAGAAGGAGAACAGAAGGAGAACAGAAGGAGGACAGGGCTACGGCTATGGAGGGGAGGGGACAGAGAAGAGCAGGAAGGAGATCATAATCATTTAATTGTGCTGCGGGGATGGTCAGGATGTCCATCACCACCGTACGCTCTGGTGGGTTTTCAGGGGTTCTCAGCGCTGCAAACCACAAGGAGTTGCTTACTTGATCAAGTCGGCCTTTGATTGGCTGCGGAGGGGATGCGGGTATAATCATAGCACTGGACAGCCCGAGGCTATGGCATCGTGGTTCAACCGCGGGATGAAAGAGGCGCGCTCTCCCGACCAATGCTGAAATGTGTGCTAAGGGTTACACCAATAAGGAGGCCAAGGAGGAGGAGGAGGAGGAGGCGCAGCCGGTTGTGCTTGTGTTGAGGCCAGCCGAGCTGCCGCCCTTCACACTGTTACATGCTGCAACACCAGCTTCTGAGGCACTCCAGGTCAAACAGGCGAGGCAGAGTTTAGAAAAAGCCAGAGTCTGAAAACCACAGGGGATGGGGGGGGGGGGGGGGGGTCTGTATTCAACTATACCCTGCACTCTGCCGGGGCGCCGCAGCTGCGAGCGGCACACTGGCGTTTCATCTTGTGGCATCATTAGGCGTGCTTGGCATGGTTCAGATGAAGCCGAATCAGTCATCTGAGTGATGTGGCTAATGGATCTGCTGTAGAACACCATTAGCCAATCAGCTGTGACTTGGAGAAGGAGCAACAGATGGACCGCGGTGCAAAGGCAGCTCACTGGCAGATTTGCGCGACAGCGGCTGCGATTCGGCCGAGACGCACGCCTACACACGCGGACGCACACATACACGCGTGCACACTCACACACACACACACACACACACACAAACGCACATTGCATCTCCAGGCTTCAGAATTGTCCGGTCCTCAGAGCTTAGAGCTTAGTCCTGATGCACTGCTGAGGCTCCATCTTGTCAGTGGTCAATTCGACAACGTACCATTCAATGGGAAGCATCTCATCTGTGTGTGTGTGAGTATGTGTGGTCGTGGGGTAGGGGCCGGGGGGGGGGAGGGGGGTATTTGAAGAGCATGTGTGAGTGAAGGATTCAGATGAACAGAAAGCCCTACATCCGTCCCTGACTTGAAAAGTTCCTCGCCGAAGTCTCTCACATTATCTCTGGCTCAGCTCCTGGAATTTCCCTTCCCACTTGACTTCCAGTGATTCACTTCCTATCCTCAACCACCCCCCCCCCCCCCCGCCCCCCCCCCCCCACACACACACACACACACACCCTGCCCTCTCCCATTTCTATGGCCTCCCTTCTCACTCCTTGGCTCTCTGACTTCATCACAGCATTGTGCAGGCGGTGCTCATCCCCTCAGCTGTCGATTCCCCGGGACTGCTCAGGTCACGCGGCCCACCACGGGGCCATGCAGTCTAGGAATGCACCATGCCTCTTAATGCGGGTCCAGGCATTTCTGCTTCCTTTGGTGTGCGTGAGACCGTTCAGAGATCTGTTTAAGCATCCATTTCCTTCATTGCGTGGTGCTAAACGTGTCCGGACACACAAAGCCTCTTGGTTTCTGAGCAGTGGACCTGTGTAAAATACCCTTATTAATCACCAACCGTACGCTTCTTCACATGCAATTGCTAAGGTTTCCCAACCACAAGACGGACCGAAGTTGCAACACACCTGTCTTTATATTTCATTTTGTATCATTTAATATAGAAACATGACAGTGTTCTCAAATCGGGGTCACATTCATGCCCTTAATAATTACGGTAGTGCTTTTGTTTATTCGAACATTTCCTCTAAGGAAATGTACATCTCTCGTCCTCTCTATCTCTTTTTTTGCCTGTCACTATGAGACGTGTTAAGGGAACCGCTGGAATAACACATTCTCGGAATAAAAAGTCCTGACACCGTGGAAAAAAGGACGAGGCGGGTCTGATGCGCTGCGAGGTGGGAAACTCTGCTCGTCAGCACTAGTGTCTCTATCCCAGTGCCGCTTGTAGACAGATCAATGGACCATTTGGTAGTGCTTCCTTACGAATCACCGCGGGCAACAACAAGCACAACAAAACACTCTCTAGATTGAAAAACCCCAAAAGCATTTGCTGATTTTCCCCTTACATCCCTTCACTAATGCGGTTGTAAGACGGTATATACCTCCACCCGGAAGGACACGGCGGAGACGCCACAGAGCCCGGGCCGCAGGTGCGCCGCACAGACATTTCTCTGAGAGCCGAGCGGCAATTGCACAGGTGTGGCCCCTTGAGCCACCATGAATGTGAGCCCCCTTCAATCCCATACAAGCTAATCCCCCCCCCCCCTCCCTCAGCCGCCCTCCCCCTCCTCTGTAATCCACTTCAATATCACCCTGCTATTACCTGGAACCTCTGTATTCAACAGCAGCCTCTAACTGGATCCGTCTAGTCTGCCCCTCCTCAAAGGCCTGCAGCTACAGCCGATGATGTAGCAGGCTATGGGAGCTAGCACGGGCTAGGGCTAACGTAGCCTAGCTCACTGCCAACCCAGAGTCATTAACAGAGACATGTTTACATACTGATACAGGGTGATGTCATCACTGGATTCTCTGGCAATGCAGATGCTGAAGCTATTTATTAGATTGGTGTATGAAATTGGTATTATCAGTGTGTAAGCAGCTGACGCTGAATGTGTGTGTGTTTGTGTGTGTGTGCCAGAATCAGCTAAAGGCCTTTGTCTTTTGCGTCCTCGCAAAGCCGATTTAAAGCATAAGCAAGCCAAACGAGGGGTGTTCTCTTGAGACAAAACATGGTGTGTGTGTGTGTATGTGTTTGTGCGTGTCTGAATGTGTCTGTGTTTGTGTGTGAGTGACTGACCATGCAAAATTACAATTAAGCATTAGTGTTCTGACAAGCACGGCTAAAAACAGATTTTCGCGCTGTCCCTGTATTTCTGCGTGACACATTGTATCAACACACAAACAAACACACACAAACACACGCACGCACACACACACACACACACACACACTGACACACACACACACACACACACACACACACACACACACACACACTGTGACTTGTACATAATTATCTTATACAGCTGTACGCGTGCTAGACAAACATAGCATCTTAATACCACCTAGCTCTATAAAGGATTTAATTATGGGATCTGCTTCATGTCTGGTTCCTACCTGCTTCTGTAGCTGCTGTTTATAAATATTTTGAAACATGGATTTATTTGGGCTTGTCTCTGTTCAGTTATTTTCCTCACA
>NC_082392.1:8095219-8100219 GCF_031168955.1 Gadus macrocephalus
TGTAAATACAGTAGTGTGTGCCGAGACGATGTAAAACAAGACTATTAGTTGGCTGCGGTGCATCATTTGTGTTCTAGCCAGTAGCTAACATATGCAGAGAATACTTTATCCATCACACAGGGAACAACGTGTTCACTACTGTTCCACTGCGGCAGTTAGAAGCGGGCTCTTGTACAGTTTCCTTGTAATGATTGGTCACAGGTCTTATACTGTCGAAAGTAAATATCTGCCGGGTCCCCCGACACCCATTGTCGCGGGCGCAGTCGATACGTTTCTGAGCCTCGTGGCGTTCGGCGATGCTACCGTGTGATCTTACAGATGATTAGACTACATGGAACAAATCAAATCAACGCTCCAAAGGAGCTGGGCGCACCGCGGTCAGAGGACGGCGGCAAGGCGCAGACGGAGACAAAAGAGGAAGGGGGACCTGAAGAACAGGATGAGAGATAGATGAGTGCGACGGAGAAACGGCGTGTACGCAGGAGGACGGAGAGAGAGAGGAGAGATGTCACGGTGCTCAGCGATCACAGTGAGGAGCAAGGTGGTGGGGAGGGAGCGATCGGTGCCAGGCACGCTGATGTATGCGTGCAAACGGTGCTGCTGAATAAAATATGGCTGCATCAATACGGAAGCATTAGGAAACAGTGCAACATAAATCTCTTTTTTCCTGTTTCACAGGATTCTGGTATTCTCCGTTTTCCGTTCATTTCAGGTAACGCTCAACGCTACTTTTACATGAAACTCGCACAAAGACACTGTGTTCTATCCTGTTTCTAATTGTGGAAGTGAGTACTGTGTGTGACCACACATGGGAAGATTACTGGGAAAATCAAAAATAAACCCAAAGTCAATCGCACTTCAAGAACGTCACCATGCCGATGCTTGATGTTGTTTGCCTGCCTGATCCATTAGCCAACAGCCTGATGGAGAGCCCGTCTGACGTAGGGGGCCCCACGTCAGACGGAAACACAGGAAGAGCTCAGGGGCCCTCTGTCAGACTGGGGACATGGGGAAAGCTCAGGGGCCCTCTGTCAGACTGGGGACATGGGAAGAGCTCAGGGGCCCTCCGTCAGACTGGGGGACATGGGGAGAGCTTGGATCATCACTCACTCTTTCCGCTCCGAAGACTGCGGTTGTAGCCCACGGGGCTGAAGAACTCGAAGATGAACACGGTCACAGCCACCACGGTCAGGCACATGACAAACATCATCACCCACACAGCCGGACTGTAGGGCTCTGTGGGGG
Organism: Gadus macrocephalus; assembly: GCF_031168955.1. Lineage (NCBI taxonomy): Eukaryota > Metazoa > Chordata > Actinopteri > Gadiformes > Gadidae > Gadus > Gadus macrocephalus. The sequence continues at coordinate 8,096,465 of NC_082392.1, forward strand.
TGAACAAATACAGCAAACACACGACAACGTAGTTAGGAGAAGAATCCACAATGCAGCAGCCTCACTAGAATAACTTGATTATTAGACAATGACATCCTTATTCCATATATATAAACACTTTACACATAGACTAATATAGGCATCGATCAAGAAATGATAGTGAAGACGACAAAGTGGACAACAGCAACTGATCAACTACGCATACCATGTTCCGAAGCTGCTGTCAAACAGATGCAGTTTAAAATTGTATAACATTCATGACATTTTTCATTCTCCCCTAAGCAATCAGAGCCTTGACTCTGGGGCTCACCTAGAAAAGCCGAAGGCGAAACGGTGCCATTGCTACGAGAGACCATGACGCTGATACCCGTCTCCACGAAGGGAACGGAGAAGTCCACGACCTCTGACCTCTCCTCGTTGATGGTCAGAGAGCCGATGGCCATGTCCGCTCTCTTGTACACAACCTTAACACAGTGGAAAAGCTGCAATGTCAACGGAGAGATAGTCAACATCGCAAAATGGCTGACCGGACCTTAATGGGTAAAATAACCGATCCTGGTCCGGCCTCTTTGGTTAAATCCACAAAGGGGACCAAGGGAGGGCGTCTAATCTGCCCCCGGCGACCCTCCCTTCAAACACCGCACTTCAGCGCACCATTCTCCCAGCACTGGTATAAGACGCCCAAAAAAAAAGAATAGAAAACTATGAAAGCGATGTGTGCTGACTGGAGGGATTGAAATGCTAATCTACATTAGACATGGCACATTCTCACTTCACAGTACGTCAGCAGAAAAAACGTAGACGAGCAGGGAGCCAAGCCGTGCGGCGGCATAGCAACTTCCCTTTCCGTCAACTCTCTGGATTACCTGATCAAAGAGACGACGGGCTTTGGAGCATCTGATCAAAAGAGAGACATTACGGGCCCGAAATAAAATGCATTTGGCCCCTTTATTTTTTTTCAATCACTTTTTTGTGTTCCTCTCCATGGCAACGGCTTGAGGGACAGGTCCGGCCCTCGTGATGAATCTGGGGAGCGTGGCGGTGAGCGCGATGGGGTCGGATCCCGCAGATACTGGCCTTTAGCGAGCCCCTCCTGGGATTAGGAGACGGCAGGGGGTCTTCCAGGGGACAGTGACCGCCAGGGAACAATGTGTGTCTTCATGTGCGTCCATTTTTGGCTGTTTGTGTGCTTGTGCGCTCATGTGGATGATTGTATTGGTGTGTGCATGTGTCGGTGTGTGTATGTTTGTGTTGGTATATTTAGAGCGTATGCCCACTCGAGGTCCTGTTTGCCTTTACGTCAATCACTCTACCAGTTTCGGTTTCATCCATGTCCAAAGGGGGTGGGTGAGAGTCTGAGGAAGTAACATGTGTGTCTTGGCTGGACCCCCCGCTGGTTTTCCCACCAAAAAGTCAAGAAAAAGAGCAAAGACTTGGTGCAGCACTGCCAGAAGCCCCTGACAGCCCCTCCATATCTGCGTGTAGTCGCATGGCGCGTGTGCATGAGACCTGTTTGATCTCAGTGTGCGCACGTGTGTTGGTGTGTGTGGGATGTGGGTCTAGGTTTAGGTTTGTGTGTGTGTGTGTGTGTGTGTGTGTGTGTGTGTGTGTGTGTGTGTGTGTGTGTGTGTGTGTGTGTGTGTGTGTGTGTGTGTGTGTGTGTGTGTGTGTGTGTGTGTGTGTGCGTGTGTGTGTAGGTGTGTGTGTGTGTTTGTATGTGTGTGTGAGAGTGCGTGTGCACAATAAATGACAGCTGTCAGAACGCTGCCTTTGGTTGGGGACGTATGGGCCCGTGACTCTCGTGATGATTGATGTGACACATTGTGTTTAACTGGTTACCCGGGAAACATCCACATAGGCCTAAAAATGTGACTGTAGGAGGGTGCTTGAAAGTCGCACACACTCACGCAACCAACTAACCAACATACACATATATTCACAAAACATATAGATCAATCTTTTGAGGACACGCACACAAACATACTCATAAGTAGAAAAGACTGCCCAATCCAGCACACCCGCACACACACACACAAACACACACACAGACACACACAGACTCACACACACACGCACGCACGCACGCACGCACGCACGCACGCACGCACGCACGCACGCACGCACACACACACACACACACACACACACACACACACACACACACACACACACACACACAAACACAGTGATGCACAGGAGCCCATATAGAATTTTAAGGGTGAGTGAACTTGGGTGGGTGAGTGAACTTGCCTCTCCAATCATGCCGTTCCATACTCCATCAATTTTCTTCCCATGCTTCCCATTGGTCACGAGGTAAAGGTCATAAGTGAAGCCAACGATCTTGGCCAATCTCTTGAGGATATCGATGCAAAAGCCCTTACAGCACTGCTTCATGGGGGCCACGCCCTCTTGGATAGAACTGTACACACAAGGTACAGGGCAGAGGAGAGGTCAGAGTTAGGGTGGATAAACATGTGCAAGGAGACACATGACATTGAGGAGGGAATTATGTCATACCGAATGGTGCTCGTGTGCACAGAGAAAGCATGGATGGATTGAAAAGCACATGAATGGAATTAAGAAAATAAGAAATGGTAGAGTGAACCAGACAGAAAGATAGAGGAGGAAGGCAGAGAGAAGGTCAAAAACGATGCGATGGGATGTAAACTGATCAGAGAGCTAGTAGTTTAGCTTAGCCCTCAGCGACATTCCTAACAGGCCTGGGCAGGCTAAGTGCTTTCATCCCATTCAGAAACGGATAACCTATAAAAGCGTCACTCTCTCATTCTGTCTCTCCCCCTCTCTCTCTGATTCCTTACTCCAGATCCTTGAGCCATTCTCCCCTGGATCTCTGGGGAAACATATGCTATCGATCAGGGTGGCCCGTTTATAGAGGCGCCGGTTTTGATACATGATTGATTGTTGTGATGGCCAGGTCGACGCGCCAACGGCGGCTTGGGTACAACCTGGCTAAACCGCTCACTTTATTATCTTTCATTCCTGTGTATAATACTAACACATTCATTTCAATTACGCACACACGCACACGCGCGCACGTACACGCACGTGAATGTGTGTGTGAAGAGAGATTTGATATTGTTTCAGGAGAATCCGAAAATATAATAACATATTAGGCCCTTAGAGATATTACAAATCTCTATACAACATAATATTGACATGTGATATCTTTCAGTCATTCATTATTCAATGATTGATGGAGGTGCATGGAAATAGAAACTGACAAGCAGAGGGAACGCACAATGACTGAACGGATCTGGTGGTGCACAATCATTGGGACATTCAAATGTCAAGATGTTCAATTTGTATTAAAATAAAGAATCATGCGCAGGCTAACGTTTCCTGAAAGGCTACGGTGCATCGTAGCCTAGCTTATGTGACACAACCCGAGTACGAGCAAAGACCCTGCCATAACATCCAACACTGTAACCATGGAGAGCTGAGCCCCAGACCTTGCGTTGAGGGGCCTTCTGCAGGGCACCGAGTCCCGGATGCAGGTGCCTGAGGCGGGGTCCGCCAGCTCCACGATGACGAAGGGCCGCTCCTCCAAGGTGACCACCCGCAGGTGCTGGGCGTCGTCCGGGGGCTTGAGGAAGGGCCCGTAGCGGGACCAGGCCGGGTAGCGGAGCCTCAGCGCCCCGTTCTCCCACCAGCCTACCTGGGGGGAACACACCACAGGGGGGGGGGTCAGAGCGGAGCGGCCGTGGGCGGGGTGGGGGCCAATCAAACGCACCTGA
>NC_082392.1:8104246-8106746 GCF_031168955.1 Gadus macrocephalus
TAAAGGGGGTGGGTATAGGGAAGTATTGTGTGAGACGGATTCAAAGGGCTGGGGTTTAGAGGAGCAGACAGAGGAGAGGTGATATTAATGCAGTGCAGCCAGAAGTCTCACAGCGTCCCTCCGTAGCTCTTCAGCACTCCAGGCTGTGTTCAGCACTCCCTCTTTCATATCACCCTCCTGCTGCTGCTGCTGTAGAGGGAGAGAGAGGGTGTGTGTGTATGTGTGTGCATTCATGTGTTCTGTATATGTGTGTGTGTGTGTGTGTAAGTGTGTGTGTGTGTGTGTGTGTGTGTGTGTGTGTGTGTGTGTGTGTGTGTGTGTGTGTGTGTGTGTAAGTGTGAGTGTGTGTGAAGTTCTTTGTCAAAAAGCTAATAAAAAATTTACATTTGTTATTAGCTAGTGTAAAAAGAAAAAGCATGATGAATACCATGATATTATCTACGTAGCAATATCAATGTGAGGCTTTTTGGTACCAATCAGTCAATTCCCATATATCAAAGGCATTTCTTCAGTTAACAGTGACGAGAATCAAGGAGGAATGTATGTTCAACATCTTGTTATGCGTCGATTAGCCGCCATAGTTGCCCACCGGTCCTCATGGTTCGTCCGCCCAGAGGCACACATTCTGGGACCTCTGGTGATCTTTATGATGTGTGGTACCAAAGAACGAGTCTGCAAACCTCACGCCAACCCTGATACACCACAGAGAAACACACTGGGCTACGACAATCCCTGGTCACTCAGTGCTGCCCACAGACCCACTGTTCGGACAGGGGGAGGGTCCGACCCAGAGCCAGCAGCCGGGGGCTGTAGGTCTCTGGTCAGAAGGGGGAAGGGTCCGACCCAGAGCCAGCAGCCGGGGGCTGTAGGTCTCTGGTCAGAAGGGGGGAAGGGTCCGACCCAGAGCCAGCAGCCGGGGCTGAGGTCTCTGGTCAGAAGGGGGGAAGGGTCCGACCCAGAGCCAGCAGCTGGGGCTGTAGGTCTCTGGTCAGAAGGGGGGGAAGGGTCCGACCCAGAGCCAGCAGCCGGGGGCTGTAGGTCTCTGGTCAGAAGGGGGGAAGGGTCCGACCCAGAGCCAGCAGCCGGGGCTGTAGGTCTCTGGTCAGAAGGGGGGGAGGGTCCGACCCAGAGCCAGCAGCGGGGGGCTGTAGGGTCTCTGGTCAGAAGGGGGGGGAGGGTCCGACCCAGAGCCAGCAGCCGGGGGCTGTAGGTCTCTGGTCAGAAGGGGGGGAGGGTCCGACCCAGAGCCAGCAGCCGGGGGCTGTAGGTCTCTGGTCAGAAGGGGGGGAGGGTCCGACCCAGAGCCAGCAGCCGGGGGCTGTAGGTCTCTGGTCAGAAGGGGGGGAGGGTCCGACCCAGAGCCAGCACTGTTCTGACGCCACGGTCCCCTCTGTCCTCTCAGGATCCAGACACAGGCGCACTAGTGTGAAATTGGTGACTTGATTAAACGCGAGTCTGGAGCTCCGTGCCAACACCGAGTGTGACTTCCCAGAACCCAATACTAATCAGACATGGTTCTGTGATGTGTATGTGTGGCCGCCGCGTCTGGGCTCAGACCTCGGATCAATGGGAATCATAGCAGAGGTGGACAGAAAGAAGTGAGCAGAAGTGTATCTGTTTCTTTTATTGATACAGGCACCCTGAGAGTTGATCAAAATGGTTTGATAATACATCTTCCAGATCAATATTACAATGTCTATGTATTTTTCATTGGTTCATAAAAAGATCATTACAAAAACAAAAGCACTTTTATTTTACATCGGGATTTTGCGAGTTATCATTCTCACCACAGTTGATCTCCAACGGTGACGGGCCTTTCACCCCCCCCATCCATATCATAAGCGGCCGTATGATTGGCTCATCATTGCAGGTTATCCCTGGCCTGACTCGGGCAGATATCACGGCAGAGCGACCAAGGAACCAATACAACCCTTTAATACCCCCCCCCGGTCAGCGCACTGGCCTGACCTATTGGCTGGGGCTGGTGAACGGCACAGATCCATAACATTGACGGCGTAAACCCCGCCCCCCCCAGCAGCCCCCTCCCCCCTCCCCAGTCCCCATAAACCCCTGACTGCGCTCATATGAGATCCACTCTATTAAACTCCCCATGCACCTGTCCCCAGGCTTCAGGGCTGGAGTGAGCTGGGGTACCAGGGGGCTGGGGGGCCGGGGGGGCAGGGGGCCGGGGGGGTCAGGGGGCTGGGGGGGGGGGGGCGCTGGCCTGGTGATGGGGGGGCCCTCCTGGCCTGTGGATCGCAGCAGGGCGGCGGTGATGCACTGCAGTTAAAGCTGCACTTAGCCTGCTCTCGACCAAGGCCCAAGGTCGGCTTGAAGGTGGCAGTCGAGGACACGCAAGGTAGAGGGTTTTGTGCGTAGTTTGTGTTAATATGTGTGTTTGTACGTGTGTCTGTGTGTTTGTGGTGCGTGTGTCTGTGTGTGTGTGTGTGTGTGTGTGTGTGTCTGTGTGTGTGTGTGTGTGTGTGTGTGTATGTGTGTG
>NC_082392.1:8111746-8134246 GCF_031168955.1 Gadus macrocephalus
GTAGTAGGGTGTAGTGTAGGGTGTAGTAGGGTGTAGTAGGGTGTAAGGTGTAGGTGTGAGGACCCACCTGTGCCGCACTGGCTCGATTTGACTTTGCTGTTGGTCTCCTCCTGCAGCAGCCTCTCGTACTCCCTCACCTGGTCCAGACTCATCCCTGGGGGGGCAGAACAGAGGGAGCACATAAGTGGTGTGTTTGTTTGGGTCCAAACTATGGAGTCATATCGATGGCAAAAGCAATGTCAGCATAAAACAAATAAAAGCCTCGTAGTAGTATTTCTTCGGCCACTCTGCTTTTCTCCCACCTTCTCAACTTGACTTAGAATTGGAGGCGGGGTGAAGGGAAAGGGTCGACTTTATTTGTCAGCTGGACATATCAGTCATTGTTACGCACCGGGTTTATGCACCTGACTGAAAGAATGCACTATGGCACAGGGTAAGGGTAGAAATTGAAACTAGTGAGAAGCTGCAGAGGCTAGATTCTTGCTGAATACAGCTACTGAAGCGGCCAGGGATGAGCCTGACCCGTTGGAGAGGCTGGTGGTGGAAGATGAGAAGCCGACTATTGGGGGTAGCCAAGGTGGTGTCTGACCTAGCTTACCAAGGCTAGCGACCCACTGGATCAGCCACTGGCTTGGCTGGCCATTAGCTTCCGAGGCTGGTAGCTAGCATGCTGGGCTGATCCAGTGGGTTGCTAGCCCCTGTGTGCTAGTAATAAGACCAGCATGTTAATGATCAAGTGAGTTGCGAGCGTGGCGTCCTAGTTACCAGCTACGGAAGCTAGTGACAGTCAAGCCAGTAGACGAGAAAGTGGGTTGATACTAAGTCGGATCCATGCGTCACCACCTTGGTCGAACAAATAGTCTGCTTCTATTTCCCATCGCCGGATTCTCATTTACCAGTGCTGGTGTACCATTGGCCTCATCATCAAAATCGCCAAAACCCCATGCGTGAGGAAAACAGAATCATATTCGTACTAAATTGAATCATACCCATAAAAAGAATTGTAAACTATATGAGCAAAACAATTTTTGTTTCAGAAATTTGTTAAGAAAACCTTCCCCTTTAAAATTCTGAAAAATTTGTTTTTATATGCTTTTATTTCAATTTTATTAAGTGAAATATTTCCACATCCATGTCTACTTTTTATTATTTGACGCAGATGATACAATTTAACTCATCAACTTACTTGATGATGTGGACAGTTTTGCACAGGTATACAATGAAAGCACGATGTGTATATTTGAGTGTATGACCTACCGTGCCATTCGTCGATCCAGGCAACCGCTTGCCTATGGCCAACCAAAAGAATGTCCCGAATGTTCTGAGGATTCAGAATAAAAATAATAATTATTCCACTAATGATAAATAAAACATTTGTGAATTTGCTCTCAGCGGCTTGATCATATTTTATATCAAACAGCAGATTTAGATTTGGAAACACAAAAAGTGTATAATAAATTGAAGACACACATGTTAGTGAACAAATGAAACAGACTTGAAACGTGAGAAATACTGCTCTGTGAACAGAAGTGTGGCGCTTGCTTCCTCCTGGATCCAATTAGCGGTGAATTTCAATTCCTCCACCATCAGCCTATACACCTACCCGGGCTCATAACCTTTGTTCCTGATAATATCCTGCCCTTTTCTGCACTATTCAGTGTGTGTGAAAAGCTAAGCATGATGGGTAAAATAAAATAAAAAAACGTCTCCCTTACTTTGTGTATGAACTCCTCCGTTCGGCCCTGCACGCCGAACACCTCGAAGCTGCAGCTCACTCGCTTGTAGGAGCACATGATGGGCTCGGCCGAGGCCCTCCAGCCCTCCTCCAGGGGCCCTCTGCCTGTCTTGTCGGACTGCCAGCGGCTCAGGTCCTGCACCAGGCAAACAGTAACACTTTCAATTAGTGTCTGAGTGCGCACAGAGATGTGGGCCTGGGCTGAGTCCCCGGAGGAAACACCGGGGATGGAGTGCCTAGGTGTGTGTGTGCTGGTTTGTAGGTGTGTGTGTGTGTGTGTGTGTGTGTGTGTGTGTGTGTGTGTGTGTGTGTGTGTGTGTGTGTGTGTGTGTGTGTACAGGTGTGTACAGGTGTGTTCGTGTGTGTGTGTGTGTGTGTGTGTGTGTGTGTGTGTGTGTGTGTGTGTGTGTGTGTGTGTGTGTGTGTGTGTGTGTGTGCAACCCGGTATCACGCCAAGGCATAAGGATAGATACGTGTGTCCACATCGCAAGGCGTGTTCAGGTTTACACTTTGCCTGACCAAAGCGTCACCCTGAACACGCGTCCTTCTCCATTCGAAATGAATGGGGGAATAGCACCAACAGGGGAGAGACGCCGAGATCGTTTAATGGCCTGTGGCATGTGCCACCGCGACCACTGACATACCATGGCATATGCCGTTCTGGAACGGTAACTGCCGTTCTGAAACGGTAACTGCCGTCGCGACCACAGACATACCATGGCATATGCCGTTCTGGAACGGTAACTGCCGTTCTGAAACGGTAACTACCGTTCTGAAACGGTAATGCCATGGCATATGCCTTTCTGGAACGGTAACTACCGTTCTGAAACGGTAACTGCCGTTCAGGTGGAACGGTAACTGCAGTTCCCAACAATGGTATGTGACACCAGCATAACTCCTCCGTATAATTTCAAGACAGGTATTGCCATAAATGTAAAGGTATATATTTGGTATTTATTGACACAATATCACAACATAACGCCGTAAATAAAGGGATTTACACGTTTCTCTCGTCCGTGCTGTTGTTATGATATTTCCGATCTGTTTGTTGTTGCTTTTGTAATGACAGATGCTTTTGAAAACAGCCGGACTTGCTCCGGTGACGGTAGTTATAGCCTAGCCTTCTAGGTGGCCATAGAGCTATAGTCTATTGCTTTGTTCCAATATCCATACTATCCGCAGTCATTATACTTTATTTTAGTATAACTTCTTTTTTATATAGTTTGAGTACGTAGTGCGTTGCAATTAAGATCAGGGCGAAAGGAAGTGTAGTGAAAGGACCTGGATGGTATACTCAAAACGGTCAAACCGATGAGTGTGGAATCGTGGATTGTACACCTTTCGTGCTCCACGGCAGCGATCTTAGCTACGTAGCTGAAGAGGCGGAGCCAGGCTGAGCCAACGTCGGCGCATTTTCTTTAATAGGTCCATGCATTTTCCACGTATCCTGCATTAATGGAGTCATTTTGTTGTTTTAATAGCTTTATAACTACTATGTGTAAAGTGTTCACCGTTCAAAGCGAGATGTTTATTGCGGTTGCGATCGTAGTTTCCGTTAGGGGTGGCACTGTAGGCTATGGCTAGACAGTCATCCATTTTTCCACTCGTGTTTTATCAAGATGTTCTAGTAGCGTAGCCTATAATAAAGCCTACTGTATGACTGCTTCAGCTCATAACTATTCAATAGGCCAAATATTAAGTTTTGCATTTGTTGTTATTGGTGTTTAACCGAATAATTTAAGCAGGCCTATAGGTTCCTATCATTTAACCCTGATCCAGTGTCATAAACCTTTCTATATCGACATGATCCAGTGGTATCATGGCATACAGGCCAAAAGTTTTTCCGCTGGCAAGCCAATTATGTTAATCGGAAGTTCCATTTCCTACTGGAACCACCGTTTTTCCGCTGGCATGCCACTCATGTAAAATGGTATTACCAGTTTCTACTGGCACCTACCGTTTTTCCGCTGGCATGCCACTCATGGAAAATGGTAATTACCAGTTTCTACTGGCACCTACCGTTTGCCAGTGGATATTCCTTTCCTGTGGTATTTGCCCGTTCATACACACATACCACTCATGATTCACAGCTACACAATCATTCTTATAAAAACGGTAGGTGCCAGTAGAAACTGGTAATTACCATTTTCCATGAGTGGCATGCCATCGGAAAAACGGTAGGTGCCAGTAGAAACTGGTAATTACCATTTTCCATGAGTGGCATGCCAGCGGAAAAACGGTAGGTGCCAGTAGAAACTGGTAATTACCATTTTCCATGAGTGGCATGCCAGCGGAAAAACGGTAGGTGCCAGTAGAAACTGGTAATTACCATTTTCCATGAGTGGCATGCCAGCGGAAAAACGGTAGGTGCCAGTAGAAACTGGTAATACCATTTTACATGAGTGGCATGCCAGCGGAAAAACGGTGGCCTGTATGCCATGATACCACTGGATCATGTCGATATAGAAAGGTTTATGACACTGGATCAGGGTTAAATGATAGGAACCTATAGGCCTGCTTAAATTATTTGGTTAAACACCAATAACAACAAATGCAAAACTTAATATTTGGCCTATTGAATAGTTATGAGCTGAAGCAGTCATACAGTATAGGCTTTATTATAGTCTACGCTACTAGAACATCTTGATAAAACACGAGTGGAAAAATGGATGACTGTCTAGCCATAGCCTACAGTGCCACCCCTATAGGGACCTGGCTCTGGTGCACTAACCGGAAACTACGATCGCAACCGCAATAAACATCTCGCTTTGAACGGTGAACTCTTTACACATAGTAGTTATAAAGCTATTAAAACAACAAAATGACTCCATTAATGCAGGATACGTGGAAAATGCATGGACCTATTAAAGAAAATGCGCCGACGTTGGCTCAGCCTGGCTCCGCCTCTTCAGCTACGTAGCTATTAGATCGCTGCCGTGGAGCACGAAAGGTGTACATCAATCCACACTCATCGGTTTGACCGTTTGAGTATACCATCCGGGTCCTTTCACTACACTTCCTTTCGCCCTGATCTTAATTGCAACGCACTACGTACTCAAACTATATAAAAAAGAAGTTATACTAAAATAAAGTATAATGACTGCGGATAGTATGGATATTGGAACAAAGCAATAGACTATAGCTCTATGGCCACCTAGAAGGCTAGGCTATAACTACCGTCACCGGAGCAAGTCCGGCTGTTTTCAAAAGCATCTGTCATTACAAAAGCAACAACAAAACAGATCGGAAATATCCTAACAACAGCACGGACGAGAGAAACGTGTAAATCCCTTTATTTACGGCGTTATGTTGTGATATTGTGTCAATAAATACCAAATATATATACCTTTACATTTATGGCAATACCTGTCTTGAAATTATACGGAGGAGTTATGCTGGTGTCACATACCATTGTTGGGAACTGCAGTTACCGTTCCACCTGAACGGCAGTTACCGTTTCAGAACGGTAGTTACCGTTCCAGAAAGGCATATGCCATGGCATTACCGTTTCAGAACGGTAGTTACCGTTTCAGAACGGTAGTTACAGTTTCAGAACGGTAGTTACCGTTTCAGAACGGTAGTTACCGTTTCAGAACGGCAGTTACCGTTCCAGAACGGCATATGCCATGGTATGTCAGTGGTCGCGACGGCAGTTACCGTTTCAGAACGGCAGTTACCGTTTCAGAACGGCAGTTACCGTTCCAGAACGGCAGTTACCGTTCCAGAACGGCATATGCCATGGTATGTCAGTGGTCGCGGTGGCACATGCCACAGGCCAATAAACGATCTCGGCCCTACTGCAACAGGGGGCGATACGTTCTCCTAGCATTTGGTGAAATTGTTACGTAGCCATTTTAATCGTTATTATCTGAATGGGAAATGCAATATTTTAGGACAGATACACCATTAAACGTGTTTCTAATGACATTTCTAGCGAGAAATGTACATTTTCCTTTCATAATATTCAGTCAGTGGTTGTGTCTGATCTTTAGTTTTATAGTTATTGGGAAGATTTTATCGGCTCGCTCGCATGTTTCAACGACGTCAGGTTACTAGGGACGCTGCTTTCGCTAAACTAGCAGCTCACGTGTTTCCTGCGTTTGTGCTATTAAACTGTTACTTTATGTAACTTTTAATGATATCATCTTGTTAGAAACACGTATATCTGAGAGCCAACCCAGTCGCCAAAAGCATAGGCCTACGTTGACAGTGTACTTTTCGTGAACACTGGATTACGTCGCATTTCAACATAAAATAGCGTGTTATACACACACACACGCACGCACACGCACAGACACACGCACACAAGCACACACAAGCACGCACACGCACGCACAGACACACAGACACAGACACACACGCACACACGCACACGGTGGATTTCGCTGCTAAAACAACAACAACAAAATATTCCCTCAAATATTATTACTTTCAAAACGTTGGCCAAAATGGCCAATAACATCATTTTTTATTTGGGATGCTTCTAGGACATTTTGGGTGGATTTTGAACGGTATGTGGGGGGCACGTTTTTTGCAGGACCTGGCAACCCTGCGCTGTTGCCCGAGATCTGGATCCACCCCGGCGTGGTGCCGTCTCCTTTTGACCTTTTGACCCCAGACTTCTGGGGGAATAGCTGAATCAATTCATTAGTCAATCAGAAGCATGTAAATATCTTCCCGGTGGCGTAAGAGGACGAACAAGGTGTCCTTCAACATCTACGCTTCCAGGAGATTGCAACGGTGCCACACATGAGCATATTCGAACATGTTTAATGGTAGTAATTAGCTGTCGAAATTGGAGGCCTTAATCAATACTGAGCAGCTATTGATTTGCTTCCCGATAAAGATTTGTCACAAATGACATGTTATTTAGCATCTACACGTTGAGCTGAGTCCAATGACACCAAGAACGACACTCTAGCTAATGGTAACATGTATTTTACATGGTACACCTAGGTCTAGGACATGATCTCGGTGTAGCAAGAGGCCGAGCTTGATCTCATTGGACTCAGCTTAACGTGTAGATGCTAATTAACATGTAATTTGTCAAAAATCTCCATCGGGAAGCAAATCTATAGCTGGTCATTATTGATAAAGGCCTCCAAAATCGACAGCTAATTACTACCCCGAAACATATTCAAATATGATCATGTGTGGCACTGTTGCAATCGTCTCGAAACGTAGATGTCAAAGGACACCTTGTTTGCTCTGTTGCACTACCGGGAAGATATTTACATGCTTCTGATTGACTAATGAATTGATTCAGCTATTCCCCCAGAAGTCTGGGGTCAAAAGGTCAAAAGGAGACGGCACCACGCCGGGGTGGATCCAGATCTCGGGCAACAGCGCAGGGTTGCCAGGTCCTGCAAAAAACGTGCCCCCCACATACCGTTCAAAATCCACCCAAAATGTCCTAGAAGCATCCCAAATAAAAAATGATGTTATTGGCCATTTTGGCCAACGTTTTGAAAGTAATAATATTTGAGGGAATATTTTGTTGTTGTTGTTTTAGCAGCGAAATGCACCGTGTGCGTGTGTGCGTGTGTGTGTCTGTGTCTGTGTGTCTGTGCGTGCGTGTGCGTGCTTGTGTGTGCTTGTGTGCGTGTGTCTGTGCGTGTGCGTGCGTGTGTGTGTGTGTATAACACGCTATCTTATGTTGAAATGCGACGTAATCCAGTGTTCACGAAAAGTACACTGTCAACGTAGGCCTATGCTTTTGGCGACTGGGTTGGCTCTCAGATATACGTGTTTCTAACAAGATGATATCATTAAAAGTTACATAAAGTAACAGTTTAATAACACAAACGCAGGAAACACGTGAGCTGCTAGTTTAGCGAAAGCAGCGTCCCTAGTAACCTGACGTCGTTGAAACATGCGAGCGAGCCGATAAAATCTTCCCAATAACTATAAAACTAAAGATCAGACACAACCACTGACTGAATATTATGAAAGGAAAATGTACATTTCTCGCTAGAAATGTCATTAGAAACACGTTTAATGGTGTATCTGTCCTAAAATATTGCATTTCCCATTCAGATAATAACGATTAAAATGGCTACGTAACAATTTCACCAAATGCTAGGAGAACGTATCGCCCCCTGTTGGTGCTATTCCCCCATTCATTTCGAATGGAGAAGGACGCGTGTTCAGGGTGACGCTTTGGTCAGGCAAAGCGTGACATCGCAAGGCGTGTCCACGCCTTGCGATGTGGACACACGTATCTATCCTTACGCCTTGGCGTGATACCGGGTTGGTGTGTGTGTGTGTGTGTGTGTGTGTGTGTGTGTGTGTGTGTGTGTGTGTGTGTGTGTGTGTGTGTGTGTGTGTGTGTTTGTGTGTGTGTGTGTGTGTGTGTGTGTGGGGGGGGAGGGGGGGTAGGTTTCTGACTGGTAAAGTCTGTGTGTATGTGTTTCTATGTGTGTTTGTGTGTTCAGCAATTTATGTTTGTGCCTATATGTTTCTGTGTGTTAGTAAGCTTGTGTGTGTGGATGTGTGTGGATGTTTAACAATATTTGTTTGCGAGTGTTTGTGTGTGTGTGTGTGTGTGTGTGTGTGTGTGTGTGTGTGTGTGTTAACCAGTGAGTTTATGCATGCATATTTGTATGTGCGTGTGTTGGTAAGCTAGTGTTTGTGTGTGTGTGTGTGTGTTATTAAACTTGTGTGTGGGTGTTAGTAAGCTAATGTGTGTGCTTGTCTAAGTAGGCTTGTTTGTGTGTGTTATGGTAAGCTCATGTGTGTGTTAGTAAATAAATGTGCTAACTTGTGTGTGTGTGTGTTTGTCTGAGTAAGCTAGGGTGTGTGTGTGCATGTGTTAGTGAGTTTGTGTATGAGTGTGTTTGTGTGTGTGTGTGTGTGTGTGTGTTTGTGTGTGTTTGTGAGTGTGTATGTGTGTGTGCCTTTTGGTGTGTGTTTATGTGTGTAAAGTCCAGACAGCTGTTGCTCAACAGGCTTCCTCAGAGGAATGTGTGATGATACAAATCCCGCTGCTGTGACCAAAGACGGACGGAAATTGCTTGTGTGTGTGTTCTCACAGTGCTGTTTATCTAAATCTCCCTTGTGTGTATGTGTATATGTGTGGGGGTGAGAGAGTGTGTGTGTGTGTGTGTTTAACTATATGTGTAGGTATATCTTTTGATGTGTATATGTGGTTTTGTGTGTGCATGTGTGTGTGTGTGTGTGTAAATATGTAAATGTGTGTGTGTGTGTGTGTGTGTTTGTGTGTTTGTTAGTGTGAGAGAGAGTGTGTATGCGATTATATCTCTGTTTCTGTGTGTGTGTGTGTCAGTGTGTGTGTGTGTGTGTGTGTGTGCGTGAGTGTGTCAGTATGTGTGCACGTCAGTGTGTCTGTGTGTGGGTGTGTGAGAGGCCACGCTCATTGACCTTTGTCTCTGAGGAATAACTGCAGTGAGAAGAGCGTAACCTTGCAGGCAGGGCAGGAGAAGGCAGAAGGTGTGTGTGGGAACACAGGTGATTTATGATGCATTTACAGCCAGAACACGGCCAAGAAAGTGCATTCATAATTTTCCGTATTTGTACCTGTTGTGTGTGTTTGTGTGTGTGTGGGAGAGTGTGTGATTGTGTGTGTTTTGTGTTGGAGTGTGTGTGCTTGTATTTGAGGATGAGTATGTGTGTGTATTTGTGTGCATGCTAGTCTTTGTATGTGTGTGTATGTGCAGTGGTCGAGTTATAAAAAAAAGAAGCCAGGGGGGATGGTGGATTTTAACTTTTAGGGACAGATCATTTGTGCTGATGACAGCGCATATGGTGGGAGACCAACGGTGTGACCAACGGTGTTATATTATTATATATTTTTGGGGAATATATATATATATATATCCCAAAAAACGCAGCTGATTGGACGGAGAAGGGAGACTAGTGTTGGTCACGGGTTGGAATGAAAGGGAGAAAACAGGACAGAGTTGCCTGTGGAAGCGATGTCTGAGATACGGAGACAGCTTCATGCTACCAGCGTCTGTCTCGTACGGTGTGGAATGAGAGCAAGCGCGCGTAAGCACACAGGCGTGCTTGCGCAATAGCATACTGCCCGAGAATGCAGTATCGCTGTCAAATCTGTCCCTGGGAAAAGTAACGTTGCGCCGAATTGAAAAAGGAACTACGTTTCGCTATCATATTTTCAGTAACTATGCCTAAGTTTAGTCTCTCTTGACTTACCTTCCGTGGCACTTTCTGTCCTCTAAAGCCGAAGTCCCTCAGATCAAGCTTTCCTTTTCGCTTGGCCATGATGCTGAAATCGCCTGTGCAGGCTGCGTTGCTATGTCACTGACTGACGTGACATCAATTTGTATGTGCACTTGCCCCTCGTCCACAGTATTTTAGCCTAATCAATATGCGCAAAAAAGTGTTGAAAATGAAATAGCGGTAATTTTTCCACATTAAGGGGATGGGAAGGGGGGATGGCTGTTTCAGAAGGGGGATGATTTTGATCATTTTAATTCCAAAGGGGGATGCCATCCCCCCTCATCCCACCTCGAGTGCTGTATATGCGTCTGTGTGTGTGTTTGTGTTTGTTTGTGAAGCCTTGCATACTTCTGACTCTTTGTAGTTCTTTTCAGGGATGGGGTCAGTGAGGATATCCAGGAAACACACACTCTCCTCTGGGGTCGGCTGGTCTCCAAACACCTTCACCAAAAAAGATGGGGAGGTCATGTACCAGAATAGAGCATATATACAGTCACACACACACACACACACACACACACACACACACACACACACACACACACACACACACACACACAGATGTACACACTACACACCAACAGTTGTACTCACACACACACACAAACACACACAAACAGATTTACTCACACACACACATGCTCGCACGCGCGCGCGCACGCACGCACGCACGCACGCACGCACGCACGCACGCACGCACGCACACACACACACACACACACACACACACACACACACACACACACACACACACACACACACACACACACACACACACACACACACACACAGGGCAAGGAGAAAAGATGGGGTGGGATGAGCAGATGAGTGACTGTGTAGAATAGTGAGGTCACACCCCATCAACACCCATCTCTATATCCCACCCTGAGGGCCTGGGAGCCAATCACATGGGGCCGCAGAGAGA
The DNA here is from genome assembly GCF_031168955.1 of Gadus macrocephalus. Taxonomy (NCBI): domain Eukaryota; kingdom Metazoa; phylum Chordata; class Actinopteri; order Gadiformes; family Gadidae; genus Gadus; species Gadus macrocephalus. Next base: position 8,122,606 of record NC_082392.1, read on the forward strand.
GAGATAGAGAGTGAGAGAGAGGAGGGAAGAGCAGATGGAAGACATGAGAAGGACATAGGAGGAATAAATAAATGAGGGATGTGAGTCAGAGAGGGAGAGGTGGGAAGAGGGGAATACTTATGGAAGTCAAGGGGGCATGTCCTGAGAGAAAATAAAGATAATCTTAAAGGAGATTAGTTATTTTCTATCATCTGTCCTTGTGCAGGATTCATTGCGATGCCGCGTCGAAGCCGTTCATTCCTCTGCTTAAAGCTAACAAATTAGCACTCGCCAAATCGCTGTTGCATCACAACAAACCACCAGGCCTCTTGCCAGTCGGTCTGCCCTTGTTTTGTCTTGTTTCTACTGTGTATTGTGTGAGTCAGAGGCTCTGTCCAAGCTGTGCCAAATCTGTGTTTGTGCATTACATGACCTTGGCAGGGACAGTTGTCATGCACAGGCTTCTGTTTTGGGGGTTGTGCAGAGTGAAGGTATTTACAGAAGTCTGCAGCTCAATGTACAGACCTCCAGTAATACGAGAGCAGATGGTGGAAGCCTGCAGCAGCCCTGAATGAGGGTTTGTGTGGGACGCTTGTGTAATAACGCTAAGCCTCAGGTCAAAAGGTAGCTTCCGCTGGCTTCCTTAAAGACAGGATATGGCATTTAGAGTGTATCGGATTTCCGTAATATAACGCACTTTCAAATATAACACATAATTAGCAGGATGCAAATTGTGGGCGGAATGGGAGTTTATCCCGGAGGATTTGCCTGGATGGAGTGAATGTGACAAAACACGGGATCAGGTGAAATTTCTGCTGAGTGCCGAGAGGAACATAAACACGACGTGTGTTTGGATGCATAATAACGAATAAACCATTTTTTTCCTTTTCTGCTTGGTTTGGCAAAGCCTACTTGGATTTGGCACGTGATATAACAGTGTAAACCGAGATAACAATTCTATTCTCATTTCCTGGTGGGTTTAAATAACAAACAAGCCTGGGAGACTCCTTAAGCAAAACAAGCGCTCCAGGTTTGAAGGCGAGTCAGGTCTTGTCGTCTTGCTCTGAGAATTGGATACCATTGCATACCATTTCTATGCAGGGGTTGACCACACAAAACCCTGCACGCGCCAAAGACACATGTACACACAGGGTGTGTGTTTATGTGTGCGTGGTATGTGCGTTCACAATCGTGCCTGTATGTTTGGAATGTGCGTGTGCTTGCAGTTGCGTGTATGTGTGTGTGTGAACCTTGGAGCAGGCATGGAAGTCCTGCTATGTGTCACAACATTTTGTGAGTTGCTTGTTGTCATTGTAATGAGCAGATCAATTTGAAGAAAATTGAAATTTCTCCTCATCTTCTTTTCTCCTTTTTATTCCCCTCTACTTTCTCCCCTACTCCCCCTCCTCACCCCTTCATGCACTCCAGTTCTACTCACATTTGCATTTTGTCCATTGTTGTTTTCAAATTTGGTATCGATACGGATGCTGAACTTTGGTAGGAAGGAGACCTGGAGAGAGAGAGAGAGAGAGAGAGAGAGAGAGAGAGAGAGAGAGAGAGAGAGAGAGAGAGAGAGGTAAAGGTCAGGATGGCTGGAATTCACAACGATGAGTGCAAGCGCTACTGTGATGGTGGTGAGAGGCTACTTACTGAGTACTCTGCAGCCACAGCCGTGATCGATATGGGTGGGAATGGACATGATCAGTAACACACACTCGGTATACACAGAATACACAGAGCAGCATGCTGCAGAAGTGCACATTTACATAGTCTCTCTCGAGTTGACTCACGAACAGAGAGACACGTACACGCAGCCAACAAATAACTTTACTTCATTCTTTTTGACATGCACGCACAAAAATAATGGGTTTGTGGGAAACACTTTCTGAATAGTACTTCTGAAATGTAGGTGGGGATGTTATGACAACTTTTTATCATCGAGTAAAACACACACACACACAGACACACAGACACACAGACACACACACACACACACACACACACACACACACACACACACACACACACACACGCACATACACAACCCCACACACACAAACACTGACTAATTTAACTACCTTCTTTGTTACAAAACCATTGGAACACGTTGTGAATACTATTTCTGAAACGTATTAAGGGGTTATGATATTTGCACAGTGGCACATCACAGACTCCAATACACAGACACACACACACACACACACTCACACTCACACTCACACACACGCACACGCACACGCACACGCACACGCACACGCACACTCACACACACACACACACACACACACACACACACACACACACACACACACACACACACACAGAACACTAACCTGTGATAGTGTATGGGTAAAAGTTCCAGGCCTTTTCTGTCACATAAAAGAATCTCGGGACGAATGATTTTGCCCAGGATGGCAGTTTGCTAGGAAGACAAAAACATAAAAAATACATTTAAGGAGAGACTATAAGAGTGTAGACTGAAAACAAGTGAGAAGGAATTAGAAATAGGAAACAATGGAAAAGACAGAGACATATGGCAAAATAAAAACAAATGTGTCTGTGAGAGAAAGTGAGCAGTGGGAGAGAGATGGAGTGAAAGGCCCTAAAAAGAGGCAGAGAAGGAAAGAGGAGTGGGAGAATGATGAACAAAGACAAAGAGATCTTAAATGCTGTCTGTGCCTGCTGTAGCAGAATTACCTGCAGGCTTCTCTCACCACAACATTTGTGTGACTCATTCTGAATTACCCCTGTGGTCATAAATTGTAACTGTACTGTTTCTTCTAGGTCACACTAAAACAGGTAGAGATCTTGTTTCTTCCCCATGTTGAAGGTGTGTGTGTGTCTGTGTGTGAGAGACAGAGAGAGAGAGAGAGAGAGAGAGAGAGAGAGAGAGAGAGAGAGAGAGAGAGAGAGAGAGAGAGAGAGAGTGAGAGAGCGAGTCTGTGCCTTCATGTAAGGCTGAATAAAGGACTAATAGTTCATTGAATGGTTGTAATGAATGAATAAACGAGGGCAGGTGGAGCAGAAGAATGGGGTGGGGGGTGTGCTTCACACTAATGACGAGCATCCAAGCATTTGAGCTTACACACACAAGGCCCACAGAGGAGGGCTTCAATTAAACAATGAGTTAAATGGCGGCGTTGTGTTTCTTTTATGTGTGTGCATGTGTCTGCTTGGCTGTGTATATCGTATGTGTTTGCTTGTGCTTGTGCGTGTACACACGTCAGTGTGTGCATACCTGCTGAGGTATATGCGCTTCTCCGTCACCTGTCCCGGGCCGTGCTGCGGGTGTAGCTCTGGCTCGTTCTGCACCACCTCCACCCCCTCCCCCCCGTCACTCTGCTCACAGCTGTGCTTGCTGATCATATACAGCTGACCGATCCGGTACTGGAAAGACAAGAACCAGCGGTACGTCACAAAAGGCCAGGGCCTGAGCGGGTTGTTTCGGGTACATCATCAGACTGGGTGATAGCAGAGACATGCACACACACACACACACACACGCTGTGGGTGTCGAGCAGGGACACGTTGTGTGGAGACACACACATTGTGTTCATTCATGTGGGGCAGGGTACGGTTGCATGTGTGGGGATGGATGTTTTTGTGTTGTCTGTACTGACATGTCGTTGAACCGTAACAACATACCTTGGTGTATGAAAGACGGTAATAATAGGAGAAAGAAAGGAGGTTAGTAAGAAAGAAAGAAGATACCTAACACCAGGTTTCCATAGATACACCGTCTATACCTATTAAGGATAGATGAGAGTCAGTATGAAAGTAAAATGAGAGAAACAGAAATTATCTAACTAATTGCAAGCAGGACAAAAGAAAAAATGAAACAGAAATAAACAAACAAGCAAAAATACTAAAGGAAACAAAGAATAATGAAAGAAGAAGGAAATATTTGAACTAATTGCGAACAGAATACAAGAAAAAAAGAAAGAAAGAGAAAGAGAAAGAAAGAAAGAAACAAAGAAACAAAGAAACAAAGAAAGAGAAATAATAAACAAAATAAAGAATGACAGTAAGAATAAAAGAATAACAAAAACAAATAACTCATTGAAAGCCGAGCAAAAGAAGAAAGAAGTCCTTTCTGTTCTTCATGGCTAATTAATCAGGAGGACGGACGCTTTAACGCAGCGCTGAGACAATCATTGTGCGGAGCGATGTCAGGCATGAGACCTGCTACTGCCCGCTTATCTTGGAGTCAAGTTTAAAAGGAGGCTTATCTGAATGCAAAATTGCTATTATGCACAGTGAAGGGCAATGACAAGTGACGTGTTGAGAAACACTCAAATTTCCATTAACCCTATTTGCCATGGATTCCATCAGGCTTTCAAAGAGCTGAGGCGGCAGCTATCTGATCTCAGCAGGGTGTTGACTGACTGTGCCAATACCCTAAGTCAATGTGACAATGCTTTGACCCGAAACAAGACACACACAGACACAGATACACACAGACACACAGACCCATTCATAGCCTGACTTATCTCCAGGATTAACAAGTACACATTAGACACAAAGTTGTTGGTTGTGCAACACAGTAGTATTGGATACCTCCATTGGACTATGCATATTATTATTCACACTTTTATGATCATAGTCATGAGGTCCCGCGATCTTGAGATAAGCCGGAAACGGTTGTGTTATCCAGTAAATGGGAAGGTGGTTTAGGGTGCTGTTTAAAATGTCTCTTCTCGTAGAAATTCGATCAAAACATTTAAATATTTTTGTTTTGCGACAGGGGCAGGATAACCTTATGGTTCGGGTGTCTTACTCACAGCCCAAAGGTTCTAGGTTGGAATCTCAATGTCCACAGCCTAGTTCGAGGCCTCTGGGCCCGTATTACAGAAACTTCCTATCTTAAGTCCTAAGTGTGTAAGATAGGATTTTTCTCAATTTGGTATCACAGAAACATATCCTATCTTAATTTAGGGTTAATTTACTCACCTTACCTCAGGTTAAGATATCCTAAGTAGGCGATATAGCATCGACATTCAGCTATTACGTCTGTTACCTAGCAACAGATGAAGGTTACGTGCGCATCCAATATTTTTTAACTATCCGTCGACTCAACGGAGACAGCAAGCGCTGTGATTGTTCCCAAAATCATTTCTGGAATCACTTCACCGGTTTGACTGTGCACCTTATTTACTATGTGCATTGTATACTTTGCACATTAAGGACCAATACAACATCAAATAAGTTTTGAAAAGCTTTGGAAGTTTATTTACAACACTATTTACATGGTTTGTAGTCAACATATAAGATCGCTCGGGCGGCGAATTGCATTGCATATCCAACATCCCGACGGAGAACAGTTAGGAGAGCTGATGGGACATCCTAAAGTTAGGACAGTATATTTGGGATTTTGGTCATTTAGGATATTTCTGTAATACAAATTTCCTATCTGGAGTTAAGATAAGAAAACTGACTTTAGGATCGGCCGTTCTGTAATGACTTTTTTATAAATCTGATTCCAACCCTTGTTACCATAGTTGCCAAACAGATAAGATAGGATTTTCGAGTTGGGAAGTTTCTGTAACACGGCCAGAGCCTAACCACTCCCTGCTCCTTCCTTTGACATCTCCAAAAACGTTAAAGACTGCACTGGCACTAGCATTGGATACTGTGTCTACTGAATGACAAAATAGTAAATAGAAAATGGTGACTGGTGTGTGCGACATGCAGTGCACCCCTCCCCGATTCGCCTGCGGTCCTGTGATGAACCACGCACCTCCACTTAATTAAAGGTGTGGTAATACCGAGAAAGGAGACGCAACCATTTAAAGGGGCTTCAGGGTGCATATCTCCCCTATCCACCTCCCATTGTTGCCCATGTGCTCTGCTTTGTCATCAAAAACCCCCCTGCTGGTCACATGGACATTGTTTTGGTGAAGCACGGCTCGGCGCCAACCGGTCCGACCGGTCCGTGCACAGAGACTATAAAAAGCCGGTGGAGGCGGGCCCACGACCGCTCTCTCTGCAGGCTGAGCGCTACCTGTCGGCTGCCGCCGGCGGGAAGGCTGGGCGAGTGCAGGTACACGCTGGGACCCTCCTCCGCTAAGCTCCTTGTGGCGGACTGTGCTCGGCGTGTCTGGGCCTTTAAGTCTGTGGGAGGTTCTCTGTGGCCCCGCTCCCCCGGGGGACTCTCCTTATCAGCGACTTTACACCGCTCAAGATTACAGCCCATGACGTGGTCAACAGACCCCACCACCAGTACACTTTTGTCTCCACATTAGGAAACAACGGCAGGCGGTGCGCTGTGTTCGGGGTGTTCTGCGAGTGTGTGAGGAAGAGTTAAACACGCTTACCTCCTCCACGGTCAGCGGCATGCAAATGCGGTACTCCTTCAGCAACATGGTGCGGCGCAGCTGGAGCTAACTGTCTGGTGACCTGTGTGTGACTCCCCCCTGCTGTCTAAATGACACACAAGACCAGGCTGGGACAAGCTGCTGCGGTCCTCTCACCTATGCTCTTTGTTCCCCTGTGTCAGTAGTCCATGTAGTCCAGTTCTCTCAGTCAATGTGTGTGTTTCAGCTATTGTTTCTAACTTTTAACCCCCCCTCTTCCGTCTCCTCTAAGATGGGAGTTCCCTTTAAGAGTTCCTCTCTCTTGACGTCGCTGGGTAAACAGTCAACTGTCAACTTTCGCTTCGGTTGCCTTTGAACTGCCTCTGTCTGTCTGTCTCTCTCTGTGTCTCTGTCTCTCTTTCTCTTTCTCTTTGCCCGTGTGGCAGTTATTCCAGCGTCTTTTCTTTGTCTTCTTTTCTTTTCTCTCGCCCCAGGTTGTTGCTTTCGGTCTCGGGTTATTAATAATCGTAAGTCATTTAAAGAAAATAACCTCACCTATTCTGTCTCTCCCTCTCCCTCTCTCTCTGTGTTTCTCCTCTAGCAGGGCTTTTCTGCTGTCTGGACTCTCATGGGTAACCTTGGCCCTAGTGCTCCTCCCTTTCCCCCCCACCACCCTTGGCTGCTTTCAGTTCCTCAAAAATTCCTTCGGTTTGTGCTCTTATCACTTTTTTTCCCTCTCGCTCCCTCCTTTTTCCCCCTCCCTCTCCCCCTCCCTCCGTTTTCCTTTCCCCGCCCACTGCGTTAACCGCCTCCTCACCTGTCCTACCCCCCCCCCCCCCCTCCTCTCTTCATACGCTCCCTCTCTCTCTCTGTCCACTCCTCCCCTGCTCTGTTTTCAGTCATAACATAGGAGGATTTGTCCAAACAGATTTTGCTGTTTCAGCTCTGACTCACACCACATGGTGTCGGGATTCTTTCATTTTGATCCACTGTGCTTAGTATGGGAAGTGTATTCCACGCACCCACAGTCATCCACACACACACACACACGCACACGCACACGCACACGCGCACACACACACACACGCACACACACACACGCACACGCGCACACACACACACACACACACACACACACACACACACGTGCAGGTCTGACAGCAGGGACACAGAGGGCTGACACACACACTGGGCCATTGGATTAAACATTACCAGAGCCATGAGTGCTTCCATTAAGTGCCGTGCCGCACTAGCTTACATTGTATTACAAAATGACCTTCAGCTTTCCTTTAATTGAATCCATGTTTAGTCAATGAGGAGCTGAATCAGAGCTGCTTTAATTTCTCGCCTGGGTTCTTATTTCCTCAGTCACAGGCCACTCTCCCATGGCACGGAGATGTGCCACTGGGCCCACTGCATTCTCTACTCCTCCAATAACACAAAAGCATATGTTTGCCATCGCAGCTCATTGGTGTGAGGTTAAAGCTAATGGTCTTGGATTAATTCTCAATTTCTACTGATTCGACCCCTCCCATCCCCCGTTGAGTTTCTGCTCATACATTATTGCTATTTTCACATGTGCACGCTTTATATTATATGTATATGTATAAAAAATATACTGTATATATTCTGCATTTATACCTTTTTTACTACTGCTTGTTTACAATTAGTTTATTTCTTCAATGCACTCACCTACCAGGAATTTAACTTCCCATGTATTCTGATACCGATTCAGATCCTGATAGTGTTACCTGTAATTAATTGCGTTCATTTGCTAAATGCTTCAGAAACTTTAGATTTCATTTCTTCTTTTGTTGTCTATCCATTTAAATTGTGTGTGGTTTGTGTTAGGTTGCTTCGACAGGAAACAGGATGTAAATGAACAAAACAGGATGTGGCTCATGAAAGACATTGCCAGATGTACGATCGTATTTGTACAATCATTGTGCCCTCTGTTTGATGTACGATGAAGGTCAAAAGTCTCATTATGAATGGATCAGTTTGTAATAGTAAGTATGAGTAGCTGAAACCAGTCAAGGCCAGCTCATTTTCATCATTTCCTGACACGTTTAGGATCGTAAAATATGTTTCTACGTCTGTGTTCATCTCTTCCCACCTGATGTCGTTCCAGCCCGTCACGCTTCTTGTGAGGGTGACGTTAGTCACGAGCACGTCCGTCGTTAACGCAGCCATTAATCAAACCCTCTTCAGGAATCAGAAGTTTGGGGTTTAATAGTGAATGCAGCATCTTACTTTTCATTGTTGAGACATTTTTATTTGAGTCAGCATTAGTTTCCCTCATGCTGTATGAAGATGTTGGACATGTTTGATGTCGTGCATCTTCTCAAATTCTTAGCAACAGCTGTATCTTTACCTTGTTATTCACGTGTTAAATGCTTTTCCATTGATTGGTTTCTTTACGCACATGTTTGGTTTGAATGATTTCCATTGCATGATGTTGATTCAGTGCACTGCCTGATCATAGTTTTTTTTTCTTGCAGTTTTACCATAACATTGGTATGAATCTGGGGGACTACAGGTGAAAATTAGCCTGCATGGCTAAATTTTGAACTTTGGTGCTCATGTCATGTTATAAATGTGCATTATCCCTTTTAAATAAAGAAATCCAAAAGAAAAATCATGTGGGACATGTGATTGGTTAAAGGGGCAAGGGGCTTATTCCCTGGCTCTTGAATGAAGTTTGGGTGAAGGCTTTACCTGCATTAACGCTGAGCAGGTCAAAACGTTTATGGGGAGCAACACAGAGGGGGATCAGTTAACCAGTTCACTTCCAGATGAGTTAGACCATAAGTAGCTGACGTCCCAACATGTTTTGGCTAGCACCTTCTCGCCAGTTAAAAAAGAGCAGAGAAGACAAAATCCCGGCCGGGGTCGGCTGCTTTCTTATCAGATCAGAGTGGCGCTTTGCAGCGACATGGCGACAGCACATGAATCACTTTAAAAGGATCATCGGTGTTGACTTATTCAGCGCTATTCAACGGGATTCTGCCACAGCAGGCACATTTTCAAACCAGGTATCACAGCCTTTATCTCGTTCATAAGAGTGGCCTGATAGTCATGGGCAATGGTCACAGATTTGCAATGGAGCCAATTCAATTTAACCTCAGTCCTAAGCGTGGTTTTGTTTATTCACGATTTAGGGAGCCAGCTTTTTACAATGTTAAAGCCATTCGGGGGAATCTATTTCATTTGGTTATTTCACTGAGATGTTTAATGACCACAGTCATTAAGGAGTGATGATCAGATCTACACACGATGGGACTTTGTGGTCAAGAGCTTCCACCTCCATTTCAAAATAATTTAAAGTACACAAAAAAGAAATGTCTTTCTAAATATTATATTCACTATCTCAAAATATTCCTAGAATGGGTTTGGTTTGGGGTTGTGTTAAGGGGCATGGTTAGTGGTTAAGGTTAGCGATATGTTCTTCTTAAACCAGTAGATCATAGGTATATCTTAAAAGCCGTTGGTCAAATCTTAATCAACCAGGTAGACACAGGGAGGCAACAAACAGAAGTTTCACTCCAATTCATATTTAGGGATTTATTTTCTCCCTATTTGCTTTTTCCCAGCTCTATTCAAACTCTCCTTCAGTTTTACCGTCAAGTCCTTTCAGATTAATCCCCCTGCATTTTTATTTGAAAGATTTGAAATGGCCACCTGCTAAAGAACTTTTGTACAGTCACTGAAAGAGTAATGCAGTCAAGTCTGTTCAAAATGGTGTTGTGTGTTGTGTGTAATGTTCAAGGTTATGTTGAATATAATCTAGTCAAATGATGGATTGATAAAAACAATGTATTAAATATCATACTACAATAGGATACAATCTTTTTGTTTCATTTTTCTGAAAAGAAAGCATTTGGATTCAATCTATGTGCAATTGTGTCTTTCGTTTTTCCAATGATAATGTTTAAAGGAGACATATTATGGTGTTTTCCCAGCAAGTAAACATGGTATATGAGTTCCAGAAAACATGTTTTGAAGCTGTTTGCTGGAAATAGCTTTTAGGGAAAAGAATTACCACTATTCCCCTCTGTTTCAGTCCCTTCAGAATGTCCTGTTTCTGGTGTCTGTAGCTTTAATGCAAATGAGCTGCTGCCCATTGACCAAAATGAGCTGTCAGAGTGAACCACAGCATGGAGGAGAAGGGATTGTTGCCGTGTGCGGACTCCTGGAGCTCTATATCGATATAATATAATATAATAAAATAATAATATTATATAATATATATGTATTTACATAATATTATATCTAATATCACGGCCTAAAGCTATTATCAGGTACAGACTTTTTTCAAAGTTTGTATGCGTGTGGGAGCCCCAGAGACCCAAAAGAACCACCCAAATTCAAGGAAAAGTGTTGTTTTCATAATATGTCCCCTTTAACCTAAACCCGGACTGCAAGAGGGAAATTGATCAAGGTGTTGATCAATCAACAAGGTTTCCTGTAAACATAATGGTTAGTGGGCCTTCAGCAATAAACCCAAATAAATGTTACAGAGATGTAACATCCCTCCCGGTATATTAACACTTGCCTATCACAGAGGAATGTTCAGTTATTACACTTACGATTGCATCAGAATCTGGTTAACCAGTCGTGTGCAATACATGGTGGAGCTATTGGTTATTGATCCAGCGCTTGATCAAGCTATTGACCTGTTTGATGGATTATTTAATTGGCCTCTGCTCTGCCTGGGGGATGGAAAAGGGGCTTTCATGGTAACCATGGTGAGGGATGGACATATTTGGAGTCCGCTGTCCATGAGAAAGAATGATGGCGGTGTTAGCTTGATATCCATTAAAACATATAGACCGCCAGACCGCCAGGGACGCCCCCTCCCCTTATACCTATCTCCCCACCTTTCTCTACCCCCCCCCCCCCCCCCCCCGGAGCGTTGGTGGATGAGTTGTACGGTGCGTTTAAACCGATCAAATCCTCTCACTCCACTGCCTGAAGTAATGGGGACTCTCCAAAACTGACCAGGGCTGTGTTTGACCTCCAATGTTTGCCATCCTACTGGGATGTATTTAGCTAAATGTGTGTGTGAGTGATCTATTTGTATGCATGCCTTGTGCACATGTGAACACATGTTCAGCGCATTGCATACGGACTCGTCATGCCCGTGAGAAAAGGTTCACGTTCATGTGTGGACGTATCTGTGTTTCTGTGTGTGTGTGTGTGTGTGTGTGTGTGTGTGTGCACGCATGTGTGCACGGGTAGTATCAAGGCAGTGATGAAAGTGAGAAGAATGGTTCCTTATTAAGCCCAAAAGAGCGAGAGGCAGATCATTAACCGGTGGGCCCGCTGCCATCTCTACATTACCGCCTCTTCAATCTGAAGGGGAGTCG
>NC_082392.1:8139246-8169246 GCF_031168955.1 Gadus macrocephalus
CATGCCCCGACTTATAATGGTTTTCGCCTCTTTCGATGCTGTTATCCTCCCCTTGGAAAAAGGCGGTGAAGTGGAGCAGAGAGATCGCCATGTCTGTACCCGAGTGGTGGTGACGTATATCATTCGCGTCGAGAGCAGCGAAGGGCCGTAGTTCACAAAGCGGCCTCACAGAAAAACCTAACATTATCAATATTCTTCTTCAAAAATAATTTGTTTTCATTGCATGAAATATTATAATTTCACTCCACAAACAACATATGTGTAATCCAGGGCATATAAAGACTGGGACCAGAAAATAATTACTTTCTCTCCATTGAAACCCATTCATATTTTACGATCTCAGAGGTCCCATGGGGGTCTACCGGAAGGGCAGTGGTGGGTAGAGTACTGAAAATCTATACTCAAGTAAAAGTAAAATTACTTCCTTCAAAATCTACTTAAGTAAAAGTAAATATTCCAATTGAAAAACCTACTTGAGTAAGAGTAAAAAAGTACTTTGTTTTAAAGTTACTCAAATTACAAGTTACTTTACATTTTTGTATTGGAGTGCTTGGATCAGTGAAAAATACATAACGTGTTAGAATGCGTGAGTGAGTGAGGGAGAGAAAGAGATGCACTCCTAAAATATTTCTTCACAAGTTGTACAACAAAAGCAATATGTACAACAAAAAATGTAATTTCATTTCAAACAAATTTGCATTAAACTCTGTGCATGTGACAAAAGGCAAGAGCTTTGTAGGAACACAACCAATTAAACACAAACGAGACTGACTTGTTTGGCTGATTGGGCAATCAGATTTATCCAGCCTACGCACATAGCATGCACGCACACTCACAGAGCCAGACACGACAATGACGAACAAGTTTGTGAGTGGTCTGCAGATTACAGTGTAACATAGTATCTTTAGAATTATATAAACTATACGTGGACCGTAACTCCGCACCCCCTGGCGAAAATATCTTCCTGCGCGTCTGCATCCATGCGTTTAGTCCTCAGTCCCAACGTAACGGTCGACTCGTCTCCTCGGCTATGGAATCGCAACAATGTTGCAACCTAGGGAGGGTGCGTCGCTAACGTGTACGCTTGTAGTCAACGAAGACAATGTCTTTATCAAAATACTAATTTCAATGAAGGCACAATGGAAAATGTAATTGAGTTAAGAGTAGAATTCTAAATCAAATATTTACTCGAGTAAGAGTAAAATTACAGACTTAAAAAAGGAACGTGAAAAGTACTCGTTACCCGAGAAATTAACTTTTTTACTCATTTGCGTTACTTGTAATGCGTTACTATCCACCACTCTGGAAGGGGCAGACTTACGAGCTCTATACTGTCATTTAACTCTTGAATCTCAAGCGATGTTGTTATGCTGCGTTCGCACCAGAAAATTATTTGGTCGCTTGTTCGCGTGGTCGCCTTAGTTTGAGAGAGGCTTCCTCTTGTGAGCGCCAATTCATTCTCAACCATGGCCGGTCTCTACGTGTTGTGAAAGTACCAGAGACATCAGAAAAAACGACGCAGTCGTTTAGGATTCATAATATCACCCGTCCTATAAATTATTCAAATCTAGAAACCTCTGGGAGCTCCGGCGCGAGTCCAGGAGCTCTATATCTAAATAATATAAGATGATATAATATATAGATATTGTGGCGACCGTGGGCGTGGTCGCCGTGTTCAGGGTGCCGCAAGGGATCCTGGGGTGGGTTAGGACGATCACAAGTTGGACCTCTGGCGCCCTCCTAGGTCCTTTGCGGCAGAGACATTGTGTGGGGATGTTTGTCTATGGGTGGGTTAGTGTTAATGTGTGGTACTGAGTTATTGTTCCCGACACCGTGGGGCACGAGCATTGCATAACCGCTTAATCTGGGTTCCCATCTCGTCCTTCCCGCGCCGATCACCACATTGGTGTCAGAAATGAGATTGGCCTGCGCACGCGGTGAGGGTCTCGAGGAAGAAGGTCGAGCCCGTGGAGAACGACACACCCTGTGTTATGGGAGCGCAGTGCCTCCCTGTGGCCACAACCGGAAGGGCCGGAGAACCAGCAGGTGCCTACCGCCTCCTGGTGGCAGGGACAGCGGTTAGGCTGCCGAATTTCTCCGGGGCAACGGCACTGGAGCCATACCTGGCTCAGTTCCGTCTTGCTGAGTGGCACAACGGCTGGGGTGCCGAGGAGGCCGTCGACCACCTCGCGCTGGGACGGCAGCACAGGTTCTGCTCGACCTGGACCAAGCGGACCAGCGAGACCTTCAGGCCCTGACCAGAGGTGAGCGAATCTTCAGCAACCAGAGCCGGCAGTTGCTGGCTTCTCACCGCCGCAAGGAGGAAGAGAGCCTGGGGGTGTACGCTGCTGATGGCTAGCTGTTGATACGACGCGGCTACCCGGGATTCCCCGCAGCTGCTCGGGAGGACTTGGCGCTCGAAGCCTTGCTGCAGGGACTGGTCCCGGAGTGTCTGGGGCAGCATGGCTGGTCGAGGACTGCGGGTGGACAGGGCAGCGTGCCACCCATCCTTGTCCCAACCGCCGCAGTGGCCGTCGAAGGGAAAGACGTCTGAGGGCGGCGGAGGATGGGGTGCCCGAACGGCGCTCCAGAGCCCCCTCCAGCGGAACCTGGTGGGGGCTCCGATGGAGTTGGTCCCCGACCACACCCCCAGGACTTCTGTGGACTGCAGGAGACGGGCGTCCCTACCAGGGAGGGAGGCTGCTCCGCAACGGGGCCGCCACTGGCAGGGGCCAAGGCGGCGGCGCCGGGCCCCTGAACTCTCAGGACTATGTGTTGGGTGTTGGGGTCGACGGGACGTCTGACCCCTAAGGTGGGGGCTGTGTGGCGACCGTGGACGTGGTCGCCGTGTTCAGGGTGCCGCAAGGGAAGCTGGGGGGGGGTTAGGACGATCACAAGTTGGACCTCTGGCGCCCTTCTAGGTCCTTTGCGGCAGAGACATTGTGTGGGGTTGTTTGTCTATGGGTGGGTTAGAGTTAATGTGTGGTACTGAGTTATTGTTCCCGACGCTGTCACCCTAAACGTTTAGTTATGCTGAGTGTGTTTTCGTGTGTCATGTCTGTGCGTTCAATAAAAGCAACATTTCGTCTCCTGTTCGCACCATGTTGAGCCACATCTAATTTTTAACGGGTCTGATAACGTGATGCAGGTCTAATGACGGGACGTTGATCTTTGAATTTACCGCGCTAATCAAACAATATAAATAAATAAACAAGCAGCAATGGGAGACTGTTGTGTCCAAAAAGGGATATTATTTTTAGAACTGGGTCGGACCGAGCGCGGTCGCATTCACATCTCAACCGAACCGCAGCAGGGTTCGTTTGCAAGCGAACCGAGACCACCTCTCCGGCTAGGTCTCGGACCCGGCTGTTTGGTACACACCAGAGTTTTATGGTTTGCATTCACACCAGCCCAAAAGGTCCGCACCAGCGATTTTTTTGGTTTGGTTCTAACCAAACAGGGCAGATGTGAATACGCCCTAATAAATTGCTGTCAAAAATCGGGCTGAAATCGTTTAGTCTGAACGAGCCGATTTTGCCCCGAATCGTTGCGAGTCGTACACGATTCTGAAAGGTCGGCGATGAGACGAGGTCTTGTAATGTGACATGCTTGCAATCTGCAATGTTTTTGTCTGCGACGTTCGACCTCACAATGAAAAGTTTGGCATGCCAGATTTTGTTGGGGATTCGCATGACGTATCAATTGTTGACATGAGGGAACCCCGCCCCCAGTTGCGTGAGGGAACCCCACGAACAGCTGGAGCTCACCCGCAGTGTTTACCAACTGACTTCACTGCACTACGCTGAGTACACAGTAACTACTACAAAAATGAATACGATCAATAGCAAGAAGAAGAATGTTAATAAAAAAATGAGAGAAAATGGAACAACATAATGGAGACAACTTTGGTTGAAATGTGACTTGTCCACAAAGGAGTTCCACGATAGGGTGAAAAGGGATACAGCCTGGCGAGAATAACCGACGCCCTTGACCTACCCGGTAAGTTTGGAGCCAACAACTGTTGACGTGCTTATAGCTATCATAACCTCAAACCGCCAGCATAATGCCTAGGGCTAGGTACTCAGGATCCATTGTTGACGCTTTGTTGCTAGGCTACGTTGTTGTTGCGGGTCCTTTGTATCGCTCATGTCACGCGCAACGCAACTACTGTGAGGAGATCTGCATTGAGCAGAAATGAAAACTACTGGAACCTTTATGACAAAAAATGAAGAAGCATTTATGTCAGTTCTAAACCTTAGATTTTCTAATATCTTGCAAATGTGAATGATATAAAGTAGAGAGCATTGCACCCTCGAATCTTGTAGTGTGGCAAGGCTTCTGACGAGACAAGGCCAGATTTCCTGGCTCTGTGATCATATAGTGCGACATGTTAAATCGTGGAGGAATGTCTGAGAATCGTGCAGTCTGAACCAGCCATAAGCACTTCATTCACTGCCTCTTCCGTGGTCATTACAATTGAACTACGACGTGGAGGAGAAAGGGCGTTGTTGCCGTTTGCAGTCTCCCGGAGCTCCTCCGGCGGGGACCGGGAGCTCAGCTCCGGGGGCCGGCGGGACCTCCTGCACCTCCTCGCCGGAGGAGCTCCGGGAGGCCGCAAACGGCAACAATCCCTTTCTCCTCCATGTCGTGGTTCAATCTGGCCTTCAGATTGATGTGGAAGGACCAGAGACGTCGGAGAACCCGACACAGTCGTTAAGATTCATGATATCATCCGGAGGCACACACAGCTTTTGGCCGTTATATTTAAGCAATAGATCACGACAGGCTGTGGTATGCGCTCATTATACCACTGTTAAGAGGCGTTGTCCGGTCCCGACGCGCAGCGGAGGGCCGGCGACCCCCGGCAATTTATCCTATGGAGCGGTTCACTCACCGTGTGTCAATTTCCGTGTGATAAAGTTTCCTAGGCCACTCACAACAACTGCTACTTTGTAAGTTACCGTTTCTACTAAGTTCCGTTTCCTAGGCTACTACCAACAACTGCTACTTTGTAACCGTTTCTACTTCCAGGCGCGGAGTGATACGCAAACTTTCACAAAACGATTGGCCGTCATAGCAGTTATGTATACGCTCATTATACAGTTAGGAACCAATCAGATCGCTGGATTTAAGCCACCCGTTGTATGATATATATTATATTATACAGATAGATATAGACCTCAAGGGCCCCTCGCCAGAGCTCCCGGAGTGTTCTAGATTAGAATATTTTATAGAACGGATGATATTATGAATCCTAAACGACTGCGTCGGTTTTTCTGACATCCTTGGTACTTCCACAACACGGAGAGACTGGCCATGTTTGAGAATGAATTTGCGGTCACAAGAGGAAGCCTCTCTCAAACGCAGGCAAACAAGCAACCAAATATTTTTTTGGTGTGAACGCAGCATAACATAATCGCTGGATATTCCGGAGTGAAATGACAGTGCAGTACTTTGAGCGCCAGAAGCTACCACCTCTTCTGTCAGCCAATCAGGAACAGAGGAATCAAACTCACTTCCGTTTCATTCAAACTCACTCACTCGCTAATATATTCTCTCAGACACTCTACTATAGTCTCTTGCATTAACTACTATACTCTCTCACACACACTACTATATTCTCTTGCATAAACAACTATACTCTCTCACATACACTACTATACTCTCTCACATAATAATAATAATAATAATTCATTTTATTTGAGGGCGCCTTTCAAAGCACCCAAGGTCACCTTACAGGGCAGTTTAAAAACAGAAAACATAATCAACATCATAAAAAACACAAGAACAAGATACATTGAACAATTTACATAAGTGGGGTGAGATGGGTTAGATGGAATATGTCAGTTTAAAAAGATGTGTTTTGAGACGAGACTTAAAAGTGGAAAGAGTGTCGGAATTACGGATGTCAGGTGGGAGGGTGTTCCAGAGGTGGGGGGCAGATCTGCTGAAGGCTCTGGACCCCATGGTAACCAGGCGTGCGGGAGGCACAGTGAATTGAATGGAAGAGGAGGACCGGAGAGTGCGGGTGGGTGTGTTGGTGTGTAGGAGTTCACAGATGAATGGAGGGGCGAGGTTGTGGAGGGCCTTGAAGGTGAGGAGCAGAATCTTGAAGTGGATGTGGGTTTTGACCGGGAGCCAGTGAAGCTGCTGAAGGACAGGGGTGATGTGATTAATGGAGGGGGTTCTGGTGATGATGCAGGCAGCAGAGTTCTGGACCAGTTGGAGTTTGCGGATGGACTTGAGGGGGAGACCGAAGAGGAGGGAGTTACAATAATCGATGCGGGAAGTGACCAGGGTGTGAACAAGGATGGCTGTGCTATGGGGTGTGAGGGATGGGCGGAGGCGGTTGATGTTGCGTAGATGGTAGTAGGCAGACCTGGTGATGTTATTGATGTGTGCTTGAAATGATAGTGTGCTGTCGAGGATGACACCCAGACTCTTAACCTGAGGGGAGGGGGAGACTGAGGTGTTGTCGATAGTGATGAAAAAGCTGTCAGGTTTTGTGAGGGTTGATTTGGTGCCGATGAGGAGGACTTCTGTTTTATTGCTGTTGAGTTTGAGAAAGTTGCAGGTGAACCAGGATTTTATTTCTTGTAGGCAATCAGAGAGGGAGGTGGGAGGAAGGGTAGAAGCGGGCTTGGTGGATATATAGAGCTGGTTGTCATCCGCATAGCAGTGAAAATGAATGTTACATTTACGGAAAATGTGGCCAAGTGGAAGTAGATAAATGATGAACAGGAGGGGGCCTAGAACAGAACCCTGGGGAACACCGGTAGTGACTGGAAGTGACTGGGATTTGAAAGTTTTGAGTTGGATGAACTGAGTACGGCCGGAAAGATATGATTTAAACCAGTGCAGGGGTGTGTCAGTGATACCAATGGAGGCCAGTCTGTCAAGGAGGATGTTGTGTGAAATGGTGTCGAAGGCCGCACTCAGATCAAGGAGGATGAGAATAGTGAGGTGTCCAGAGTCTGCTGCCATGAGAAGGTCATTGGTGATTTTAACCAGGGCTGTCTCTGTGCTGTGGAGGGGGCGGAAACCAGATTGAAATTGTTCGTAAAGATTATTGAAGGATAAGTGAGCTTGAACCTGAGATGCTATTGTTTTTTCCAGAATTTTTGATATGAAAGGGAGATTTGAGATAGGACGGAAGTTGGTGAGGTTATTGGGGTCAGCACCAGGTGTCTTGAGTATGGGGGTTATTGCAGCTGTTTTGAAGGATGATGGGACGAGGCCGGAGCTGAGGGAGGAGTGTATGATGGACGTTATTAGGGGGGAAAGAGACGGTAGGCAGCCTTTAACTAAAACAGTAGGGATAGGGTCCAGCTGGCAGGTGGATGGTTTGGATTTCCGGATGAGGACAGAGATTTCCTCAGCAGAGGGAAGTGTGAATCTTGAGAGTAGACGGGAGACAGGGGCGGAGAAAGTGGAAAAAGACGGAATGTGGGTGATGTTAGGGGTCAGTTGCTGGTGAATCTTATCTATTTTGGTGGTGAAGAATGACATTAAGGAGTTGCAATAATCAGTTGAGTATAGATGGGGAGCAATGGAGTCCGGTGGTCGTAAAAGTTTGTTGACAGTGGAGAACAGGGCCCGTGTATTTCCGTCACCTGAACTGATCAAATTGGTGTAGTGGGTAGATTTGGCTGTAGAAAGAGTGTCCTTGTAGTGAAGAATGTGGTTATGATATATTTCTTTATGCATAACAAGTCCAGTTTTCTTGCTGAGGCATTCCAGTTGACGGCCTTTCGCCTTGAGTTTGCGTAGTTCAGTGGTATACCATGGGGCAGAGTGAGTGAAGGAAACAGAGCGGGATTTAAGGGGAGCCAGGGTGTTAAGAAGATCATGAAGACTGTTGTTGTAATGTGAAACCAGATCGTCGGTGGAGGACAGACTGTCAGTGCTGGGGAGGGAGTTGATACCAGTCGAGAGTGTATTTAAATTAATGTTCTTAATGTTGCGGAATGATATAACACGGGGCAGTTTTGTAATGAAAAGTGTAAGGTTGACAGTAAAAGATATAAACATGTTGTCGGAAATGGGGAGTTCAGCAGCAGTACAGGCAAGAGGAGTGACACCAGAACAACAGACCAAGTCCAGAACATGTCCTTTTGAATGAGTGGGGAAATGAATATGTTGCTTCAGTCCAAAACTATCCAGGCAGGATGTAAATTCACTTGTGAGGGGATTACTGATTTTGTCCATGTGTATGTTGAAGTCCCCTAGTAATATTATGTTGGGTGAGAGTGAGGAGAGATGGGTAGTAAAAGCAGCAAATTCATTTATAAAATCACTATTATGCTTTGGTGGGCGATAGACAGTGGCGACTATAGTAGGTGTAGGGCCATTCAGTTGAATGGTGATGGATTCAAATGAGGGATGAGCAGGTACAGAAACGGGCGAGACTTTACAATTCTCGCGATATATTATCGCGAGACCACCTCCTCGGCCAGAGGCACGGGGTTGACAGGAGTAAACAAACCCGGGAGGTGTGGATTCGTTCAGGTGTGAAAAGTCGCTAGGCTGTTGCCAAGTTTCAGTCAAACAGAGGAAACTACTCTATATACACTCATACAAACATGTAAAAGGAGTATAATAGTGTATGTGTATGAGTATACTGGTGTATATGCAAGATTATAATAGTTTGTGTACAACCAAGTTTGAATTCTGTCCCAGGCGGCCCCTCATACATATTGCATGGATGCAATCACTTTGGTAATAGGTGTGCTGTGGGTTAACCCCAGCCACATACAGTTTCTGCCCTTTGCTTGAACACGTTTTGCAAAACTTGGCTCATTGTGTCAAAACTCAACACACAAGCAAATAAGACCCAACACTGAGAAATATACCATTCACATCTATGCAAAATTGAAACTCTGCTATCGAAACCTAACAATCCTTTGTCAAAATGTCACGCAGAAACACACTAGTCTACTTTATATAAAACACTGTAGTCATTCATGTTCACTGTTTTTATTCACTTCCACAAAAGGCACGTAATCACAATAACCAAAAAATGTAATGCTCAATACTGTACATTGCAGTACGGTACTTTACAAAGCAGTAAATTCAGCCCAAAAAGAAAATCTGTTGGGTTTAGAAATGGCGAGTAAGTATAGTATAATTCTTCAAATTGTTTATGGTTTGTGAAGCAGTTCCAGACCAAAACAGCCCGATGGAGACTAACTTTGTGTACAATTGTACTTTGGCCTTATTCTAGCTGGCTGATTGCTGTTCAATTTTGTAAGTAAGTGTTTTCAGGTGTGTATCTAAGTATTTTTAATTTCCCTATGTGTCTCTATTTTGAAAAGATGTGTTTTCCCAATGGTACGTTGAGATTTCATTTTTTAACTAAGTGTCCTTTGTATGAATAGTGTGTAGTGTGCAGGAGCAAGTGTGTTGCAGAAAGGAGCAAGTGTGTTGCACAATTGCAAGTAAAGTGCAAAGCAGCGCTTTTGTTTAAGGTATGGTTGCATGTGTTTAAGGTATAGTAACAAAAACTTCAAGTTGTGTTACTTTGGTCTAAGCATGTGTCTATAGTGTTCAAGCAATAAAAAAAAAAAATGCAACTGGTTCCAACAGAATTAAGTCATTTGAAGCGTGTGTGTTGGTGAAAAAATATGGTTTTAATAAATTGGGGTATAGTTTTGCAAGAGTGTTTCCTTTTACAAAGGGCTCTGGGTTGTTCTGAGGATAATGTGTGTGGTTGTGCTAATTGTGTGTAGTGTTTGGAGAAAACGGGCCCTGTTTTAAAAATCGTGCTTAAGCAATTGAAAAAAACTGTAATTGATTGAGGATTTCTCTGCTTCCTTAACGTATCGTATTAAGTGCACTCAAAACAGAACAATGGGAAGTCTGTACGAAGCAGACCACCACTTGGGCACGTGAACGTATATCTATATGGGAGCTGTCCCAATGTGGCCACCAGCACGCTTCATGGCATTGTGTGTGTGTTTATGTGTGTGTGTGTGTGTGTGTGTGTTTGTATGTGCGTGTGTGTGTGTGTGTGCGTGTGTGTGTGTGAACGCGTGAGTGTTCAGAGGGTGAGAGAGCAAAGAGAGAGCAAATAAAAAAATAACATTAGCATTTGTTTGCTTGCTCGGTGCTAAACAGATGCGTAAACAACGATATGGAGACCCAATCACATCAGATTACAGCAAACAACAAAGCACAAAAATTTCACTCACTCACTCACACACACACACACACACACACACACACACACACACACACACACACACACACACACACACACACACACACACACACACACACACACACACACACACACACACACACACACACACACACACAAGACAAACAGACATTAGCATCTGGAGCTATGCGGGCACTCAAAGTGACCAAATGGTACACAGAAAAGCACAGAACCTACAAGTCTGGAATTTAACTATCCTATTACAATACAGCAGACGGTGTTTGCATGCTATCCACTACACAAAGGCCACGCCACGCACGGCGACACACACAGTGTGATAAACACAGTAGTGATGCATACTATCATACGGCTCATGAACCCCAATGTTTCCCTTCCAACATCTCCTTAGGGTGGGAGAGATAGAGAGACAGATTCGGAGAGTGTTATGAAGAGAGAGGGGGAGAGAGAATGTGAAAGAGTGAGTGTGAAAGAACGAGAGAATTGGAGAAGGGGAGAACGGGTGAAGAGAGAGGGTGGGAGACGGAGATGAGGCTGAGAGAAGTAGATAAAGGGATAGAGAAAGAGAGAGATGAGAGAGGGGGAAAGAGTGAGAGAATGAGAGGGATAACGAGAGAGAGAAGGGAGACAGGGCTGAGAGACGAGGGAGAGCGATAGAGAGAGTGTCTGGCTGTGAGGGTCAGGAGCAAGCGAGCAGGCCTTAATGATGAATTGATTGACGAATTCAAAACAAGAAGAATACGTGAGGCACATATAGAAAACAGGTAGAATATGAGTGGTGGCCCGTGACCGACCATCGATATACTGTAGATGGAGAGAGAGGGAGGGAGAGAGAGAGAGAGAGAGAGAGAGAGAGAGAGAGAGAGAGAGAGAGAGAGACGCTGAACGCACCACTGTACCCATCTGCAGACCAATCAGTGGGCAGAGAGGCGATGATGTGCGATTAACCTAATGTCTCTTTGTCGTATAGCCTTGTCGTTCTCTTGTCATAGAAACAATATGCTGGGTGTGTGTGTGTGATGTGTGTGTGCAGTAAGAGAGAGTGTGTTTGCAATTTCTCCATGTGAAATAATTCAGGTAGCAACTGCTCACAGAGGGGGAGACATAGAGAGAGAGAGAGAGAGAGAGAGAGAGAGAGAGAGAGAGAGAGCAGGAGAGAAAGGGAGAGAGGGAGGGGAATATATGACCATGTTCACAAGAATGTGTGCGTAGGACTTGTGATGAGTTTGTAGGATAATGATTCATCATGATCATGGAGATTTCTTTGGCAAATTTTGTTATGACAAAGTGAGTATGGCCCTTGCGGAAATCTTCAGACCAACTGTCACAAGAACTTATTCATCATTCCCTTTTGCATTTTCACCCTTAATGCTTACACTAAAAGTTGGGATGTGATATTGAGAATTTATGTTTTTGATATTGTTTTATACATAATCACAGAAATAAAAGTAGCTGCTATTTATAACACACCTTTAAAGACGTTAGGCTGGGGACCAGGGGGATCGGGGGTCTAATAAGGGGAAGATTGCCCCAAGACATCGCATTGACATTAGTCTTATGTAGCTACTCTGAACACACACACACACACACACACACACACACACACACCCACACACACACACACACACACACACACACACACACACACACACACACACACACACACACACACACACACACACACACACACACACACAAACACCATACACAAACACACAGACCATATACACAAACACATATACACACACACACACACACACACACACACACACACACACACACACACACACACACACACACACACACACACACACACACACACACACACACACACACACACACACACACACACACACACAGAATATTCGATTTTCTTTCTACGGAGGTGTGCATGTACAAGGCTGATGAGGTTTTCGTGACGACTGACTGCCAGATGGTTAAGGAAGCAGCCAATGGCAAAATCAATAAATGCACACACTCTGTCATGGGTTACAGAAGGAACTGCGTCGACAGAGTTGTTCCAAAAGTCACTGTCTACATACATCCCAAAAGGAAACCAAGGACCACCGCCTTCACCTCCGGGGACCCTGACACCTAGAAAGCAGCCAGAGATGACCTTCGCCAAGCCAGGAGAGACTACAGGGACAAAGTGGAGTCTGACTGCTGCAGCTCTGACCCCAGACGCATGGGGAGTACACTCCGCTGCATCAAGGACTAGAAAGGGAGAAACAGGGACGTTGGTCGGCCTACCACACCGCTCCGAGACAAGCTCCACTCCTGAAGCTCACGGCTCGATGCGGACAACACAGAAGCCGCCCTGAGAATTCATGCGAGCGGAGAGGCGGCCACGTTGACCCTGGGAACGTACTATACCTCAAAGCAGCAGGACCTTTGTGCTCCGCCGACTGCTGTCCTCCATGGTCTCTTATGACTGTGACGACGGGACCGTCCCGGGCCTCATCAGGGACCACCATGGGAACTGAAGAACTGTCTGGAGCCAGGACAATAGCCTCACTCCCAACGTCCGTCAAACTGAAGAGATGACGGTGGACTACAGGAGACGGATGAGGATCTGGAAACCTCTCCACCCGCTTCGGTGATGTGGAGTTTGAAGGGTCAGCAGCTTCAGTTTCCTTCGTGGCTCCTGGCCCAGAACCTCTCTGGGAAGCCTCCATGGGCATCAGTTTGGTTTGAAATGTGCTGGGGACAGAGACGCATTCAGAAGTGCATTTTCAGAAGTGCTGGGTACAACGATGCACTCTTTTTTCTCTCTTTAGTGCTTAATAAATACATTTGATTGATTTTATTAGCACTTTACAGAGCCATACAATGGATAGGGCGTAGGGTCCTTCACCGTTGCAACTTTACCCATAAAAAGCTGCAGTCAGTGTTAAATTACGTTGATTTACCTTTGAGCATTTCCTATTATAGGCTACTGTGTAAAATGCTGTTTAGAATTAATGTTAGTATCAAGAAAAGAAAGACCCACCGGTGGGGGGAGATCTTATGTTTTATTTAAGTTTTTGTTATAATTACACAACATTGCCTTTGTTTTGTTCTATTACCTGAAGTTTAGCTTTCCATGCCGCTGTCACGTTAAAATTGTACCCGGGGCGAAAATTGTACCGGCCTACGTCA
The DNA here is from genome assembly GCF_031168955.1 of Gadus macrocephalus. NCBI lineage: Eukaryota > Metazoa > Chordata > Actinopteri > Gadiformes > Gadidae > Gadus > Gadus macrocephalus. Next base: position 8,152,562 of record NC_082392.1, read on the forward strand.
TCAGTTGTTGACAACTTGACAAATGATTTGATTGGGTTGTCCATTGCCGGGCAGGTTTCAAAAAACATTCGGCTCATGTTTCCAAAGACGAAATAACATAATAACGGATCACTAGATAACACTTGTTTTTACTTTATATTTGTATTGTATTGAATTGTTTAATCGAATTTAGCTAGTAAACTGAGTGTTTAAAGCAGGTTTCAAAAACCTGTCTTGTGTGTGTGGGTTGCGTAGGCGTTGTTTGCGTCGCGTACAAAAATACGTCACGGCCCTTTCGCGCAGCCGACCGCGCCCACGTCCAGGAGGTACTATTTGCGGTGGAAAAGGACCCGTGCTGCTACCGTGTCGAGTCGTGTCGAGTCGAGCTACATGTGCGGTGGAAAAGCGGCATAAGTCGCCAGCTCCCACGGAAAACAATGAAGCTGGCCATTGTAGAATGCGAGACTCAATGGAAAGCTTGAAACGTCTTTATATGTATTTTTTAAAACCACGTGCCCTTTTCCCGGCATTGGGGTTTTATCTAAATATCACACAAACAAAACAAGCAACTGGATTATTCAGTATTCCCGTTTTGATTTAAAAAACAGAAAAATGCCGTTTATTTGTTTATTCCTTTTGCCCTTTTTCAGTTTCAAAACCAAATCAGAAAAAACAAAAAACGACTCTGTTATTTGGTTTTTCTGATTTTGTTTTAAATCGGAATATTCAAAGAACGAACCTCCAGAGAACCCCATAAGTTTCCCGCGCCCCCTGCCCTCTTCCCTTTGTTCTGATTCCCTTGGGAAGAGGTGTGTACATTTATTTTGTAATCAAATCTTTGACCATCTTATAGCTTCTCATTATTTATATTAGTTATTTTGATTATACATTGTGTAATTGAAGTCTGGGGTAAATATCTATCCATTGATATTAGATAGATTTCAGTGTTTTGGGGAACTTTGTTTTGTTGCGATGTCCTAGCATGCACCTGACCCTCGTGTAGTCATGCTAGTTCCCCTCCCCCCCTGTATGTTTCGTAGAGGAGTTGGAGTAAGGGCACTTGCTAAGAGGAAGCTATTTGTTCATGTGTATATTCAGGTATGTCTTTTATTTCTTTGATTTCAATATTAATAATATTGTATGTAGTCCCTTTGTTCTGAATCCCCTTGGGAAGAGAGGAGTTGGAGTAAGGGCACTTGCTAAGAGGAAGCTATTTGTTCATGTGTATATTCAGCAACGAATAAATGGACGTCGGAGTTCCCGAGTCCGGACAGATCGTGGGTCAAGTCGTTCAATAAAAAAGAAAACACAACGCAGATTCAGCCGGTCACACACATGTGCATGTTGCAGAAAAAAAAAAAAAGGGTTCTGGGTTGTAATGTGAGGGTTCACACTTTTCGGTGGGTCGCAGAATTCGGTGTAACACCGGTAATGAAAGGTTCTGAAAGGAGGCATACACATGTAGCTAATTACTAAGGAATAAAATGTATACAAAATCTGTCTGGCACGTTTTATGAAGAAAACGTTTCCAAAAAGCATCGGACATATGACCCACTATGTTCTGCTCCATGTATAATCCAATGTTGACAATGTGACATGACATGGCTAAGCAAACAAATAAACAAGAGGAGCTAGGAAAGGGCCAAACGTGTTGCTACACACAGCACGACAAATGTCAAGATCGAAAGAAAAAAAATAATATAGCCTATATATATTTATTGCACAGCAGAACGCTATATCACATCATGAGCTGGCTGTTCTCAATTCACAACACGCATTCCATCAAAACTAGCCTACATCAGGCATTCTGACCAAAACTCATGCACTCCCCCCCCACAATTAATTAAAGCAAGTCAGCAAGAATGACCAAAAGTCACTTTGTGTCAACAAGAGACTGACTCCACTGACTATCAATTGTAAGTTAAAACAGCCGACCACTTGAGTGCAAAAAACACAAAAGACCTCGCCACAGCACCAGCAAATCTGAAGCAATAAATACCGCGTCTTAACTTTATTTATGTTGTTACGGCAGCCGTCTAATGTGCATTTGATGTTGAATGATTCTGTATGCAAATCCAGCTGGGTGATTCCCTTCCGATGATTGGTCCCCTCCCCGCTCTTAAAACGAACCGGGTCGTAACAATGTGGCAGTGGTCTGCAGATGCATCCCGTGGTGTAGCCTACCACATCCATTTAGTTCAACATGTTATCGTTCTGAGACTGTCCATGGTACTAGCAGTAGCAACCTGCTCTGATTTTTTTTTACCTATGTATTCAGGCTAAAATGACTTGATTGTCTGATGCCTCATCATCCCAGCCTAAGAGTATTGGTATTATTAGTGTAACGGACTGTTCTGTGTTTAGTTTGGAAAAGGAGCTGTGTCCCTCGTGAGTTGCCGTAGGGGGGAAGTTCGGGGAAGTGTTACGGCCAGAGTGGTAGATATAACCATAGATGTCTATGGATATAACAGAGTGGCGACACTTCCATTGGACTCCGTTGTAGCGCCTACTTCCGGGGTATGGAGCCTCGAATAGTTCCAAACAACCATTTTACGGCGTAGGAGATCATCCATTTCCATTGCTGGCCGTCGAGTAACTTCTGCGGTAAATTGATTAAATAGCTTCCTCTTTTGAATTGTCAACTGTCTATTGTATTAGAGGTCCTTTTATGATGCATATCATGATATTGATATTGCCTCTCCTGGAACCGTCACCTTATCGTGGTGGAGAGGTTTGCGTGTCCCTGTGAACCTGAGAGCTGTGTTGTCTGGAGCCTTGTGCTCCTGGTAGGGTCTCTCATGGCAGAGTGGTCTCAGGTGAGGGGCCAGACTAAGAATGGTTCACAAAACTCCAATGAATAACGAAAAAAGAGGAGATGTGACCCGGCCCGGAGGAAGCCCGGGGCCCCCGTCTGGAGCCAGGCCCAGACGGAGGGCTCGATGGCGAGCGCCTGGTGGCCGGGTTTGCGGCTCTCTTCATCCCATGGGCCCACCACCTGTGGGAAGACACGTTGGGGTCGGGTGCGCAGCCACATGGGTGGCAGCGAAGGTCAGGGGTCTCGACGGACCAGACCCGGGCGGCAGAAGCTGGCTCTGGGGACGTGGAACGTCACCTCGCTGTGGGGAAAGGAACCGGAGCTTGTGAGGGAGGTGGAGCGCTATCAGTTAGATCTGGTGGGGCTTACCTCCACGCACAGTCTCAGCTCTGGTACCGTACTCCTGGATAAGGGTTGGACTCTATTCTTCTCCGGAGTTGCCAAGGGCGTGAGGCGCCGGGCGGGTGTGGGGATACTCATAAATCCCCGGCTGAGCGCCGCGGTGTTGGAGTTTACCCCGGTAGACGAGAGGGTCGCCTCCCTGCGCCTAAGGGTTGTAGGGGGGAAAACTCTGACTGTTGTTTGTGCGTATGCACCAAACAGCAGCTCAGAGTACTCGGCCTTCTTGGAGACCCTGAATGGAGTCCTGTATGGGGCTCCAGTAGGGGACTCCGTAGTTCTGCTGGGAGACTTCAACGCCCACGTGGGCAACGATGGAGACACCTGGAGAGGCGTGGTGGGGAGGAACGGCCTCACTGATCTAAACCCGAGCGGTCGTTTGTTATTGGACTTCTGTGCTAGTCATGGATTATCCATAACAAACACCATGTTCGAACATAAGGGTGCTCATAAGTGTACCTGGTACCAGAGTACCCTAGGCCGAAGATCGATGATCGATTTCGTGATCGTGTCATCTGATCTGAGGCCGCATGTTTTGGACACTCGGGTAAAGAGAGGGGCGGAACTGTCAACCGACCACCATCTGGTTGTGAGTTGGATCAGGGAATGGGGGAAATTTCCGGATAGACCTGGTAAGCCCAAACGAGTAGTGCGGGTGAACTGGGAACGTCTGGAGGAGGCCCCCGTCCTAGGTATCTTCAACTCACACCTCCGGCGGAGCTTTTCTGGCATTCCTGTGGAGGTTGGGGGCATTGAGCCGGAGTGGGCGGTGTTCAAAGCCTCCATTGCTGAAGCTGCGGTGGCTAGCTGTGGCCTCAGGGTCTTAGGCTCCTCAAGGGGCGGTAACCCTCGGACACCGTGGTGGACTACGGTGGTCAGGGAAGCCGTCCGACTGAAGAAGGAGGCCTTCCGGGATATGATATCCTGGAGGACTCCTGACTCGGTTGCAGGGTACCGACAGGCTCGAAGGGCTGCAGCAGCTGCCGTGTCGGAGGCTAAGCAGCGGGTGTGGGAGAAGTTCGGAGAGGCCATGGAGAAGGACTTTCGGTCGGCACCAAAGTGTTTCTGGAAGACTATCCGGCACCTCAGGAGGGGGAAACGGGGAACCATCCAAGCTGTGTACAGTAAGGATGGGACTCTGTTGACCTCAACTGAGGAGGTCGTCGGACGTTGGAAGGAACACTTTGAGGAACTCCTGAATCCGAATAACACGCCCTCTATGTTGGAGGCAGAGCTCGAGGTTGATGGTGTTTCGTCGTCAATTTCCCTGGTGGAGGTCACTGAGGTAGTCAAACATCTCCGCAGTGGCAAAGCCCCAGGGATTGATGAGATCCAGCCAGAAATGCTAAAGGCTCTGGGTGTTGAGGGGCTGTCATGGTTGACACGCCTATTCAACATCGCGTGGGAGTCGGGTACAGTGCCAAAGGAGTGGCAAACCGGGGTGGTGGTTCCCCTGTTCAAAAAGGGGGACCAGAGAGTGTGTGCCAATTACCGGGGTATCACACTTCTCAGCCTCCCTGGTAAAGTCTACTCCAAGGTGCTGGAAAGGAGGGTTCGGCCGATCGTCGAACCTCAGATTGAAGAGGAACAATGCGGTTTTCGCCCCGGACGTGGAACTACGGACCAGCTCTTCACTCTCGCAAGGATCCTGGAGGGGGCCTGGGAGTATGCCCATCCGGTCTACATGTGTTTTGTGGATCTGGAGAAGGCGTATGACCGGGTCCCCCGGGAGAAACTGTGGGAGGTGCTGCGGGAGTATGGGGTAAGGGGGTCTATCCTCAGGGCCATCCAATCTTTGTACTCCCAAAGCGAGAGCTGTGTTCGTGTTCTCGGCAGCCAGTCAGTTTCGTTCTCAGTGGGTGCTGGTCTCCGCCAGGGCTGCGCCTTGTCACCAATCCTGTTTGTGATATACATGGACAGGATATCGAGGCGTAGTCATGGTGGGGAGGGGTTGCAGTTCGGTGGTCTGAGGATCTCGTCACTGCTTTTTGCAGATGATGTGGTCCTCATTGGATCATTGGCCTGTGACCTTCAGCACTCACTTGATCGGCTGGCGGCCGAGTGTGAATCGGCTGGGATGAGGATCAGCACCGCTAAATCTGAGGCCATGACTCTTAGCAGGAAACCGGTGGATTGCTTACTCCGGGTAGGAAATGAGTCCTTAGCCCAAGTGAAGGAGTTCAAGTACCTCGGGGTCTTGTTCGCGAGTGAGGGTACTATGGAGCGTGAGATTGGCCGGAGAATCGGAGCAGCGGGGGCGGTATTGCGTTCGCTTTACCGCACCGTTGTAACGAAAAGAGAGCTGAGCCGCAAGGCAAAGCTCTCGATCTACCGGTCGATCTTCGTTCCTATCCTCACCTATGGTCATGAGGGCTGGGTGATGACCGAAAGGACGAGATCGCGGGTACAAGCGGCCGAGATGAGTTTTCTCAGAAGGGTGGCTGGCGTCTCCCTTAGGGATAGGGTGAGAAGCTCAGCCATCCGTGAGGAACTCGGATTAGAGCCGCTGCTCCTTTACTTAGAAAGGAGTCAGCTGAGGTGGTTCGGGCATCTGGTAAGGATGCCCACTGGGCGCCTTCCTTGGGAGGTGTTTCAGGCACGTCCAGTGGGGAGGAGACCTCGGGGAAGACCCAGGACTAGGTGGAGAGATTATATCTCAACACTGGCCTGGGAACGCCTCGGGATCCCCCCGTCAGAGCTGGTCAATGTGGCCCGGGAAAGGGAAGTCTGGGGCCCCCTGCTTGAGCTGCTCCCCCCGCGACCCGACCCCGGATAAGCGGATGACGATGAGGATGAGGATGAGGATCATGATATTTATTTGAATATGCACGGCGTATTTATATATATATATATATATTTATCTTGGTAGACGACGATTGCCTGCTAGTTTGTTAGCTCGACTAGACCACCTGTGAAGGTATCTCCAGGGGTAAATTGATTAAATGGCTACCTCTTTTGAATTGTCAACTGTCTATTGTATTAGAGGTCCTTTTATGATGCATATACTGACATTTATTTGTATATGCACAGCGTAATTATATATAGCCTGCTGGTTTGTGAGCTCGACTTCGCCATGTGAAGGTATCTACACCAACAATTACGAAGTTCAGTAGTGAATCAAACTTTTATTTAGTTAGTTATTTATGTTTGTTTACTAGGATCATTTAGGTTGATTTAAGGACGGGTTTTATGATGCGATAGCTAGTAGAAATAACAGTGTTTGTTTATATCCTGGAAAGGGTGATGTTCAGCACATGAAGCCCTACAGATGCCGCCGCTTCAACAATGCTGATTATGATGGGCGGTGAATTTAACCTGTATGGCTTTTTCGTTTTAACTTCTCCAGTCGCCCCATAAGTCCCTGGCAGTCTGGTCCCTGGAGCAACTGGCCCTGGAGCAGCTGCCCCTGAATCACCTGCCCCTGGCAAAGTGGCCTCTTGATTGCTCTCGGTGTCTCCTGTCATGTCCTTTTCATCGCTCTTGAAATCCACCTCAATTTCTCCCTCAATCTCTATAATAATTACAAGGTAATGTTGCTGTTTTATTTATTTTGCCTTTGCATTTGCAACTACTGTCATCTCCAATGTAAGAAAATTAATTAAAGCGAATCATTTCTGTAATGTGAATTAAATCATCTGCCACAATCAGAAACCAATAAAATGTATAAATGGATCTACCGGCAATTGTTAATTGGGTAGAAATGTGTCGATTATCTACATTGCTCTGGTTACGGCTAATGCGTTGTGGGTGTGGCTGAGATTAAAGTGAAGCGGAGTTGGCTGCCGAATATGGCAAGCCATCCCCGCCAGAAAACGGCATAATTTAGACGCGTATCACCTTCATTACGCCGTAAAAAACGCCGTAAAATGTAGAAAAACGCCGTATTTTACGCCGTCATGCGCAAAAAAGCGCTGCTTTATACGCCGCAATTAGGCTAAGCCTTTCAAGACCGCGCGTAAAAAGCGCGGTTTTGAACATCAAACCGCGCGTAAAATACGGCGCTTTTGTGCACATCACAACGCCGTAAAATACGGCGTCTCTCTAGTATGCTAATAATCTCTGCCCTTCTTTTCTCTCAGCCAATGCATTTGAAGTGTTTGCGCCCAATCGCTGAACAAGACAAGCAGACCAAATCAGTTTAGCACAGATCTGCTTTGAGGATTTCTCCTCTCATTTGTTGTTAGTTGTAGCGTCATATCGATATATATTAGTAAATCCAGTTCCTACAGTGTGGTCACCGTGGCCGTGGCCCAATCGATAGAGACGCTTGCTCTGTAGGCAAGAGGTTGTTTAAAAATAAATAATAATAATACATAGAAAGACGTTTCAAACGTTCCATCGAGTCTCTCGCATTCTACAATGGGCAGCTTTATTGTTTCCCATGGGAGCCGGCGAAACTAGATTTCTTCTTCGAAGGTTGTGCTCCACACAGAACCTCCTCACCATCATAACGGAGTACTTCGGGGGACCAGAATGCTTTAGAGCGGTACTGATCGCATCGTGTCTTTCCAGTGTCAAATAGTTCACGAATAAAATCACCATAAGGTTCAAGTGCGGCCATAACTAAGGCTAAATATAATTAGACAGTCTATTGCTGGTTTAGGTGGTTGGTTCTTTTTTCTTCGCTGCGTTCTGCCTTCTGGTGTAGCCTATAACTATAAATGTAGCCTATCTATTTTTGTAGGCCCTATTTTTTTTTCTGTTTCGGGTTTTAAAAACCAACACACACAATCAAATGCCGTTTATTTGTTTATTCCTTTTGCCCTTTTTCAGTTTCAAAACCAAATCTGAAAAACCAAAAAACAATCCTGTTAATAGTTTTTTCAGATTTTGTTATAAATCGGAATATTCAAAGAACGAACCATACACGGATTCTCCTACCTCATCACTTTACTGACACACACAATGTGTGGCAGTAAAGTGACAGGATCATTCCATAGACAAAAATCTTTCCATCTAACTAATTTAATTTAGGAGGATAGTCATTGCACAGATGTAAGTTAACCAAGTATTCTCATTATAGCCTATAGTTATATCCTAGTTTTGCATATTTATACATTGCATCCTATTTTCATATTTCATGTGGCATCTGTATTTTTATGTAGGCTACAGCATCTGTATTTTAAATGTAGCTTATCTTCTTTTTACATTTTACCTTTTGCTGAGGTGGGCGCTGTATTAGCCTACTGTATAGGCTGTCTGTATTTGTGTAAGAGTTATTTGTATTGTGTAACCTGCTGGATTATGAAAGTTATAGTTTGGGGTAAATAAAGTGTCTGTCTGTCTGGGGGAAAATGCCGTGAAAAATGTACGCACGGTGCGTTCAGGATTAGGACTGATATTATGTCGGCATAGGCTTAATCAATCGGGTTTTAATATTTGAAGCATTCATATCAGTTTATTCTTTTCGGCTACTCTGCTGTTGGCCTTGATGGGGAGATATTTTTTTGCTTCCATGCACAAATAGTTGAATCCAACAACATTCCTGCGTCTCCAGAGCCCATTTAAGCACCGTGTCAGACTCAGTAGACTGTTACAAGCCTCTGAACGTTGTTAGAGCATGGCTCCCCAGTTCATCAGTGTCTCTCTCTATGGCTCCCTCTCACTCCTTTCCACTGTGTATTTATATCGATTGAACAAGAGAGGATGTTACGATAACTCCGTGAAAATAAAGGCTCCATGGCTGTAATAATTTAAATATAATTAACTTATAAAGCGTGTAACAAGACACCTAGATGATCTGGCTGGCTGACTAAAAAGGCACTGAATTTGGAACTTATAACACAGGAGGTCTGGCTTGCGGACTAAAAAGCATTGCGATCATAAAAGCGTGACAATCTGACAAAAGCACAAATCTGACAATAGATTCGATCCGACAACCTCTTCCCTACATAGCAAGCGTCTCTATCGATTGGACCACGGTTATCACAACGTTGAAACTGCATTTACTAATATATATATCTATATGAATATGACGCTACAACTAACGCCAAATGGGAGGAGATCTGTGTTGAACTGATTTGGTCTGCTTGTCTTGTTCAGCGATTGGGCGCAAACACTTCAAATGCCTTGGCTGAGAGAAAAGAAGGGCGGAGATTATTAGCATACTAGAGAAACGCCGTATTTTACGGCGTTGTGATGTGCACAAAAGTGCCGTATTTTACGCGGTTTGATGTTCAAAACGGCGCTCTTGAAAGGCTCAATTGTGGCGTTAAAAGCGGCGCTTTTTTGCGCATGACAGCGTTTTTACAGCGTTTTTCTACATTTTACGGCGTTTTTTACGGCGTAATGAAGGTGATACGCGTCTAAAAGATGCCTTTTTGTGGCGGGGATGGCTTGCCATAGCCGAACACACTAGCCGTTTCTCAATTCGCGTACTTGTGCGTGCTCGTGTGCTCGTGGACTCGTGAAACGTCATCAGTCGTTGCCCGAGCACCAATAGTATCCAGCTGCAGCCCCGGAGAACAACACCCTGGCGTGAGAAAACACCCTGGCGTGACGGAAGTACTGTGGCTGGACGGAAGTTACCTCCGATTATTTTCTAGAGAAAAATAAACGTATTTATCGCCGGAAGTTACCTCTGATTATTTTCTATAGACAAATATACGTATTTAAACGTATTTATCGCCGGAAGTTACCTCCGATTATTTTCTATAGACAAATATACGTATTTATCGCTTGAGGTTTTAGTAGCCTATTAGATATTCCCCAGGAGAAACAGACAATTTTCTGCTCCGGTGGCCAGTTTTGCAAAATTGTGTTGCTGCAGCATCACATTGGTGATTACGGATGACACTAAATTACACTAATTTTTCTAAAAGGGCGCAATATTATTATATTCGAATTTATCGAAAAGTAAATAAACTACGGCAAGACTTTAACATAAATATTACCCAATATATTAAGCATATTGACAGTCACACTTACTTCCATGGTTCATCTTCGGTATCCGATTTGATTTTTAAATAAATCACTTCCGTCACGCCACAGTACTTCCTTCGCGCCTGGGTTGTTGTCACGCCAGGGTGTTGTTCTCCGGGGCTGAATAACGTTAAAAAACCTTTTCTAAGCTATAAAAATGATTACTAACATGTCAAAATATTTTTTTTATTTCTTTATGTTATTCAAGCGATAAATACGTTTATTTGTCTCTAGAAAATAATCGGAGGTAACTTCCATCCAGCCACAGTACTTCCGTCACGCCAGGGTGTTCTGTCACTCCAGGGTGTTGTTCTCCGGGGCTGAATAACGTTAAAAAACCTTTTCTAAGCTATAAAAATGATTACTAACTTGTCTAAATATTTTTTTATTTCTTTGTCATGTTATTCAAGCGATAAATACGTTTATTTGTCTCTAGAAAATAATCGGAGGTAACTTCCGTCCAGCCACAGTACTTCCGTCACGCCAGGGTGTTCTGTCACGCCAGGGTGTTGTTCTCCGGGGCTGCAGCTGGACCCTACTCCCGAGCACTGTTCCAATTCGAAGCACGCATCAAGCGAGTACTGTCGTAAAACCCGGAAGTGTTCTTGATGCGTGCTCGATCTCGCCGTTTCACCGAGCATGCATTGGAGGTGGCTCGTGTCGTGTGTACTTGCAACCGCTATAAATCCCAGGATGCATTTCGCACTCGCAGCAGTACGATGGCGGACAATATGGAGAAGACGCACAACTGTAGCTTAAGTTACTCTTAACTTATATATATATTTATATAATATAATAATAATAATAATAATAATAATATATAAATATTTATACAACGGGGGACCTAAATCCAGCGATCTGATTGGTTCCCAACTGTTTTATAATGAGCGTATACATAACTGCTATGACGCCCGATCATTTTGTGAAAGTTTGCATATCACTCCGCGCCTGGAAGTAGAAACAGTTACAAAGTAAAACATATGTTGGATGATGGAGAGCGTGTACATGTTGTTACTCCGGGAGTGAGCAAAGCGATGGAGAGACTAACGAAAGCTTAGGCACACGGCGAGTGAACTGCTCCATAGGATAAATTGCCGGCGAACCGCTCTATCGGAGCCTTCTCTCGGAGGGACGCTAAAGTGTGTTGCATAGCGATGCATAGCGGCAGCCAGGAGGGACTACTTTTTTGTATTCTTTAATAAAACGGCTATTTTGACTTTCTTGGTTTCTTTTTAAATGTAGTGTGTCTATGACTTTCGTTTCGCCATAATAGTAACCGTTGTATAAAAGCAATAGATCACTTCAGTCAGTGGCATGTGCTCATTATACCACTGTGAAGGGGGTCGCCGGCCCTCCGCTGCGCGTCGTGGCCGGACAACGCCCCTTAACAGTGGTATAATGAGCACATACCACAGCCTGGCGTGATCTATTGCTTAAATATATATAAAGTCGTGTGTGTATAGCTCATACACATGACGGGACACGCATATCTTTTCAATTTGTATTCATTCAGAATATTTACATAGCCTACTATTTGAAAATGAAAGAGGCTGGGATTTTGTTTGATATCATTTGTTTATATTGTTCAGTAGTATATGCCTAAATGAGGCCGTAGCACAGTTAACGGACGAGCAGAGGTGGTGACGTCATCGAGTCCGCTGCTGTTCTCGCATGCTCGCAAGTCTGTGCTTGAAGTCAGAGGCGGAGTGGCCGTCGGGACGATCGGGAGATTTCCCGGTCGGCCGGCCGGCCAATGAGGTCATGTGGACCGGCCCACAATTGTGTAGCGGCCTGCGAAGTCAGTTGGACCGGCCCACAGTTGTGAGCGGCCGCGAGGCGTCTGCAAGCCGACCCTGAGCATAATTTATTCCCCGTAAAAACGCCATGAAAATCCCTGAAATAAACAATATCTGTCTCCAGAACATCCAACCAATATTTATACGACTTGATTACTCTCTATGTCTCATTCATGGTTTTCTTTTTATATAATTTTTTTTTATTCATTTAATTCTTCATTATTCAGGCGTTACAGAACTTTCATGGCCATAAAAAAATAATACAAACTACAGTTTACTTTCATTTGTTTGTTCTTGAATTGACGTAGAATGGGGCAAAGACTCCTGGGAATGGGAAATGCGTTTATCCAATGAACAGCTTGCAGGTCAAGTCCATTTTCGGAAATGTAGGGGGATATATGAGCAGCCCCACGTCTAATGGCATGACCCTAAAGACGCGTCAGACAGAGAAGGCGAGCAAGTTCGTGGTTGCTTGCTTTTGCTTGTTGTGGCAATCATGGAAGACAAGAAGAGAAAAGAGAAAGGAGCTGGAGGGGGATGCATCTAAGTGCTCAAAAATAACGGATTTATTCCGAAGTCAGGCATTAACGAGTTGTGCAGGTGAATTGAAAGAAAAACAGTTAGCCAGAGCTCCACCATTGACGTTATTGCTAGGCAGGAGCTAGCACAAGCTGCTAGTCAAATGTGTATGTGCTGGCTGGTATATTTCAGACGAATTAATGACTTAACTGATCTTTCTCTTTTAATGGATGGAGAATATGTTAACAGATTTGGAACCTGTAGTAGTAGTCGTGTCAACACGTTACACCGGTATTACGAGTATAAACGGTATAAACTTTGAAACTAGGTCAACCGCCATCTTCTCCGTCAACTCTCCTCTCACACTCGGTGACAGCGTCTCATAACGTTCTATATATAGTAGTATAATATAATTGTATAGATAATATCACGGCCAAAAGCTCTGTGCGCCTCCGGATGGCTGTAGTGCGGGGAGCACTACGGCCATCCGGAGTGCTTTTGTTTACCGGCGTTGCTATGGTTACCGGTCTTGTAAGGAAGTGCGCCAATTCTCGGAGCGCCAATTCTCTTCCGCACAGAGCAGAACTGTGGCCTATTTTACACATTTTTACCGGACCAGGTAGGATTCTCCCGGTGGCTATTAGTGCCCCACTCCGCCCCTGCTTGAAGTACGGACTAGCCAAGTACGTGCTTGCAAGTCATCGAGTCCGTAGTACGCGTGCTAGGAATTGAGAAACGGCCACTATCTCGTCTTCCGTCCCGTTCATTGTTTTCTATAATACTACAATATAGGCGAACCCAGAACGCTCGGTTACATTAGTAATGGCCGTATAATAAGTAAGGGGTAATGTATAGAACGCCGGTCATAATCGGGAAAATAAGCCCCGACAGGGCGAACAGGACACCGGCACGCAGCGAAGGTGTCTTGCTTCCTCCTGAAGGGGCTTATTTTAGATAATGACCGGCGACGTTCTATACATTATCCCGCTTATTACTACTTGCCAAAACGAAAAAATAACTTCACATGATGTGTCTTTTTACAATTTATTTGTTACCAGCATTCGTAGTCAGCAGAGAAATAGTCTGCCAAAGACGTTGACGTCGCTTCCGAAGACGCTGTGGTTGAAAAGTTACCTGAGGACTACTTGAGGAGTGCTACCAAAGACGTCATTAGAGGCGAAAAGTCCTTTGTTTTCCTTGACAGCAGTCAATTATACTTAGTGTAGAGCCCATGCAAGTGAACAGAGCGTTCCACGGCATTGAGCACACCTGTGTAATAATCCATAATAATTCAACTCTATTTTATTTTATTTTTTAAGTGGTGGGTACAAAATAAATCGTGACGAAATCTGGTGGGGACGCGTCCCCGGCGTAATCGACGCCTATGGACGCCCCACACGTACAGCGCGTTCCAGCCCCCAGCGGCTAACCTTACTGAGGAGAATGAGGGAGTTTGGCATGAATGCCACAGCCTCCTCACAGACTTCTACAGGTGCACTATCCCAGCCTGCTGAAGGGCAGCATCCTGGTACAGAAACTATTCTGCCCAGAGCCACCAATCCCGACACAGCTCGGTGGAAGCGGCGCAGCACATCACTGGCAAAAGCCTCCCGGCCATTTAAGATCTCTCTCAACAGCGTGTCTGAGAAAGACACACAGTACTCTGGCTGCATATGCCACCAGACGTAAAGGTAGAGTAGACAATTTAGGGAGCAACCAGCCAGAGTAAGCTTGATTTTGAAATTATCCAACTGAGAAATGCCCCCTCCCTTCAGGCCTCCCTCCAAAGCCACTTCCCTGGAACACACAACTTGCTCGCTAGCTTTAGCATCAGGTCTGCCGAGTGCCTTGTGGAACTCTCCGGTCATGCGCAGTGAGTGTATGGTCAGAGGGCGGGCAGGTAGCCGGGAAGGCAGGTAGACAGACAGGCAAGCCATCCAGTCATTTCATTCAGGCAAACCAAAATGATTGTTCGGGCTTATTACGGCCTGCAACATCCAAAGATAACGCATATTTTTCTAATTTTCGTCATAGTTTGTTATTTTATTTTTCATTTATAACTATGACGTCAGGATGTAAAGATAATTTCAACCCAAATAACAACAAATGCTTATAAATAAATTGTTTACCATGGCTTTAAAGAGTTATCTGATCCCATATCTTATAATATCTGCTGTCTGCAAAAACCGTGCTGCTGTTGTACCAGGACTGATGCAAACCAAATTTTTAATAGGCCCTACCTCTGCATATACTTGCGACTATTACTTTGAACTAGTGCTGTCAAGTGACTAAAATATTTAATTGCCATTAATCGCATTAATGTCATAGTTAACTCGCGATTAATCGCACATTTTTTTTCTATTCTAAATATCCCTTGATTTCATGCTGCTAGCCTTTTAGTGAGATCAGAGAGTGTTGAGAAGGACAGTAATAAAATATATTTGGCATAAGAAGAGAGACCCGCAGTGAATTCAACCCGGTCCACTTGACATCGGGTATAGGTGCATGACAGTGGTAGGCGGCGTAGGCCTACCGTAAAACTTCAATAGCAGGCTTTTATTTGTTTCGATCACTGAACTTTCAAACAAAACTCTTGCTCAGCAAATATGGGAACATTTATTATTTAAACCAGTATGAATATTCCTACCGTACGTAGGCCTATACACCAGGCTATCGAATAACGCCCACACACACACACACACACACGCACACACGCACACACGCACACACGGTGGCGGAGTGGTAATCGGGAGAGTCGGGAGAATTCCCGGTGGGCCGTTAACGTTTCGGGGCTGTCGGGCTGATTACTGCGGGATAACAATATTGCGTTTATAAAAGTTCCTTGCAGCGCCGTCCGGCAGCCTGAACTGTGCGCCCGCGGCCTCTCACTCACTCAACAGAAGCAACACTCACAAACCGTCAACATCGCAACCAAGTCGGTTTTTTTAGACAGCAGGTGAAAAAACGTTTGCCAAGCCAAAGGTGCGTTAATCGCGCAATATACAAATTAACGCCGTTAATAACGCGTTAAACTGACAGTACTACTTTGAACACAATCAATCTTTAAACATTGTCTTATATTTATCTACGATTTATTTATATTTTGATGGTTTGTGTGTTTTGTGTTAATTTATCCTAAAATGACAAGCGCTGTGATTGGACTAGCTCTTACTGCTGAGCGGACCTGTGTTTCCCTACAACACATGTCATTGTACCGTTGACCCAGTGTTCAATCTACATATGACTAATAAAACAGAGGCTGACCTGAAGCTGAACTCATGAGTCTGTTGATGGCACTTCAATTAGATCTGAGAACTTAGGGGCCAGCCCATCACTTACCACGCTGTCACACTCGTATCAATAGAGGCAGACCTCTAACCGGCTCTCACATCAAGCACACATGCATGTTGAAATGGGGCGTTATGGGTGTTACCATGTGTGTTTACCTGCATATTGAAGGAATTGAGTGAAATTTGTGCTTGTGCTGTTTACATTCATCTGCAGATGTGCCATCCCAGGTTGTGTGTGTGTGTGTGTGTGTGTGTGTGTGTGTGTGTGTGTGTGTGTGTGTGTGTGTGTGTGTGTGTGTGTGTGTGTGTGTGTGTGTGTGTGTGTGTGTGTGTGTGTGTGTGTGTGTGTGTGTGTGTGTGTGTGTGTGTGTGTGTGTGTGTGTGTGTTTATGTGACTGATATCCCATCAAACGTTGTAAAAGGTTAAGCCCAAATCATACAAGGTTTCAGTTTGGAGCTTGGTGCAGGGTGTTTTAATGATCCCAAGCCACCCGTTGATCCATTGACCATTGATTGATGGGTTTAAACGCATGCAAAGGAGGGAGAGAGAGATAGGGACAGAGAGAGAGAGAGAGAGAGAGAGAGAGAGAGAGAGAGAGAGAGAGAGAGAGAGAGAGAGAGAGAGAGAGAGAGAGAGAGAGAGAGAGAGAGAGAGAGAGAGAGAGAGAGAGAGAGAGAGAGAGAGAGAGAGAGAGAGAGAGAAAGTGTGAGAGAGAAAAACACAAATGGCCAATGCAAATTGTTGCTTCCCCCTGCCCTGTTTTCCAGGATGAAAGGGATAAAAGAAAAATAAGCACTCTAAATACTTCATCTCATCAGGCTGAATGATGAAATGTTCTGTATTTCCCGCCGTCATCTTCTCGTAAGGAGGCGCAGTGATCAGCGTTTTCGCGCTCGCTTGCAGCCGCACGCAAGCAAAGTCACTGCAGCCATGCATCTATGGCATTGCTTATTGACACACACACA
>NC_082392.1:8173482-8193720 GCF_031168955.1 Gadus macrocephalus
ATCCATCTGAACATCTGAAGGAGCAGCAGACTCCCCCAGTGTCAACAGTGCTTAAGGAACATAGCAGGGATTGAGTGTTCCCTTGTCGACACCGGAAACAAACCAACAGCGAACCCTTCTGCTGTCTCCGCCCCTCCTTGTTGACGTGATGCCTGAGGACAGAGCCAAAGGAAGGGATATGAATCTAGTTACTAGTGTCCAACCAAGAAGACAGCGAGGAGCTGATTGTCTGCGAATGACTGGGTCAGTGGGTTAGAGGGCCCTGATGGGATGATGGAAACCCAGCACAGGATGTCTCTGTGTCACGGCCCTGTGACACAGTGGCTAGTGGCTACCGTGGAACAGAACTTATTCACCTATAGCGGCCCGGTTGGTTAGTTCAGGAGGAAAACCGTCCGGATCTTTTGGGGAAAACGTGAGGATTGATCGGAAAGTATTCTAAATGCTGCATGGTCGAGGAAATGGAATGCAGCTCAACTGAAATTGCTTAATAACAATGTCGTGGTTTCCAGAGATTGTACAAGGATTCTCCGCCCAACCAATATGGCTGCTGGGTGAACACAGGCTATTACTCATCATTAGTTAAATACACAGCTCCAAAAAAAACACAGTGTGCACTCACAGGAAGGCACACACAAAGACACACATACACGTGGAAACCAGTGTACACATGCGGGCACACACGCACGCATACACGCAGACACATTCCGAGTGACACAGGGCACTGGAGTGCACCCCCCCAGAGAGGAACATGCAGGGAGCACAGATAGCGCGAGGAGGCATCAGGAGACCGCCGCCGTGTTTAAACTCCATTACAAACCAAGTCCCCCCTAATTAAACTAATATTTTAATTAGGATTTGGACAGCCAGGAAGAGGGGGAGGTGGGATATTAACATTCATTAATCCTACAGAGAGCATGTCCGTCAGGTGAACCCTGCACCATGCACCCAGTCTATAAGGCCGTGGATCACTGCATCGCTCCTTGGCTATTTTGGACAGTGAAGCAAGATAGATTGAAGAATTAATTTGTGGTGTAAATGTCATGGAACTGAATTAAAATGAGCATTGTTTTTTCTCTCTCCCGCCCTCTCTCTCCAACTCTCCCTCCATCTCTCGCTCTCTGTCTTCTGTCTCCCAGCGGCAGACGGTGTGCCGGTCCAGAAGGATGGGGAGCAGGTAAGTCTTCCCCATGTCGTACCCTTTTTGTCCCTCGACGGCTCCTGTGGTAAATGACTCGCCACTGCGGCCTCTAGGGGGGGGCGACCCCGGCCGCCCGCCCCAGACCGCTGTCCCAGGAAGGTACCACACGACCTGCTGCTTCTGGGAAGACAGATTGTCTCCCTCAGCTAATAGCTGCTCGCCCCCTCCAAGTGCTAGCGCTCCATGCTACTAGCGTAATAGTCCCCTATATAGGCTGACACTCTGTCCGTGTCGCTATACTTCCACTACATTGGTGGGACAGTAAGATGTAGCTGGAAGTATGCTGCTGACATCTCTGCTGCTTGTCTGTGCGACAGAGCTACGCTAAGGGCTGAGATTGATTATAACGTCAGATCGATATCTTGACATCCCTTGGCCTCTCATATGCTTTTATCCCTGTGATTCTCTCGACCATTCATCTTCTTGAATGCTTCTTTTCAACTGCACTTTCCTCTCATTCTCGTCGTTGTGTCTCTTCTCTTTACTTATTTTCTCCTTTCTTCTCCTCCTATATTCTCTTTACTCTCCTCTCCTCCTATCTTCTCTTCTCTCATGTATTATCTCCTATCCTCTCTTCTCTTCTCCTCTCTCCTCCCTTCTCATCTCTCCTGGGAACTGAGAGTTATTTGGAGACACACGTCTCCACAAGTGGGAAAATAAGTAATTTGGTCTCAAATGAAGAAAACTCTTTACTTTTCTCCCAGAAGCACTGTGGGCAGAATCCATTATTTATTTAACCATTGTTCCCTATTATGCCCGTCATTGGCTTGGAGGAAACCTGTAACACACACACACAGAGACACACACACACACACACACACACACACACACACACACACACACACACACACACACACACACACACACACATACCCACGAAACACATATTCACACCACACCACACACAAACACACGTGCAAACACACACACACACACACACACACACACACACACACACACACACACACACACACACACACACACACACACACACACACACACACACAAACACACATTCAAATCACACCACAAACAAACACACATACACATTCACACCACACCACACACATCAGCGATGCCACAGCACATTGCAAGCCCTACTTCAACAGGCATTATCTCCACCACTCCAGCTCTAAATGTCTCATTAAATGGACCCAGAGATACAGAGAATACAAGGGATGCGAGATTGTAGGGCAGCGATAACAATAAAAGCATACAGCCATTAGAGAATATACAGATACATATGCAATATGTTGCAGACGGCAGCTGAAAGGGCTAATGCTATTATTTACATTGTGGTGAGAGTGCACTCAGGCTAAATGCTCGGCGGCAGAATCAGTACAACGGAAGTCATTTTAGGAAATTATGTTGGCAAATTAGTGACGCCAAGAGAGATGCTTATGATGGTTTAATCACCCAGACCAGTATAATGGTCCTTTAGGAAAACACATCATACAACCCAACAAAAAAACACGTTTCTCAATAATTGTATCCAGACATGGACATTTTTTAAAGATTTTTGAAGCGGTGGAAAGAAAAGCCTTAGAGTGTGGTCTATAATGTGTAGACCCTATAATGTTGATCTTTACTTGAGTTTGGATCCTATATCTGCCGTACGAGTGGTTGTGAGGTTATGGAAGTTATTAGCATTGGTCCGCTGGATAACCCATAGTCTGTTCAGCCACAGTCCAACTGAGAGGGAGAAACGGTGACACATTTGCCGCTTTTCCACCGCACATGTAGCTCGACTCGACACGACTCGACACGACACGACTCGACACGGTAGCAGCACGGGTGCTTTTCCACCGCAAATAGTACCTCCTGGACGTGGGCGGGGTCGGCTGCGCGAAAGGGCCGTGACGTATTTTTGTACGCGACGCAAACAAGACCTACGCAACCCACACATGGACAGAACCCACATAACAACAATGGAGGACATCGATAACATTACTATTATTAGCTGGCATATTGAAGAAGTTGAAGAAGTGGAATATGTTGGCTGTGGCGCTGCTATGGCTGTTACCAGCATGGTTGCCATGTCGCTCTCGTGACTTCGTCACACTCTCTGGCCAATAAGTGGCCGGCCGTCTGCCGACGTCACCTTTTAGCATCGGCTCAGCCGCTTGGAACCTAGAGCGAGGCGGTACTAGAAAAAGCAGCCACTTCAGGTACCAGGTACCATGTTTTCGCGGTGGAAACGCAAAAAATGCGAGCTGAGTCGAGTCGAGTCGAGTCGTGTCGAGCTGGTACCATGCAGTGGAAAAGCGGCAATAGATTACCTCTTATCTACTTTGTCGCAGGCATTCTCCCCATACATACAAGAATGCAGTCTGGATGTGCTCTCACACACACACACACACACACACACACACACACACACACACACACACACACACACACACACACACACACACACACACACACACACACACACACTTAGACTGGCACACACACACACACACACACAGTTTGGGACTGGCTTACAGGGTCTTAGCCACGGATGGAGCCTGGGTGGGGCCGGCAGGGAGGAGAGAAACCTGCTCATCCACAAAGTTTTTCGCTCTGCTGCACACGTCTTAGAAACGATAGACTGATCCATTGTTCCATCCTCCCCTTCTCCCTCCCTTGTTCTGGCTCCGGGACGCCTCCCTTTCATCCTTATCCTTGGAAATCCTGTTGTCCTGCATTGTTCTCTCATTCTCCTCCATTGTCTCTCTTTACCTCCATCTTTCTACTTATGTCTCTCTCTCTCTCTCTCTCTCTCTCTCTCTCTCTCTCTCTCTCTCTCTCTCTCTCTCTATGTCTCTCTTTCTCAATGTCTCTCTCTCTATGTCCCTCTCTATGTCTCTCTCTCTCTATGTCCCTCTGTATGTCTCTCTCTCTCTCTCTCTCTCTCTCTCTCTCTCTCTCTCTCTCCGTCTCTCTCTATGTCTCTCTCTCTCTCTTTCTCTCTCTCTATGGCTCTCTCTCGCTGTCTCTCTCTCTCTCTCTCTCTCTCTCTCTCTCTCTCTGCCTCTCTCTTTCTCTCTCTCTCTCTCTCTCTCGCTGTCTCTCTCTCTCTCTCTCTCTCTCTCTCGCTCTCGCTCTCGCTCTCTCTCTCGCTCTCTCTCTTTCTCTCTCTCTGTCTGGCATGTGTGGTTTGCTACCCCTCTCCACTCTCTCCCCACACCGACCCTGCTCGTCCTTCCCTCTCTCCTCTTCCCTCCTCTCTCTCTCTCCATCATGCACGTCATCGATATCCTCTGTCGTTCCCACTCTTCTCTTACTGTCTTGCTCCCTCCTCTCCTTCTTTCCCCATCCCTCTCTCCTCCTATTTTTCTTCCTCAGCATGGACGTTCAGAATTTTCATGGGAAGGAATCAATGTAAGTGTTGTGATTACCATTCCTTCATCCTATACTTTTTTGACCCTCCTCCTATCATTATCGTTTATCTTGCACGCTTTAAGTTCACTCACCCCCCAAGAATCGACTCTCTCCCCTCACACCTCCCTCCCCTTCTCTTTCAGACTCAATGGTACGGCCCCTTTTAATAATTGAAGTGAGCAGATACAGATACTAGTCCATTATTGGATATAGGCGCAGGTCTCAAAACGACACTTCCTAATCGCGTACCAATTTGCAGGTTTTATAAAATCATAACTTTTCTGAGATCCTTGTTGTATTGTTTGTTTGATTGCTTGTTTGTACATATCACCCGACAACTTATTAATCCTCCATCTACGTCACCTCTCAACTCACCCTCTCTCTCACTCTCTCTCTTTAACTCTCACTGTCTGGTGTGTCATGATATGCACTGTCCACACAACTCGCCCACACACACTCCCTCCTCCTCCTCCTCCTCCTCCTCCTCCTCCTCCTCCTCCTCTGTCCTTCTCCTCTCTGTTTCCCCCCCTCCCTGCTCTAGCTGTCTATGGAAGACACCACATCCATCTTGCCACGGCTGAAGAGGAACTCAAACGCCTATGGGATCGGAGCTCTGGCTAAGTCCTCTCTGACAGGTGTGTCAGGTGTGTGTCTGTCGCTGTGAACTGGTAAACGGTCCCCATGTTGGCCCCTGCCTCAACCTCTTCCCCCACTCCCCGCGTTGAGGCTTGAGTCAACATGGCACCCAAACATGGGTTCCCCTGAACCATCCCCCCTCACCCCCCCTCACCCCCCCTCACCCCCCCTCACCCCCCTGCTATGATATCCCTCGTCAATGGCTGCCATTGATGCTAACGGCAATTAATTCAGCCAACAAACACACACACACACACACACACACACACACACACACACACACACACACACACACTCACACATAAAATACACTACCCACAATTCATCTTAACATGTCTTGTTGCTTAGAAAGAGGCAAGGGGTGAGACGAAGGTGTCGTTTTTTTATATCGTTTTTTACGTGGTTGTGTAAGTGAATTTGACAACAGAACAACGTATAATGCGTCTGTTGTGATGCTGTGGTCTCCACGTGTCTTTGCAGTCTGGTAGCTGTCTTCATCTGTGTGCCCTGAAGTGTTTTATCAGAGTGCTGTGTCTGGGTTTTGTAGTGTTCCTTGTTGTGCAGTGCAGTTGCTGTGGCAGGTGTTGTGGTACAGTCCGTGATGTAGTGCAGTTGTCGCAGTGTGTGCGTCTACTACAGATGTGCCCTAGAATGTGTTCTTATTTTATTATTTGCATAAATGCAATTTTTCATACACTGCCATCCAAAAGACTCAAATAGCAAAGGGTTTAGAGAAGGTGTGCCGTCATTGCAGGATTATATCAGCCAGCATCAGCTTTCTTGGCAGGTTTGATTCTTTCCTTCAAAATAAAAGTACACAATGTAGCTGCTGTAGAAGCAGAGTTTTCTGATATGCGGCAAGGAGAAACAGAGGAGAAACTGCTTAGCCAGTGCAGCCAAGGAGAAGTGTGGAAGCTAGTGCACAGGCAACCATTCTCCTCATTAATCAATACATGAGACCACCTCACCTCAATTACCCTCCTATATTCTTTGACGCTCCTCTTGCCAGATATCAGACACCCCCGGCCTCCATCCCATCCCCACCCCCGGCGGCGGGGGTCTCATTAAGCATACATGTGTCTCCAGCCCCGTCATCTTACCATCCGCTCTTCCACCATGCTCTTCAGGAGGCTAGTTTAGATACGGCCACGCCCCCACTTCCTCATTAGGGGCCTTCACAGGTCTCTGCACACCCAGACAAGATATGCTGTTCACTTAGGTGCTCTATCTCCATCACCATAATCCATTTACATCCTCCTCCTCCTCCTCCTCCTCCTCCTCCTCCTCTCCCTTCTTCACACTTCACCCTATCCGCACATGACTCTCCTACACCGCCACAGCCCTCCTACACCGCCCTGCCCTTCTCCATTTCTTCAGGTTTTAATCCTTCCCTCATACCCTCACCCTTCCTAGTCCTTCAGTTCTCTCGCTCTTCTATTTGATAACTTTCCATCTGCTTGTTTTCCTCTGTTCTTCTCCTCTTCCTCTCTTCTCCTCCCCTGTCCACGTACTCCTCTCTTCACCTCTCTTCTCCTCCTCTGTGCTGCTCCTTCTCCTCTCTCCTCCTCCTCCTCCTCCTCTCTTCACCTCTCTCATCCTCTCAACTCATCTCTTCACCTCTCTCCTCTTCCTCCTCTCTTCACTTCCTGCTCCTCTCTTGTCCTACTTCTCTCTTCCCCTGCTCTATACCCCTGCTCCTCTATCCTCCTCCTCCTCCTCCTCCTCCTCCTCCTCCTCCTCTCTTGTCCTCCGCCTCCTCTATACCCCTGCTCCTCTATCCTCCTCCTCCTCCTCCTCCTCCTCCTCCTCCTCCTCCTCTCTTGTCCTCCGCCTCCTCTGTACCCCTGCTCCTCTCTCCTCCTCCTCCTCCCCAGGCGTGAGTCGCTCCATGAAGGAGAGGGTGACGAAGCCCACGGCCATGGCCCAGGGCCGCGTGGCCCACATGATCGAGTGGCAGAACTGGGGCATGCAGACGGTGGGCGCCGGGGGCGTGCCCATCCCCCGCATCACCACCCAGGAGCGGGAGAATGAGCGGCGGCTGGAGAACGACGCCTACAGCGACCTCAGCGATGGCGAGAAGGAGGCGAGATTTGCCGCAGGTCAGCGTCCTGAGACACAACATACACACAACCCTCACACACACACACTCGCACCTCTAATTTGTCACCCAGGTCACCTCACCTCCCGGGATAAATGAGCATGACTTTCAGCCAGTGGATTTATAGCCCCAGCCATGACGTCTTCACCGGAGCTCTTGCGGTTGTGCCCCGCCTCCAGGCATCCTGCAGCAGTTTGCCATCTCGCAGGCCACCCTGATGGCGTGGACGTCCATGGACGGAGAGAGCCTGCGCTCGGGCTCCAACCAGGGCAGTGTGGCCCACCTGAGCGAGGTCAACCAGGAGAGCATCACCAGCCGAGGTACGTCTGGGGAACCAGGCCACTGGGGGGGGGGGGGGGGGATTCAGCTCACACAGCTGCACTGGAAAGGTTGCAGCTGAAGGTAGAAATGCTGAATTAAAACCACTGTGAATAGTTTTGGAGAGTTGAGGAGAGTTGTAGGTTTGTTTCTAAGTATTCTCGCAGTGGAGGCCTCCTTGTCAGGGAGAGTTTGACGTGCAAGCCTGACCAATCACGGACCGGATGCTTGGAACACATGGGGCCCTATCTTGCATCCAGCGCAATTTACTTTCTACACTGACGCATGTGTCGTTGCTAGTTTGCAACTGGCGCAGAGCGTTCTTTTCCAGCGCCACGCGTCTGTAAATTAGGGAATGATCTTGCGCCCCAAGGTGCGGTTTGGCAAAAGGAGGAGGCGTGTTCTGGCGCAAACGTTCCCTGGTGCTATTTTGCAGTTCAGAAAACAATTGCACCACAAACCAGGAAATACCTGGTTTAAAGTCAGTGGCGCGTTGTTCAGATGCTATTTTAAGGGCGCATGTATAATGTTGCTTGTGCACCTCACGTATACACTTTGCTTCTCTCATCTACCTAGCCACACATTCTTGGGAAATTATTTGGGAAAGAACAGCTGATACAGCGGTAATAAGTTGTACTTTTAAATCAATGCATCTGCAAACACCGTACAGCGAACACGTATATTTTCTTGACACAGACATCGTGTACAAGCCCCTAACTTTTAGGATTGATCAGTCTATTATTTGATTGTGAGAAAACATTGTTTTACAGCGAGTGAGAATTAATGAATGCGGGCGCGCGTGTGTGTATGTGTAAAATAATTAATGAATGCGGGCGCGTGTGTAAGTCCATCTGTTTGATGGACTTAACAAACACAAACTAAACACGTAACGCATAATACAGTCCATGCCATGGCAATGTATATTAACGGGGGGACGCATGCATATTAGGAACACAAGTCGATAACGATAATGCATACAATACTGGTAAGAAACGATGTTTGTTAATGTATGGCGTATATCATTAAATAGAACCACAATTACCGCATATCATATGTGTGTTAAGTTTTCTTTGCCGAAATTTATTTGAGGACTCAGTATGACTGAAGTGTTGGAAGAAAACGCACAACCATGTGTGAATTAGGCCATATTATTTGGCCATAAACTAAGCCATTTGAAGTTTGAAATTCCTGTGGTCATGCATCTGTCTCATCGGAGACTGCAAACGTGCTGTCAAAATATCAACTCGTCAGATACAAATGCACTCATGGCTCTTAAAGGGGATGGGAGATGGCACTCTCATTGGTTTATTGCACGTTACGCCCAAACCACACCTACGGGTAATTAGGCTACTTCAGACCAACCCTTTTTAGATCATCGCCATAGAACCGCCCACAAAGCTACTTGCGCTTGGCGCTGCTTACTTGCATTTCAGGCCGTTAAAATAGGGCCCTTACGCCTCGTGCCCACTACCTCCGTCCGTTGACTGATCCCCATTGACTTTGAATGGGGACGGACGTGCAATGCATTGTGGATCCGTCCGTTCCGTTGGCGCCTTCGGCTCCGTCAAAAAGTTGAACAATTTTCGACTCCTTCGGCAGCGACGGATCCGTCATCCAATCAGATCGCGTACGCGATCTGACGAGACTGGAAAGCGGGAAAGCGGGTCATCTTGCATCGCAACAAGCAGGAAGAAGCGGGAAGACCCGGCGAAGCTATTTGATTGGCTGACGGATGGGCCGGTGCAGTGGGCACGAAGCGTTACGCTTCGTGCCCACTGCACCGTCAGTCAACGGACGTGGGAAGGCGTGGCTGACGGATGGGGGAGTAGTCTTTGCAGAGGCATCCGTCAGCCAATCAAATCGCTTCGCCGTGTTCTTCCCGCTTCTTCCTGCTTGTTGCGATGCAAGATGACCCGCTTTCCCGCTTTCCAGTATCGTCAGAGCCCGAGTCGCGTCACAGTGCTTAAATTTGCATGTGCGATCTGATTGGATGACGGATCCGTCGCTGCCGAAAAAGTTGAAAATGTTTCAACTTTTTGACGGAGCCGAAGGCTCCAACGGAACGGACGGATCCACAATGCATTGCGCGTCCGTCCCCATTCAAAGTCAATGGGGATCAGTCAACGGACGGAGGTAGTGGGCACGAGGCGTTAGAGTCTAATCAGTCTGACTCCACACAGTCACATGGTGACGTAGCACTCTATGTAACATGGTGACGTAGTGCTGTATGTAACATGGTGACGTAGCGCTCTATGTAACATGGTGACGTAGCGCTCTGTGTAACATGGTGACGTAGCGCTCTGTGTAACATGGTGACGTAGCGCTCTATGTAACATGGTGACGTAGCGCTCTATGTAACATGGTGACGTAGCGCTCTGTGTAACATGGTGACGTAGCGCTCTATGTAACATGGTGACGTAGCGCTCTATGTAACATGGTGACGTAGCGCTCTATGTAACATGGTGACGTAGAGCACTCCCGTAGAGCACACACGTAGCCAATGGATGAAGAGGCTGAGACCTGTCTCTAGGCTACATGACGTCAGGCCCATCCATCGTTCCAACTCCGCGGTAAACGTTTAATGGGCTCATGTTGAAGGGCAGACAAGGCTGTGTGTCCTTTTGCTTGGTCAGGAAGATGTCTAGTTGCATTTATTCTTTCTCTGCCTGCAGGGATAATAGTGCTAAACCAAAACGCTGTGTATATATATGTATATATATATATATATATATATATATATATATATATATATATATATATATATATATATATATATATTTATACATATATATATTTATTTTTATTTATTTATTTATATGTATAGGCTCATTTCTGGCCACCTTATTTTGCTGCACATGTTGTGAACGAGTGTTGCCAAGGAGTAAAGTGTTTATCTTGCTTTGTAATGTTTTCTTCTTTGATGTGATGTGTTGAATCTCATGACCTGAAAAATCTTTAAAACAAACTGATGGTAATACAAATCCCAGCTCTGAGACGATGTGAAACAAAATCCCCTCCCCCTTCACTTTGCATAACGGACAGAAACGTCTGAAACAGAGAGGGTCAAAGGTCATGTTGACACGAGATGAAACCTCTGTGGGACGCGACAGTGTGAGTGTTGCCAAAGCGTTTCCCCGTCTGATCGTAGCCCACCTTGGAGAGCAGCTGTCAGATCACATACTCAACAGTTTGTAGGGTTGATGTGCTACAGCTCTGGTCGGTGTGAGGTCGGGTCCCAGGCCAGCACCCCCCCCTCACCCTGCAGACCGCGGCCCTGGACAGGGCACAGGATGGAGTCACACTCTCTGTTTGGGTCTTGAAGGGTTTTCTATCGTTCATAGTTTGCAAGGTATAATTAAGCAATAGATCACGCCAGGCTGTGGTATGTGCTCATTATACCACTGTTAAGGGCCGTTGTCCGGCCCCGACGCGCAGCGGAGGGCCGGCGACCCCCTTCACAGTGGTATAATGAGCACATACCACTGACTGAAGTGATCTATTGCTTTTATACAACGGTTACTGTTATGGCAAAACGAAAGTCATAGACACACTACATTTAAAAAGAAACCAAGAAAGTCAAAGTAGCCGTTTTATTAAAGAATACAAAAAAGTAGTCCCTCCTGGCTGCCTTCAAAATGCACGACGGTCGCTATGCAACACACTTTAGCGTCCCTCCGAGAGAAGGCTCGGCTAGAGCGGTTCGCCGGCAATTTATCCTATGGAGCAGTTCACTCGCCGTGTGCCTAAGCTTTCGTTAGTCTCTCCATCGCCTTGCTCACTCCCGGAGTAACAACATTTACACCCTCTCCATCATCCAACATATGTTTGACTTTGTAACTGTTTCTACTTCCAGGCGCGGAGTGATATGCACACTTTCACAAAATGATCGGGCGTCATAGCAGTTATGTATACGCTCAATATACAACAGTTAGGAACCAATCAGATCGCTGGATTTAGGCCCCCCGTTGTATAATATACTGTATACCATCGACAAATCGTTTGGGAGATTTCTTTGTTCGGTAGAAGTCAATCAGAAGCAGTAAAGGTAGCAGTAGAAGTCATATAACTTATTGCACTCATGTAAAGTGAGAGCGACTTTAACTTAAAGACCTGGCTGTAACTCCTCCAGACCAGATACTGCACCACTCCTCGGCAGACGTGTGGCCCCACACCTACGTCTCCCAGGGCCTGTACTGCCTCTCCTCCTCCGACGCCTGGGAGCCAATCAACAACGAGCCCTCCGGCGTGGCCTCTCCGGCCGCCGGCTCCTACGTCATGGGGGGCGGGACCGAGGGCTTTGACGGACAGACGGCCTCCCAGTACCTGTCCCAGCAGCAGCAGCCTCAGCAGCAGCAGCCTCAGCAGCAGCAGCCTCAGCAGCAGCAGCCTCAGCAGCAGCAGCCTCAGCAGCAGCAGCTCAGCCTCCAGCAGCAGAGTCAGCTCCATCAGCTGCAGCAGATCCAACAGATCCAGCACTACCAGCACCAGCAGCTCCTGCAGTATCAGCAGCAGCAGGTCAGTGGACTGCAGGGCTGGACACAAGATAAATGATGCTGCGAAAACAAAAGTCATCACTCATAGATCATGCATCTCGTTTTAGTAATTAAGCAAGCCGTTGGTGTTTAGAGTCTGTAAGGTTGAACAAAGTTGTGATCCGATTGGATCCGCTTGGAGAGGTCAGTGACCAAAGGATCAAAGTTGAGATTGTTTGAGGTTTGAGTGCACCGTCAAGGCGGAGGATTCAAGCTCTCCGCCACGCTTGGGGTAGGATCAACGCCAGGCTGGGCTTTCATGCTTAACTTATAAATACATTGAAGGTGATATGTGAGGTTGGCCTTGGATTGTTATCAATTATTAGTATTAGTATTAGAAATAAAATGACACAAAAAAAAAGAAAAAGAAAAAACACAATAACAGTCTCAGGTGGTTCATAACGTAATTATAATTTTTTTATTCGATTTTACAAAGCCTCTCAAAGGGTAGAGAAAAACACATTTAATTAAACACCGACAGGCAGGGAGCAGCGAGAGATGGGACACACAGAGGAACCTGTAATTAAAAGGAACAAGAAAGCAGGGACAGGGCTCTGTTGCTCTCTTCGTGTTCAGGGAAAGACTGTGATCCCCCAAAGATAGGCGCCTCTCCTCAGTGCGGTCCATTAGGCTTTGTGGAACCAAGAGGACAACACACATCCAGTTTTAACACGTTCCACATGTCCTGCCTCCTCTCATCACGGTCAAACCCATTCTCCCCGGCCCAGTCCCTGGAGCAGCGGCTGCACAGCGCCAATCACTCGCTACAGGCCACCCCCAACAGCACCATCCACAGCCTGGCCCCGGCCAGCTACCCGCCGCTGGTGGACCTGTGGAACGGGGCGCAGACCGAGGCCTACCAGGTGGAGGGCGGGAGCTACCTGGGCGTGGCCGCCGTGGTGGAGCCCAGCATGGGGGTCGTCATGGGCGACGACGTGATTGGCACGGAACACTCCCCGCTGCTGGAGCAACAGGAGGAGGAGGAGTTTAAGGTGAGGTCGCAGGGTCACGACCTGATGGGAGACAGTCTTTTCCTGTGTGGTTTTCAAACTGTGGGGGGCGCCAGAGTTCTTCAGGGGGGGCGCGACGTGAGAAAAAAATAAACCCGAAGAAAACCCTGAAAGACGATGATTCAAATCATCAGTCGTACTTCAACTGTAGAAGTAACGTTACATAACTAAATCAATTTTCAACCGTTTATCTTCGTGCAAACCATTTAACAAATCTACACACTTGTATCTTGAATAATATCTAAACAGAATTTCGATATCATTTAACATGTCTTCAGAATCACAGTTTTAGTTTCATACCGCTTCGTTTTCAGCTGTTTTCATTGAAGACGTCAGCCCATTCTGATACACCTACTTCTAGACATCGTAACTCATTCCTTTTTCAACCGTTTACCATCGTTCAAACCATTAAACAAATCTACACACTTGTATCTTTAATACTATCTGAACGGAATTTTGATAGCCTTTAGACTTTTTTCAGAATCACCGTTTTAGTTTCAAACCGGCGTCGTTTTCAGTTGCTTATAATAATTTAGGTCACCATAGCAACGCCGGTAAACAAACCCCACCGAATAGTCGAATCTCTGGACTGAAAAGGCAGATCTGATTCGACTCAGAAAATTCAGAGTCGGGGACCCTGAATGAATCTGTAAACTGGCAGTTTACACAGATTAAGATGTTCAAATGTATTTAAAAAAGGTTAAGCTAAAACATGCTTAGATAAAGTTGTTAAATTGTGTTGTTTAAAAACGCAAAAAGATGTTGTAATGTTTCAGAAATATGTTTGAAATGTGTAATTAAAATAGCTTTCAAAACACAGGTATTTAGAAAAAAAAATTGGGGGGGGGGGGCTCAGCTGAATTTTTTTCTCTGAGGGGGGGCTCACTCTCTCACACTTTGAAAACCCATTAGACTATGCAAAATCGTAGTCATTGACAACCCTAATATAAATAGATGTTCATAAGTTGGAAAAAATGCCTATCAAACATTAAATTAACAGCTCTCTCTCTTTCCCTCTCTCTCCCCCTCTCTCTCTCTCTCAGGAGGAGGAGGTGACCTTATGCATCGAGTCAGAGACAGCCACGCTAACTCCCCCCACAAGACCAGGAGACGTCTCCTCCGGCGGCAGTAGTCCGGGGCAACCGCCGGTCGAGCCAATGACGGAGCGGAAGGCGTCGGACGTCAGCCCCGGCTACGCTCAGACTCTGGAGGAGAAGAGCGAGGGGCAGCAGGAGGGCTCCTCCCCCTCCATGTCCGCTAACTGAGTACCGCGCTGCTCTGGGGGAGGGGGGGGGACTCTAACGGACTGACTCTAACGGACTGACCCGGGCGTCAGAAAGGGAAGGAGCGCCATGACTCAATACATACTCCCATCATCCATCGGCTCCTTTTCAGGGCTCATCAACACGCGCTGATCTTTTTGGGGGGGTGGTTGTTGTTGTTGTTGTTTTTCCTCATTTCCTGGCAACACTCAGACTAACGCTGTCAACGTGGCGAGGCCGGTGAGGTGGCCTCCTAGGGATCACCGAGGATGCAACCCGGGACACAAGGAGTCTTCATCAAGCCTTACATCCTGTAGGTCACGTAGGAGACTAGGGGAGGGAGGCGGGAGATAGAGAATGAGGGGGATCAGAGAGACAAGCCTACCAAGAGAGTGATGGTTGATGTGACAACCACCCCAAAACTAAACGGGGGAACAAGGAAACATGCATGCTGTCAACAAAGACACACAACCCGACCTGGTCATCGTCTTGTAACGATAACAATAAATACCTATTGTAAGAATACCTTCAATTAAAACAACACTTTTTAATGAATACCAAAAAGAAAATCACTAAAATCGATGTAAACGTGTAAGATATTTATAAATATATGTATGTATATATGTATATATATACATACACATATATACTGTATATATATATATATATATATATATATATATATATATATATATATATATACTGTATATATATACATACATATACAAAAACAATATTTTCCAACAGGAGAGCCTCTCTGTTTACAGCTATCATTAAATATATGATGTATTGCTTAATCAATTAACAACCGTAAAAGTCCCTTCCGTCACTACCGTCGCACCCTTGTTACCACTACAACGACCAATACTACTACTTCCACCACTACCACTAAAGTACAGGTAACTACCCAATAATAGTATTATGGGACAAGATTAGAAAAGTACAAACAAAGCAACAATTCTGACAATTCTGAAACCTAAATTAAAAAAAAAACACATTTACATTTCTGTGAGTTACAGTTTGGTCCTCTAAAATGCAGCCATTAGCAGGCGTTGCTGCGGACACAGACCCGGGCCCACCCCAGGGACCCCCCTGACCTGGGGGCTGCACACACCCAAGGCCCATGAAGAGGATTGTACTGGAACAGAGTGGGCTTCCTCTGACTATGTCTTTCAGTGCACAGGCTACTTCTTCAGAGTACTATGGAGTACTTGTACAATACGTGGCGGTACAGACTTTGATCCATGGTTTCCTGGACTGAGCCTGGGCTGGGCCTGGGTGGGGGAGTGGTTCTGTGTCTGTGATTGGGGAACCTTCTTGAACAAAGCGGCTCTGTGGGGTTCATGGATGTGAATGGAGGAGAGGGAGAGAATCTCTCCTTTTGCACTGATGCAATCCGGATGGACAGAGGTGGCCTTTGGAACTGCAGGAGAAACACCTGTTGGTAAACGTCTCTACTCCTTCACCTCCAGCACCCAACCCCAAGCTGCTTTGTTCCAATACAGTCGTCGTATTAACCTGGGGCTGTGGAGCACTATGGAATGTACTATAATAAGGCATAATACACAGTCGTAATCTGTTTTAATCCAAGAGTGTTGTGTCTTAAATGTCTTTCAATGTCTCCTTTGTGAAACGCAAACATGTTTCAGTCAAAGATTGAAAGATTGTTCTACAAATTTGTATAACTTGTTTAAAATGGATATACACGCAAACGCACATTAACAGACGCACCCACACACACACACACACATACACACACACACACACACAAACACACAAACACACACACACGCACACACACACACACACACACACACACACACACATACACGCACACAGATAGAAAGAGGAGTTTCTAAATTGTAACCAGCAATAGCCAGATGAAACCCTGGGCATCTGACAGGCTACCGGCAGCTCTGTCATATACAAATGTAAATAGTTACAAAATATATATAAATCGCCTCTCTCACGGTTTCAACTGTTTAGTACAGCCTGATTTCTTTATTTTTCTATCTTCCTACATTGTCCCGTCTTACTTTGGGATTGCACTCCAAATAGAAAAACGATGGCTGGATTCTTAATTTGCTGTCCATGAACACACACACAAGAGCGGGCGAGAGGGTTGTGGTGCATCGTAAATAGAGCACTCACCAACTGCTCCAAGAGGAGGGCTGGCGTGGTCCCTAGTTACCATAGTAACAAGCCCCCCCCCCCCACACACACACACACACCGGTGTACAGGGATCACTCAGTGTCTGCCATGCAAGTCATTCAGGGAGCTGAACAGAACAGAGAGAGAGAGAGAGAGAGAGAGAGAGAGAGAGAGAGAGAGAGAGAGAGAGAGAGAGAGAGAGAGAGAGAGAGAGAGAGAGAGAGAGAGAGAGAGAGAGAGAGAGAGAGAGAGAGTAGGGTGGCTTCCTGCCCCCTTGGGACTTTAGGCAAACGTGTTCCTTTCCTTTGGAAGAACAAGTGTGTTTCCCCACGGGGGGGCGAATGCTGCCATCTGATTGGTCGGCCGTGTGCATGACTCACTTATGACTCAGCTTCTTCACCGACAAAATCACTCTGGACATTTTCTGTTGCAGAGCCATGTCTCTGCTCACTCTGATGATTGTGTGACCAACTTTTAAGATTACAAATATGTAGGTTTATTGACTTTATTTCTTGATCGCTTATTTATGCAATGTTATGGGACATTTATTTTTCTACTCAAATGGTTGAAGTTCCCCCCAGTAGGCCTATCAGAAAGACATGTGTCCGTTTAAAGCATGCCCATCTTGGTCAGGTTTTGAGCACTTTTGTCTGAGATACAACTTACTATATTATTACAAATAAGAGAAAGACCTTGATGATCCATTGCATTTCCATTCCTATATAACACCACATGCTATCATTATCATAGCCACGACAAACCATGATTATGTAGGGTCAATAATGGTTTTAAGAAAATAAGAATAAGCGAATGAGTGCTGTTGAACATCAGAATAGTGGCCTGACCTCCGGCTGAGAAGAGTTAGTCCTCAATGTCCCTGGCTGACCTGTAGGCAGACCCTGTGTTCGACTCATGGTGGTGATACAGTGGTGATAAAGTGGTGGTGATACAGTGGTGTTGCAGTAGATATACTGTGGTCGTAATACAGTGGTGATACAGTGATTACACAGTGGTGGTGATACAGTGGTGGTGATACAGTGGTTTTTTATGCAGTGTTGGTAATACAGTGGTGGTGATACAATGTTTTTTTATGCAGTGGTGGTGATACAGTGGTGGTGATACAATGGTGATACGGGGGTTATACAGTGATGGTGATACAGTGGTTGTACAGTGATGGTGATACAGTAGTGATACGGTGATGGTGATACACTGGTGATACATTGGTTATACAGTGGTGGTGATACAGTGGTTATACATTGGTTATACAGTGGTGGCAATACAGTGTTTTTTTATGCAGTGTTGGTGATACAGTGGTGGTAATACAGTGTCGGTGGCACAGCAGTGATTCAGTGGTTACACAGTGGTGATGATACAGTGGTGATACAGTGATGGTGATACAGCGGTGATACAGTGTGGTGATACGGTGGTTAAACAGTGGTGGTTATACAGTGGTGGTTACACCATGGTGGTGATACATTGGTGATAAATTGGGTTACACAGTGACGGTGATACAGTGGTGATACAGTGGTTGTACAGTGGTTACACAGTGGTGGTTACACAGTGGTGGTGATACGGTGGTGATACGGTGGTTATACAGTGGTGGTTATGCAGTGGTGGTGATACAGTGGTGATACGGTGGTTATACAGTGGTGGTGATACAGTGGTGGTGATACATTGGTGATACATTGCATCACTTTGGATAAAAGCGATAAATGACCAAATAGTGAACAG
This sequence comes from Gadus macrocephalus, assembly GCF_031168955.1. Taxonomy (NCBI): domain Eukaryota; kingdom Metazoa; phylum Chordata; class Actinopteri; order Gadiformes; family Gadidae; genus Gadus; species Gadus macrocephalus. The sequence goes on from NC_082392.1 coordinate 8,191,786, forward strand.
AATATATTCAACTGTCATTACAGTTCAATGTTTATTAAACTATACTCAAATGTTTTTACAGTTGAGTACTTACTATGATAGGGAAATTATAGTCATTACTATCATTTATTTGTTTCATTATTTTATTTGAATGGCAAATTGTTAAACCAGCAACATGAAGCTCAAGTTAAGAGGACTCAAAGCCCGGTGAAAATGGGATGTCTTTACACACAATGACACATATTTATTTATTTATTGAAGAATGATTTGGGGGAGGAATGATGAACGAGGTGTGTAAAGTCACTTGGTTTCTTGCAGGCTGCGGTGGGGCCCTATTGGCAGCAGTATCCTCATCTCTTTCAGAGTCATTCCAGGGTCTGGCTCTTCAGACGGAGGTGATGGAGCAGGCTGCTGTTAACGGCAGTTCTATGCTTGCATGATTGATAACGACGCAGCTGTTTTTAAAGATGGTCACTCCTTCAGTTTACCAAAGAAAAGAACCACGCTTATCACAGCAAGAAAACAAGATCAAAAAAATATGCATGAAACTATGAACGGTACTGCTTCAAGTGTGGCTCACCTTTCAGTTTTTCTTTTTTTAGATATGATGATATCAACGAGTGATTGAATAACAAGGAGCCAAAAGCATTTCTGTGGATGTTGACAGACTATCTCTGTGCTGATGGATTGATTTCCCGCTGAGTTCACATTTTGTATGATTCTACTGCCCCCGTCCGGGACATCCCCTCCAGGACACCCCGTCCGGGACATCCCGTCCAGGACGTCCTGCCCTGGAATACCTGTACACGCGCAACAATCGTACTGCTTCCGCTCCCCTACTACTTCTTTACTCCCTGTCTTTCTTTCTTTCTGTTCTATTCTTTCTTATTGTTCTCTGTCCTCTTATCTCTGTGTGAGGGTTCTTTAATGCCTACTCGTGTCCGTGAGTCCGTTTGCAGTTACCGTCTGCTGTCTCGTTGGAAGAATCACTGCCTGAAAATAACCTTTTATTTTTTTTACTGGAACGCATTGACCAAAACGTTTTGAGGTTTGAGGCCAAACCCAGATTAAGCATTAACATATGATGATTTGAAACTGTGTGGCACTGAACCTAAAGTAAATAATGTATAAAAAAATATGATAATTGATGGATTATGTAATTCACTGTATAAAAATGGATGGATTTAAGTCTTTTGGACTGAAGTGATGACATCAGTGTGAAACATCCATACCTATGCATGCTTGTTGGAAGGTTATCACACGATGGCTCATGGTTTACACCCTGTGTCAACCAATCTCTCTCTCCTCCTCTCCCTTTCTCTCCCTCCTTCTCCTCCCCTCTCTACTTCCTGCACGAGAGATCCTCCTCCCTCTCCTCGGGGCCGGTACCTTTCTTCCTCTCCTCTTTCCCTCCGCTGGGGGAAAGAGACAATAAATGACCAACAAATCAAATTTCTGCTTTGTACCGCTTCTTCCCTCAACCTCTCCCCGACCGTCTACGCGTCTGTGATTAATCACGTCCATATATATTTGGCCTCTTCTTGGCTCCAAGTGCCTCTGGTGGAGTTACTGGGGGAGTAGTTTTGGGGGAGGGCTGTCCTGGCCAAACACAGCAATCACTTAGAGGCTGGCAGAGAAGGCTACCTTGCTGCCAGGAAGCTGGACCACTTGTCCTCCCAGGCCCAAATATCTCCTCAACACGACCGCTGGCAGGCCGAGGGCACAGCCTGCAGAGGGTTCATGTTAAACAACCAATCAGCAGCTCAGTCTTGGGGTGAGGTCTTCCTTATGGGGGACACCCTTCAGAAGTTGGACGGCTACCAAGAATGGACAAACAAAAGCGCGGTATCCCCGGGTTAAACATTTATAACGTATTGTAATGAGGCTGGAGAGGAGAAGCCCACTTTTATTATTATTACTATTTCTACTATATTACTATAGATAAACCATACTATA
>NC_082392.1:8193820-8236320 GCF_031168955.1 Gadus macrocephalus
CACAGAGGGGCCCGGGTTGCTGAGCTGACCCGCAGACAGAGCCGGGAAGGAGAGGGGGCCGGAGCTGGCTGCAGTGATCTGGGAGAGCTGACCGGTGGAGGGGTCCAGGAGAGCGAGGGACGGACCGGAGGTGGAGGAGACGGAGGACAGGAGGAGGAGCATGGGGGTGGAGGCAGGGGCGGAGTTCTGTGTCAGGGAAAGGGGCAGTGAAAGTCCCTTTGGAGACGAGGAGAACTGGGTGGAGGTGGAAGGGGGGGAGAGGAAGAGAATAGGCGCGTTCCCCGATGGGTTGGTGAGGATCTGCACGGTTTGGTTCGCTGCCGCCGCGGGCCCAGTCCCCCCGGCGGAGGTCCCGCAGGGCTCGGCTGCCCTGGAGGAGTCGGAGGTTCTTTGTGGCCGGTGCCCCCGTCGACAGCTCCGCACCCTTTAAAGGTTCGGCGCTCTGAGGTGGGGACTCGGGGGGCCGAGGTCTGTGGTGAGGACAGCAGGTTATCACAAGGAGCGGTGAGCGAGTGCGATGGGTTCCCTAAACTTTGGCCGAGGCTAGAGGCTAATAAAGTGACCGGCTGCGATGGCTCTGTCCTCTTTCGCGAAGGGACAGGGACCGAGTCACGGAGCGACCTGAGAGCGGCCCGCCGTCCAGCGTGGAGGTGTCTATTTGGGGCACTTTGTGTCCTTCTGGACTGAGATTATACGGGATTCCCTGGTCATCTATGAAGAGAAAATTGTCATTGTCAGAGTCTATCGAGGACAGGGAGGCAAACACGGAGGTAGAGAAGAACGAAGGAGACAGGATCGAATCTCCAAAAGAATCTGCGCCGAGGGCGCTAAACGTTTGGTCGCCTTTCCGGACCACACCATCATCATCATCATCCTCGCCATCATCCTCTTCCACGACGTCTCGGTCTGCCTCCCCCTCGAACTCGTCCACCTCCATAATCAGTGAGCTCTCACAGCCGGAGTCCTCCCATGGGCACACTCCGCTCCCACCGCCAGCGTCCCTTCTCCTCATGGGCAGGCTGAGGTCCAGTGGTTCGGTCTGTTCCTCCATCACCTCCCCCTCCGCCTCCACCTCCGCCTCCACCACCTTCAGATCCACTCTCTGCAGATTGAGAGGTACAGTGGCTTCACATTCGATCGCCCCCCCTCCCTCCGTAGGCCTTGGTTCCTCTGGGGCTGCCCTGCCGGGCCCCAGGGGGTCAACTGGGGCAGGGCTGTGATTGGTAGTCGTACTGTCTTTAAGAAGATTTGTTTTGTCCTCTTCAGTCGTCTTCTCCACACCCTCGCTCCCCACTCCATCAAACGAGCCTGCTATGGGTGTTTCAACTTTTTGAAGGATAGCCTCTGTGGTCCGGGGCTCGTTCATTATGGCAGATAGAGATGGGGTGCGTGGGGCTTCATCAGGGTTCTGGTCGTCGGCGAGGACTGTTGAAACAGTCTCAGGAGAGAACGGCGCAGATCTTGTGAACTCTGAGGGACGAAACTCTTTGGTCAGGCTGGTGGTAGTGCTTATGATCGGATTTTTGCCCCGAACAATGATTTTGATTCTGATTGGTTGGTTGTTTAAAACAGGCATGCCGGTCTTGACTTTAATTGGCCGCTTGAGTCCATCACTCTCGCAGGTTTTTAGAGGGGCTTGTTTGGGTGGACCATCCGAGGCAGACGTTTCTCCATTAACTGATGAAACATGCCTGGGTGTCACAGGTGTGATGGGGAGGAGGTGTGGGTCACTGGCTAAAGTGCTGGGCGAGGTCTCGTCTGGTGGGCCGACAAGCACCCTGGGCCCCGATTCTTCCAGAGGCGGGTGAGCATGTTGGTCATCCGAGCTGCTGCTGGGCGGGGCTGCAGCCAACTGGGAATCCATTGTGGGGCATAACTAATTGTGTTCCTGAAAAAGAAAAAAATATAAATCAGTTATACAGGTTTTGAGTAAAGTGGAACAATATAAATAACAAGCAATATAACAATTTTAGGCAGTCTACAAACATAACAATAAATATATATATTTATTTTTTCATATAAAATGATGTCGCAGCCTTTCTGGAAAACACCCAGGGGTCAAGTTGTTGGTCAAGTTTAGTTCCATTTGGTCTATTATCTATTCTACTATTTACTGGTGTTGTTATAGCCTGCTTATTTGTATCCCTACTCGTTCGTAACATCAAATGAATGGTTGCAAGGTGAATTGTTATGTGGTTATAAAAATGCTTTTCAATGGGCTTAACGGTGCGATTTTAAATAAAAAGTAATAGGCTATTAAAGCACGTTATCATCACGCTATACAGGTTTGGTTGTAACCTCATCGGCATGCAATACTGATGACCCACGAGAATGTAAATAAAACACTAATAATAATAATGATAACACTGACAATAAAAGTAACGACAAGACAATCCCATTTTGGACATTGCAATGTTGACAGTAGGATTATTCTTAGTACCTCCAAATCCAACCGGTTGATATTGGTCAAAGGATAAAAAGAGACACTGGGTGCAGGGTGGACGCCATTACGCACCGTGGTCCGAGGTCCGAGCTGTCAATCGCAGGAGGGCGGCGCGCGTGTGCGTTGACACCAGTCGAACCTTGGACGAGCCTAACATGAGCGCGTCATCCGCTGTAGAGAACCTACAGCCACAATGGAGCCCGCCGCTTCAGCACTTCCCTTTCTGTCCATCGTAGTATTCTCGGACCTACGGCCAGCCATTTTAGAGACGAGGGTTCGGAACACGAATAGCGAAACGCGAAAGCTTTAACAAAAAAACTTTATCGTGATGTATTGAAGCTATGCTTCAACAGCAGGTGTGAGGGGTTGCTCGTCATACTGCCGATACATTTTTAACAGTATTTTAAACTACTCTCCCCCCATATATTCGCTGCATAGGGACTGGCTTACCCGAGCCGAGGATATTTCCGGAGGACCAAATATGAATGTGCAGTGTAAAGGGTGATGCTGCGAATACTGAGGGAGGGAGGGGTCAAGGGGAGTTGCTATGGTGTCGCAGCCTACCGGGTCCGACTAGCAGCCATGTTCAGCCTATGACTACGGTTGAACCTGCAGCCTGTGTGTTTGTGTGTGTGTGTGTGTGTGTGTGTGTGTGTGTGTGTGTGTGTGTGTGTGTGTGTGTGTGTGTGTGTGTGTGTGTGTGTGTGTGTGTGTGTGTGTGTGTGTGTGTGTGTGTGTGTGTGTGTGTGTGTGTGTGTGTGATTGTGTGTGTGTGTGTGTGTGTGTGTGTGTGTGTGTGTGTGTTTGTGTGTGTGTGTGGGGGGGGGGAATCTAAAGGAAACTCTTGAAGACTTTAAATTGTTTTATTTAAAATATTGAATTAACAAAACTTACAAGCAACAACAAGGCTTGATGCGTCCAAAACATGTAACCACGCCGACAAAAGATGGCACAAATACTTTGAAGAGAAGCAGACAGAAGCAGTCTCTTGTAGTTGAATATAATGAAAAACTTACAAGGTATATGGAGAAAAAGTTCATAGCAGGTATAATATGTACTTTTAAATCATCATGAGGAATGCAATATGTCATTTTCAGAAAATATTATGATTGTTAATCATGTATTGTCTGATTATCTTATACAGTGCAAGGTGGTAGGGATGATAATAAAACCATATGCAGTGTTTGAAACAAAACTGTGTAAAAAATATGCCTTGAGAAATACTCAATGGTCTGACACATGCACAATTATCAGGTGTGTGTGTGTGCGTGTGCGTGCGCGTGTGTGTGTGTGTGTTGGTGTGTGTGTGTAGGTGTGTGTGTGTATGTGTGTGTGACACGCTGCTGAGGGCCCCGTGGTAGAGGCAGTAGATCTCGGGGCCCCTCATCCCTCCTGGTCTCCAGGCAAACAGGCGTCGATCTCTGAGACCAGCCGGTGAGGGAACAGCTTGTACTGCAGCCAGGTGGGCTCTGTGGACAAAGGAGAGACAACATCACTCTCAGGACCCCTACCCCTAACCCTCAGGACCCTGTTGGTGTGTATGGAGTCATGTATGCAATGGATGTATGTGTTTGTGCATGTATGTATGTATGTATGTACGTACGTACGTACGTATGTATGTATTTATGCATGCATGTATGCATGTGTGTATGCATGTATGTACAGTATCTATGTATGTATGCACGGATGCATGTTTGTATGGATGTTTGTATGTATGTACCTATGTATGAATTTATGTATGTATTAATTATTTGCAGTATACCTTTATCGATCTTAGGGCCCATGTAAAAACACGAATACACACATACAATGCATAAAAGACATACATACCTTATACACTGTCCTTAATGTACACACATGCACAGATATACAGACAGATTGATAGAGAGGTAGAGATTGAACTTTCTTACCCAGGTAGCATTCTGGGGGCTCTAGTTTTCCGTCAAAGCAGCCCTGGCTGACGGTGAGGCTGCACTGTTTGCGGGGATGTTTGCAGAAGAAGGTGACGTTCTCCCCATGGGGAACCATGCCGTCCGTCAGGTCGAAGGGCCAGCGCTTCTCTCCACCAATCAGCACACGGCTCCGCTGGGCCGGGAGGAGACAGCGAGCTGCAGAAACCGCCACGTAAAGATTAGGAAAACACAGTTATAGCACAGAACAGTAGAATATGATACCCTACACTAAGTAATATTGACTAGTTCGCAGTGTTCTGTCTGGTATGACCTAATATTTGATCAAACACTGATAACAGATGCGTGGATATCCCTGCTCTGTCTCTGAGCCTCCGGACTCACCTCGGCAGTGTGGGGGAGGGGCGCTCCATTTGCCATTGGACAGACAGGTGACCTTCTGCGGCCCGTCCAACAGGAAGTGCTTCTTACACAGGTAGTGGATGTCGTAGCCCACCTCGTACTCAGTCTTCAGCACGGCCACCACGTAGCCCTGCTCCACCGGCGGGGGGGGCACGCAGAAGACCACTGGCACACACACAGAGGAAGGAGGAGGGACGGCTTGGTTTGAATGTATACATCTCTTAAATGAGTTGCTTTGTTACAAATGACACAAAACAGTTGTTGTTTTTTATCTTATTGTTCAATAGTGTACTGTTTGCGCGGATTTGCAGGGCCTTGCAATTCCAATTGTAGCCACTAGATGGCAAGACAGCCCCGCAAAAGACCATTACGCGGTGCTATACCGCCCACAAATGTTCCCTCTCTCCTGCATGTCATAGTTATTAAGCCTTCAATCCAAGTATAATACGTGTTGAATTGATTCCAGTGTAAGTAGTATTAATAAAGGGATTGATTAAAAATCGACACAATGAAGATACATTTTTTTTAAGATTTTCGACTTGGAGACACACAGAGACAGACACATATACAAACACAAACAATACAAATTAAATTTGTCACACAATCAGACACAGTTAAAAGGTATACTTATGGTAAAAGTGCATGCATCTCATCTCATCTCTCTACCTGTCTCTCACTCGCGCACACACACACACTTTCACCCACATTGAACAGTCAAACACAGTCAAATGGAAATGGATTCCTTGCCAACTAACTTACTTTGACATACGGGGTGAGGGAACTGCCATGTTTGATTTCCTTGACAGAAATTTTCACTGCTTCCCACTATAGATGCCCTGTTTGTGAGAATCATGGAGGAAAGAGAGAGGGAGGAGAGAGAGAGAGAGAGAGAGAGAGAGAGAGAGAGAGAGAGAGAGAGAGAGAGAGAGAGAGAGAGAGAGAGAGAGAGAGAGAGAGAGAGAGAGAGAGAGAGAGAGGAGATATGGTGACATTTACAATATGGACTGACACTGGACATTCTGTTGACTATACCAACAGGCCTACCAGATGTACATGTTACTGTGCGTCTGTCACTGCGTCTATTTTCCCCCAGTGCTCCACTTTGTCTGACACACACACGGACACGCATGCGCACGCTTCTGTTGGATCCATTAGGCCCATTAGATGAGTCAGAGCGAACATGGGAGTCAACACAAGATTAGAATATAATGGCCTAGTTAGCCAGAGAGATCCCTCGCTCTGGTCAATGATGCTCCGCCCCTTTGTCACTCTTTGACTTTAACATTACCTTCAGCCCCCCTCACTCCCACACACACACACACACACACACAACCACACATACACACACACACACACACACACACACACACACACACACACACACACACACACACACACACACACACACACATACACACACACACACACACACACACACACACACACACACACACACACACACACACACACAAACACACACACACACACACACACACACACACACACACACACACACATGTTGAGAGTCCCACACACCATTTGACATTCACGTTCTTCTTCACACCCTCCTCTTCCTCTATGGTTTCATCATGTCTCTCTACCTCCTCCTACTCGCCGCTTCCCTTGCCTGTCAGCCCACCCACACACTCACACACACAGACACAGACGCACACGCACACACACAGAGTCTGTGTGTGTGCGCTCCACTCTCCCGCGCTGGGCCCCGTGGTTCTCCCCTCGCTCACCCAGACAGACAGCTGTACAGGATGCTGGTTCCCACCGCCGCAGTGCCCTGGACGCTGAGTTTGCTGAGCACCTCGTCGGGCAGGGCGCAGATGGGGGTCGGGCTGGCGGGGGGCTGCATGGTGAGGGGCCCCGTGTTGGGGGCCTGGAGGATGGGGGGCAGAGTGGAGGGGGGCGGGGCTTCTGCAAGGGGGCGAGATGAGAAGGACAGCTTTGATGAGCAGGATGATAGCGTTTGTGCAAAGTGCTTCAATGGCCTGTTGTCATATGAGAATCATTGCACGGTTGTTAGAGGGCTGCGCAGTAAAAGCCTGCTGCTCATGTGTTTCTTTTGTATGGATTATAAGGATAGCCGTTGGCATTGGGAACCAGAGGAATTTGTGTTTTACACCTACTGCGCCACCTTCAAAACACACACACACACACACACACACACACACACACACACACACACACACATACATATAATGAGAATCACAGCATTGATGACCAGACCCAGATACGCTGGGGAACTTCCATTGCTTGTTTGATCACAAGTCGATGCATTTGTAATAAACCAAATGGTGAGGAAATCAAAGCGGGAATGATGGAACACAATGAATGAGAATGGAAAGAAGGCGGGTAGGAAATATGAATTCAGGCTTTAGTTTGTGTTGTTTTTTTGAAGCAGGCAAAATGTCTGATGTGTCTACGAAGTTAAATAAATATTAAAGGAGCGTAGCCACATTTTTCAGAAGAAGCTAAATCTATGCAGTAGATTGTATAACACTTTTGCATTGTTCTTGTCAAGAGTAGCTCATTCTGAGAGCAGCACTCAGAGAGGTTGTGATGTGTTCCAGAGGGAAACCGTCCACGCTGAGTACATTTTACAGGTGGGGAGAGGAGAGCTGAAGCCTGCAGAAGAAACCAGGAATATTTCCTACCCTAAAAATGGCAGCGAGGGTTCAGGGGAGGGTAGATGAAGCTTTGCAGGCCTTGGAAAGAAGCCTGGAGCTAAATCGAGTGCTTTCACGTCCTGCCATTCTCCCACCTGACTCCAAGCGCTCCATGCCACCCACACGCTCCCAGAGACGGCGAACAGAGCTGCTCTGCTCACTGTGCAGAACGACGGAAAGGAGCCACGTTGTACGGTTCTGAGGGCTACGAGGAACCTTGGTGAAACCAGTGATGCTAAAGCTCTACTTGTTAGGCCGACCTTGTTAAAGGGCATTTAAAAGGCGGTTTTGGTGTTTGTTTGTGTGTGTGTGTGTTTGTGTCTCGCTCTCTCCATCTCTTTGTCTTTATCTCTTTTATCTATCCCTCTTATTTTTTCCACTTTCTTGCTCCCTCTCTCTCATTTGCTATATTTTACAGATTTACATTTAGAAAGACATGCACACAAATGTTGCACGTACACACATTTAAACACGCTTATCTACACACATACACACAAACACAAAGGAACAGCACAAACTCTGTGGCCTGGAGCGGCTAGCATGTCCTTGGCTGTGTTTGCGGAAGACCTTATCAGAGGGCTCAGATGGAAGGGGATGAGAGGAGAGAAGGATGAGAGGAGAGGAGGATGAGAGAGGAGAGCAAAGGAGAGGAGAACAGGGAACAGAACGCCTAAAGCTGCATGAGCAAGAGAGCTGACTCCTGACTGTGATCTGTCGCCCACACACACACTCACACACACACTCTCACACACAAACGTACACAAACGCACACACACACACACACAAAAACACACGCAAACACACACACAAACACACACACACGCACACATAAACACATGCACCTAAATATTCACACACAAACACACACCTCACTGTGACACATGTGCAATTTGCCTCCCACATATACACATTTAACGTATGCAGAAAATCTACCTCTCGAGCTCCCACCATTGAAAATACACTCTGTCTCTCCCTCACACAGACACAAACAGAAAAGTACACACTTATGCAAACGGCTCGGAGCCACTTTGACAGTGATCTACCGCCCACCGGCTCTCAATGGGCATGAAGGAGCCTGACCAACTCCAGCTAACACCAATGTACACACACAGCAGCAGCGCACACAATACAACACACACACAATACATACAACAGTCACAAAAGGGACATACACACAATACACAAGCAGATTCATGTTAGGTTGGAACCATACTATACCATCCAACAATTGGTTCATGTGGTGAAGGGATGCGTCTACGGTAGGGTAGCCTACTCAGTCCATATCAAGGACCCCTGGGTTCTGGATCTGCTGTGTACTTTTTGTGTCGTCTACAGAGAGAGTATATTCACCATACGGTCTAAATGTAACCCAGTGAGTGATAGCATCAATGTGCTCTCACTCTCTTAAACAAGGCCGTCGCGCTTCTATTTTGGCTTCCTTCATCTTTCATTCATTCTGTTTTGACTTTTCCCCTCGTGGACATGAATACGTGCTGACAAGGCCGAGCAGAGGCCTTTGATGCTCAACAGAATGAAAACAAATCTTCACACAGCTGATTCGAACACGACAACATTTGTTGCTATGGCGATTCGATAATCAAGTCTCTGTTGGACAGTCAGTATCGCTTTGGTTGACACAATCACAGTGGGGAAGGGAGGGGCGGGGGTTGGGTATTACTGTGAGTCGAATAGACACAAGCACTGGCGCACACAAACACACACAACACACACAAATGCTAATAACCATTGCGGTGCTCATTTGGATGCAGGCACTGCCTGCAGTGTGTCCTTACTCACTGTCTATTATGTGTTTCATTTTAACACACGCTGAGGACATTTCCCAGAGTAGCAACGAGTGGGAAAGCACTTCTCCTACCCACCTGTGCAGATAGGCTCATCTCCGCTCCACTGTCGGTCGCCTTGGCAACGGCGGATGGTTGCATCCAGGCCGCTGGGCAGCGTGAAGCCGGGGTTGCAGCGCACCTCCAGCAGGGCAGAGAAGGAGTGGGTGGGAGACAGCAGACGAGAGGCCGAGTGGCCCCCCGGGGCCAGGGGCCATGGACATGTACGACCTGCACACACACATCAGAGAGATGGGGGGGAAATAGGGGGGAGAGAGGGGGGGGAGAACACAGAGAGAGAAAGAGAAAGAGAGAGAGAAAGAGTCAGAGACAGAGAGAGACAGAGCGAGTGAGTTATTCAAGAAGCAAGGGAAAATGGTTCTGAACAGGCTGGTTGGTAGTCTGTATAGGGCACAGAAGCCTCTTGATAAAGGCCTTTCATAAAGAGTCTGTGTCGGTAGATCGACAGGTTGTGGGGGAGAGTTGAGCCACAACATGAAACCTCCCTGTGGTTCTGATGCGTGCGGCTCATGGTTCATTAATGCACGCACACACACACACACACACACACACACACACACACACACACACACACACACAAACATACACACATACACACACACACACAAACATACACACATACACACACACAGATACATACACAAACACACACGCCCCCCATACACACACACACACACACACACAAACATTCATAAACACACACACACACACACACAAATTCTGACACACACACACCCCCACATACACACGCGAAAAGACACATGGGGAACAGCTGTGTATGAACTTGCACAAACACACACACTCTGTTCAATACAAAGAAAAGCTTATACGGTCTGGGACATACACACAAACACACACACATACACACACACATTGGGACACACACGCACAAACTGGGATATAAACTCTCCCACACAAGGACATACACACACACACACACACACACACACAAATATACACACACACAAACACACACACACACAAACACACACACACACACACACACACACACACACACACACACACACACACACACACACACACACACACACGGTTACCTGGAGCTACACAGCTGAGGCCACATTGTCCGTCACACAGACACTGCCGCTTGTTGCCACAGTCTTTGTCTATTTTACAAGGCCGGGGACAGGTCCTACTGCGCTCCTCTCCCAGCAGCCTCTCTGGGCAGGAATCTGTGGACCCTGTTAGCACACACCCATCACACCTTCACAATAAGAGCGCCATTTGTTTGCCACCATGGCCTAAACCAACCCCTTCGCAAAGGGAGGGGTTGTTAAGGGTACAGAACACATGGACCCTTTTTAGTTTTGTTTACCAAGTAAATACAGTCTGGGTGGTCTGACCACATACACGGTGTCGGGGTTCACCTGGGGGTTCTTTTTGGTTTTAATACCCCCCCCCCCCTCCCCTTCCCCTCCTTATAATACGTTCTGCTCGGTGTGTGTGGTCTCACTATTTGGCAGTGGAAAGACTAAAAGAATTAGTGAAATGCAGAAAAAATAAAAAGAATCACAATGGAGTTGTGCACGGTGTAATTCATCACTGTCAAGCTGCTATATACATATGACTATAAGGAACATAGTCAAGGATTAAAGATGTGCCAAGCCCAACATTAAAGCCCTGAGCCCCGCCAGGGAACACTCTGCACCTATGGAAACAGCCGTCCTGTACAGAACATTAGGGGCTGGGCCGCGAGGAAGGGAGGAGTCTGGATTGATGAATGGTTTTGCGGCTTTAAAAAGAAAAACATATGTGCAATCACAAAGATCCATGTGACCGTTGGACTGCCCGAACACACTGTGCTCACACACATGATGAGATCATACCGTCTCTCACACACACACCAACAAAAAAAACATAGGCAGACCTGCTAGCAGGCTTCTATCCGACAAAAGTGGTACAATATAAAATCATTGCAAATATTCAGAAAAAAATACAACTAAGTAGCCAAGCTGTTACAGTTCCCCAAGACAAAGGGGGACATTTTCTAACTCTTGCAGCCCAGGTGGCGCCAATCTGAGGCTCTCCACAACAAGTTCAAACAATAATATGTCATAATAAAACAAAACAATTTTGATTTGTCTTGCATAATTTTAAGTCTTGGAGCAGCTCTGTCCATCCAGGACGCAGGACAGATGTCTATAAGCATGCACACACACACACACACACACACACACACACACACACACACACACAGATCCATAGGATAACGGGCACCAGAGGGTAGAAACCAGGGAGCTTACCCAAGGCGTGATGGGGCCCAGCGGCGGCCAGGAGCCACAGGGACAGAGACAGGAACAGCAGCCCAAAGTCCATCCTCCAAGTCTGGCCCTCAGACCGTGTGTGGGAGGCCGACTCAGCACGCTGCATTTTGAGGGGAGAGGAAGGGAGGAGGGAGGGGGGGGACATAAGGGTGGGGGGCAACAGGGTGGGGATGGGGGAGGGTGGGCTGGGAAGGGAGTGGGAGTGAGTCTAAAGTGGTGATTGCATCTGGGTGGGTGGGGCTGGCTGGTTGGAGCGTGGGGTGGGGCGGGGTGGGGTGGGGCGGGGTGGGGGTCGTAACTTGTACAGCCCAGAAAGACACTCACATCTGGTTTGTGTTGTGGAGAACACTGAGGGTAAAATTCCATTGTGAAGGACCTTTCACCCATTTCAACATATCAAAGACAACACAGGAAAAAACTGTAGGGGGGGGGGGGGGACCTGCGTGCACTTGCTCCACCACAACAAACAAACAAATAAACAAACTAGGGACACAATCAACTGAGTAAACAGATGGCTCAGATGCAGTGACTGACTAAAAAGCACATGCTTGCACTCTTCCACTGATCTGCAGAAGTACAGTACAGACACATGTAATAATGAAAACACAGCCTTTACACTTAGTTTACACTTAGGTATGTGGTAGTTTTGATTTAACTATGTGATTCTGCAGGCCATGAAGGTCTCACTGCTAAACGCAATGGTCCTTTTCTCTATTATTGACTTTCCGATCCCCCAACATAGTGTTCAATCAGTGCAAATAACCAGGTGCTGCTGGCTCCCTGCGCCTGTTGTGTAAGATTGCAGATTTGTTCTTTTGTTTCTGGAATGAATGCAACAAATGGGAACAGGATTGGAAGTTTAACCAGAATCCTGATATCTCGGAATGTAATTAGAAGCGTCTAAACAAAAGTACTTCTGCCAAGTTAGACCTCTTGAGCTCTTTTCCTGCTGCTCCAACCCTTCTCCTGACATTAACCAGAGATTACAATACGATTTTAGATTAAACTCTACACCATAACAGAAGCTATCCAATATAGCAAACAATGTCAGCGATAAGTGATTCACAATTGATACTAGATTGTTTATGTTTCTTGTTGCTTAACTGATGGAATTTTGTGCTGATTAAAGACATGAACCTAAACACAGCCTCGCATTTTTCATACAGAATCTCCATTTACTGAACAAACATTAGAAAGGCAACAACAAAAACACCCAAACAAAAAAAATCAAAACTAGAAGCAGTGAGTTGGAATACACTTTTTTTTTATTTGAATTTTTCGGGAAATTCTCAACTATATCCAAAGACACCAGCTCTGAATCGTCTGGGCCTCAGGGACACCAGCGACGCAGCAGGGGAGTTCAATTAGAGTCACTATGAGACTTATCAACCACCGCTGAGAGGAATCACAAATCATGGGGGATCCTGTCAGGAGAGTGGACGACAACCACCGGACTGAGGTCAAGATAGGTTGAAGGGAAAACCATAGGGGGGGACATATGTAACGTGTGCAGAGTCCATACACACACGCTATAGAGAACAAAGGAAATAAATGTCACGTCAAAAGGTAAATTAAGTCCGTGCCGAGTCATTTCCTGGGCTGTGTTAAATCGAGCAGTGTTTTTGTTTTAAATGTCTCTGGAATCCATGGTCAACACAGATACCAAGATGGCGGCACCCCGTGGAGGGGGGGGCCGTGTGCCGTGTGTGTGAGGCCCACGGGACCAGTGAACATGGTCACACAACGCTAGATATTTGCCATCGGGAGAGAGGGGGTTCCATTCAGTCTGTGGTCCGCATCTCTACTCAAATCAAAGGTGTTCGAATTGCAACAGACGATCAGAGACCATCGAGGAAGGAAAGAAAAATCTTCACAACTTATAAGAGGACATTAAGAGGGGGGAGGAGTAACAATCGTAATCATAGCAGGGATAATATAAGTAGTAATGGGGAGCTATTCGACATGGCCATTAAGGGATAAAAAGCACATTCTATCACTGGTTTGACAGAGCTTCTGCTCTTCCAAGAAAATAAACATTATAATATGTAGTGTACCATGCCTTTGTGTAGGTGATGCGAGTTACACAGAGAATCTCATTAAACACGGTCAACA
The DNA here is from genome assembly GCF_031168955.1 of Gadus macrocephalus. NCBI lineage: Eukaryota > Metazoa > Chordata > Actinopteri > Gadiformes > Gadidae > Gadus > Gadus macrocephalus. The sequence continues at coordinate 8,207,513 of NC_082392.1, forward strand.
GCAAAGGGATGTATTACTGAAGAGGAAAAGCAAGAGAAGTATTAACAAAGCGCTGTATATCAACATAGGAAATTTTGGCTTACGTTCATCCCAGAAATCTGAGAAATTAACACCATTCCAATCGATAGGATTTAGAAAAGATACCCCATTTTCTGGAATTAAATTACATTTCTATTCATGTACTCATCTCTCACCACATTCACACTTCTCATAGACCCCCATCAACATCATTATCAAATACCCCCCCCCTCCCCCGCTCAATAAAGACACCATTTAATCTTGAAGCCAAAAATATATATAGAAATACTTTTTCATTAGACACTACAGTAAATCGATGTGCGCTTCTATGGGAGATTGATGGACTGTTTGAGAATATGTTACAACACTAGATCTATGTTATGCAGTATCTGCGAATGAGGCACAGGGAAAAAAGGTAGGTGGGCAGGAGGGCTTAGCGTTCTGCACGTGTGGAAAGCTTAGTGGAAATGAAGGGGTTTGGCTGAGGAGACCGAGAGAGACTGACGACATGGGCGCCTGTGTAAGACATCCTGAAGGAGCTTGGGGTTTAGTAATCAGGTTAGATGATTTCCTACACACATCTTTGCATCTCTTTTTCATAGAGAAAGCCATGCAAAGATCCAGAGTGACAACATTGGTGGGGCACCCATGTAGCAATCCTAAAAATACAATCTATGGTGGTAGCAGGACTAATACATTGAAACAGGGACAAATAAGTTGTACAATATACAACACACCCTGTCTATTATAAAATACGCCATCGGTATTGGTTGGTATCTGGAAGGTTCTAGAGAACAGTGAGCTATGAATACTTAGGAGCAGAATGTGTACATAGTGACATCCACATTTGGTTGAGTCTCTCCCCATGACATAATAACCATCAATTAATAAAAAGGTAGGTGCATGAGTAATATCCACATAAAAGGTTTAACCATACATCTTTAAAGATCATGTTCTATTTTACAACTGAAGATACCAACACTGACCGCGCCACCACTTCCATTGAATCTAATAATACCTGGCTATTGGTCGACCATGTGTTAAGCCCCGCCTCCTGACTCATCCAGCCTACAGATACCTCTGAGTGTGTTCCATGTCTCTTATATCCAAGTCATGTAGAAAATATACAAAAAATATTCTCCAAATTTGCTCTCCCTCTAAATTGTGTTTACTCCAGTATTATAAAAATATACAATTCTCCATTAACAAAAACCCACAATAGTTACATCTTTCCGAGACACCTGAGCTTCAATATATAAACCATCTCCTTGAACATACATTCATCATCATCGTCGTCATCATCATCATCAACGTCACGACGGACATCATTATCGGCGTCTCCTTCCCTCCGTTCTGTCCGTATTGCAAGCCTAAAAAGTGAGAGTCTTCAAAATCCGTCCGTGTTAATCCTCTCCTCCGTCCTCCTCCTCCTCCTCCTCCTCTTCTCCTGCCCCTCCATCTCTCTCTCTCTCGGACCCCTGGCCCTCCTCCAGCCTCCACCATCACGGGTCGGCCAGGTGGTTCTCGTATTTGCTAAGGATGTTGCGGCAGCGGCCAAGTTCTTTCCTCATCTCGGCCACTTCCTGTCGCAGCGCGGCGTTCTCGCGCTCCAGGTAGGCGGCGCGCACCGAGATCTGGTTCTCCTTCAGCCTGCGGGCGTCGCGGGAGCGCTTGGCCGCCTCGTTGTTTTTACAGCGCCGGGACCAGTACTTCTCGTCCTGAGATGGAACATAAGAGAGCTTCAGATCAGCAGGAGAAAATAGCACAGAGACATGGAGTCAGCACAGTGGGTTAGGGTTCAATGAAACGCAATTACACTACATTACATCAAATTACATTACATTACATCAAATTACATTAAATTACATTACATAACTTACACTAAATTAAATTCCATTACATTTAATTTAATTGAAATCCATTAACTTACATTACATTACATTACAGCATGTATGATACAATATTATAAACAACAAATCACAAAAACATGGTATTTTGGAGGTAAGAACCAAGAAATCTATCAAAAATACACATTAAGTGTATCAATTTAGTATTCACCTCATGTTTCTTGGTTATGTGTTTGCTATTGCTGAGGCCAATATCACATTAGCTGTTTGTTATTAAATACTAGTACTCATTTACTATTGCATGTGAACAAGACTATTGAACTATTGAAGTGTAAACCCCAGCCGACAGTAAAGGGCCCGAACAGACCTGGAGGCTCACCTTCAGGTCCTCTGGCACCAGCATCTTGCGGGCCTTCTTGATCATGGGCTGCGGTTTGAGCTCATCTTCACTGAAGCGGTGTCTCCTGGGGTCGAAGTTGTCCTGGCCGGGAATGCTGGACAGCGCCATGTCTGAGGGGTCCATGTCGAACATGCCCATCCCCTCCGGCCCGGTGCCAGTGGGTGTGAGCAGTGGGGGGCAGGAGGACGACGACGACGAGCAGGGGGACTCGCAGGAGTCGTTCATGCTCGTTTGGCTTCCTGTGGAAACACAAGTGGAGGAACACATTCAGTTTCATGGTGTTTTCCACCCGTATGCACACTGAGGGTAGGACTAGAGCGCTCATTGGGACGCACAAGGAATGGCTGATGATGGGCATGTATACTGACACCTGCAGTACCACCTACTGAACACCGGGTGGCGATAGAAAGCTACTGTGGCCTTTGTTTAGACAAAAAACAACTCTGCATGCCTCAACTGATTGCTATAATATGGGAGGAAGGCAGATTCTCTATCAACTTGGGATCGCACCGTGGGGAGTTGCAGTGGAAATGGTATTTCCCGTGGTATTTTTTTCATTATTTCCTTCATAACAGTTTTACTTTCAAACATTATACCAGTACAAACTGTAACAGCAATATATATTCATTCTAAAGGTTGAACATAGAGATTTGAGAATTGAACAATGTGAGCATGATTCAGCCAAGTATAAGTAATAACAAAATTATAGGACTGTCATTCCTACGAGTCTGTATACAAAATCCATGGAGCCCAGATACTAAACCACTTAACACAATGAGCGGTGTTCATGTGACCAACAGGCCATATAGCTAAACAAGCATCTTAAATACACCTTGAATGTCCCGGCCTGGAAAGAAATCTTAAAGGGGCCGCGATCTGCACGTTCTCATCCCCTCCCCTTGAAAGGGGGCCTTTAGGTGGGGCCAGTACGGGGCTTCCACTCACCACACCCCCTGTAGGGTCCTAACGTGGCCAGCAGCCTGACTTCCCCTCCCCACTGGAGAACGAACGCCCTGAGCTCTTTGTCTGGCTCTACAAACACAGCCACACACACTATATATAGCGTACACAAACACACACATAGAGACAAACACACACACATGCACACATACTATATACAACCTATACAACAATATACATTGTATGCAGAACAAAATGTTCCACATTGTACTTTATTTATAATAAAACTATTTGAACTGATGATGTTGACTGTTAATTATAAGTTGTTTTTTATTTAATTTATTTTTAAATATATAGACCTTGAGAAAGCCATGCAAAAATAATTTCTAGATAACACACACACACATACACACTCACACACACACACATACACACACACAGTGGAAAAGAACACACACTCACACCAACAGTAATGGAGTAACGAAGGATATGTATTTACTCAGTATACCATCCCGTGCAGAGTTCGGCAGCACAGCGGCCTGTTTCCTCTTCCTTTCGTCCACCCTCTCTTTCTCTCTCTCTCTCCCTCTCTCCCTCTCTCGCTCCCTCCCACACGGAGCCCCTTAGCTCCGCCCCCACAGCTCCCATGCCCCGCCCCTAGTTCTCTCTCTCCAGCACTCAGGGCCTCTGCACGTGGACCAACGCGTGCACATGACTGGAGTGTGTGAGGTGGGGAGAGATTTAAAGACATGCAATCGCAAACACACCACACACAAACGCACACACACACGCACACACACACACACACACACACACACACACACACACACACACACACACACACACACACACACACACACACACCCCTCCAGCCTGTATCTGGGTGTTTTGACCCTACTGTACATGAATAATTGGCTAGCAGAGGGCGGGGGAGCACTGACTGTCAGTTCACGTGCCCTGATCTCCTCTGTCACCGTGTCGAGGCGGACTCATCAAAACAAGAGCAACTTGTATTCTCTGTCTCGCGCTCTCCTGCATTTATATTTTAGTTCTTTAACCGCATACCGCTCTGCCCTTCCACCTAATCTTTAACATTGTAAATTCTGAAAAACATAGCAGGCTCTTAACTCTCGGTGTATTACTCTTAACGCTTTACATCATATTTAAGTGAACTTTAGAGTTTGGGTGACATTGTCTGCTGCTGACACTCTTGGACTCCGCCACAGGACGGAGAAATGCTTGGTCACCGCGGTGTTTATGAGGAGCTCTATGGGGGGGTGGAGGTGGGGGGGAATGCTGAATCACAAAACCATAGGAACATTGGAGGAACACTGCAAAACCTTGCTTGCATTTCAGATGCAACTACATTGCAGCAGAAAAATAACTCTGCCATGGAGGCAATTAGGGGAGGGTGCAGGTGGTAAAGGTTGTGGTAGTGGTGGAGGGAGGGAAGGTGTCCTTCAATACTAGATAGATGCTGATAAATTCCCTGTGAAATTGTTGCAGCGTTGTATACTGATTTGGAAACACACCATAATCAATGGCTTGGAATATTATCACGGCCATACCAGCACCTTAGTTATACTGCTCATATCTCTAGTTACACATTGACTCTACTTCAACCAATCCAGCACACGTGTGTGTGTGTGTGTGTGTGTGTGTGTGTGTGTGTGTGTGTGTGTGTGTGTGTGTGTGTGTGTGTGTGTGTGTGTGTGTGTGTGTGTGTGTGTGTGTGTGTGTGTGTGTGTGTGTGTGTGTGTGTGTGTGTGTGTGCGTGTGTGTGTGCTTCCGTCCACTCACCGTGCAGACACTCTGATCCTCCCAGCATGCCTTGCGGCTGCGCCACCTCCAGGCCGATGAGCGAGGGGGACGAGGACGTGGAGGAGGCCGAGGAGCAGGGGGGCGGCGAGGAGGGCGGGCACTGGGAGCTCTGGTTGGGCACGGCCGACGGCGAGGTCTGCGAGGGGACCTGGGCCGTGCTGGAGCTGTTGTTGTTGTTGTTGCTGTTGGGAATGTTGCCCATGCCGTTGTCGGTGAGGAACTCCTCTAAGTCCATGTACTGCAGCTGGAACAGACCCCCGTCAGCTGGCAGGCTGCGGTCCCACAGCAGAGACCCCAGGATCTGGTTGAAGCCTCCTCCGGCTGCACCTCCACCACCTCCACCACCTCCTCCTCCGCCTCCAGCACCTCCTCCACCTCCAGAACCGCCTCCACCTCCAACTCCTCCGCTGTTGGCAGCGCCGCCTCCGCTGCTGTTGGAGCTGCTGATTGCGGTGCTGTTCCTCATGGCACAGGTTCCCTGGGAGTCCTCCTCCTGCTCTGAGGGTCGGTCTTTGTCGGCTGGAGCGAAGGGTTCAGAGGAAGGGGATTTATTCGATGTGTCTGTCGGGGTCACAGGTTCCTCAATCGTTTCAGGTTTTTCATGATATGCACACGAAAAACCAAGTATTTTGCAGCCTCTGTTATTTACATCAAGTCCCCCAGTATTCATGGCCTGGCAAGTATAGCCAACAGATGCACTGAGCACGCTCATTCTCTCTCATCCCACTGTCTGTCTGTACATCTCTCTTTCTCACTGTCTTTCTAGCATTGCCACACAAACACACACACACACACACACACACACACACACACACACAGATGGACCAGATGGTCGCTGAATTGTAGCATTAATCAGGAAAGGAAATTAATTTGTTGATATAGCTAACATAATCTTCTTAACAAATCCTTTATAGTAACTGACAGCTTTTTTATGTAGAAAAGCAAATATTCACAATTCATTTACGTTTGGTATTGTAGCAATAGGTCCTTGCGTCATTGTAATCTAGAACCTACTTTAAAGTTGTGGCTTGGATTAGGAAGAATGTCACTCAGGAGATACTGAGATGCAGAATCCATATGTTTGGAGAGTACGATTTTTGAATTTAGAAATAGATTTGCTTTAGATAGTAAGTAGTAGAGTCTGGATAACAAATACTGATAGTGAACACGTCATGAGAATGCAGATGAACACACGTGAAGGATGATGTGGTTTGCTGCATTCTAACTTTACAATGACTAATTTACTGCAATGAATTGTGACATAGAAAGATGAAGTTTGTTATTGTGAAATTATCACCTTTCACTTCAGGCGTCGTTTTCACACGCTGGTCCCCCTTCATTGGGTGCTGCAGGAGGGATTTCAGCCCGGCCATGGAGCTCTGGTGGCCCCCGGAGAGTGAGGCTCCAGGCGGAGGGCAGCCGCTGAACTGCGTGTTGGCGCCGGCCGGGAGGTCGGGGGTCAGGAGCTGAGAGAGCTGCCTGGACATCCTTGACCAGATGGAGCCGTGCAACGAAAACTTGGTCGGGAAAGGAGATCAAGAAAAGCGCTCTGGAACACCTACCGAATAAAAAAATAAGGTGAAAAAATGTGTTAAGCATGTGTGTGTGTGTGTGTGTGTGTGTGTGTGTGTGTGTGTGTGTGTGTGTGTGTGTGTGTGTGTGTGTGTGTGTGTACGTGTGTGTGCGTGTGTGTGCGTGTGTGTGTGTGTGTGTGTGTGTGTGTGTGTGTGTGTGTGTGTGTGTGTGTGTGTGTTTGTGTGTGCGCGCGCTCGCGATTGCATGTGCGTGAGAGCGTGAGAGAAAAAGAGAGGAATAGTTTAGTGTAGTGCCATGATGAGCCAATAGAGTAATATAAATGATATAATACGCGTTGTTGTTTAGTAGTTATCTGTAACAGCGTATTACTGTGTGGTAGATAAGTTGAATAAACATTGGAAACGATTCCAAACCTTAACATGTTAGTATCAGGTGCGACTTTACCTTTTTCCTTATGGGCTTTTATGTTTGCTCAATCCCATGAAGAATCATTTTCATGCGAGCAGCCTTTTCCATAAAGTTCGGATGCAATATCTTCCTCTCTGCAGATAAGCCTTCCTTTTCAGTGGATCAGTGTTTGAGAAAATAAGTCTGAATTGTCCTACAACGAGTCCATAAAAACCTACAGCCCAAATCGTAATCCGTAGGCTGAGCGACAATTCTAAAAGTTTAAGAAAATATCACCGGTTAAATGTCGACTGTTGGATACGACACCGAAAAAAAAATACATAGCAAAGAAAACAACGTCCGTGTCCAAAACACCAAATGAAAACAACGCGTAAAGAGAAAACGCAGCGGAGAGAGCCGTGCTTCTCCGGTCCTATTGGTCAGATGACAAGTTGTATTACTCTTTACCTTCTATCCTGTCGCGCTCTCCAGTGTGTCGGGTGGAGGAGTAGGAGGAGGAGGGGGGTCCTTCCTGTTTCTCTGTACTTTTTTGCATCCGACACACACATATAGTCACGGGCACGGTCTTGAGTTTGGGCCGCGCGACGGCTGTCCTCTCAGCTGGAACGAACACGGGCAGTTCACGTGACGTCACGTCGTGCAAGCCAAATCGCAAGTGGGGCGTGGTCTAGAGGAGCCTCAATATTGATGAGACACACCCACCCTCGTGCCACACCTCGAGGAGGCATCCCGTGTACTGTTGTTTTTGTGATCGAGTTGACAGATATCAAAACAATGCATTTCCCCGCACACTGAAATGTGTCGTGTGTAGTGGCGAGTAAGCTTTCTTGTCATGTATGAACATGTGATTTGGCTGTAAATGATGTGTGAAAAAATATTATTTATGTATGTGTATTTATAAATGTATATATGTGTGTGTGTGTGTGTGTGTGTGTGTGTGTGTGTGTGTGTGTGTGTGTGTGTGTGTGTGTGTGTGTGTGTGTGTGTGTGTGTGTGTATATATATATATATATATATATATATATATATATATATATATATATATATATATATATATATATATATATATACATTTATAAATACACATACATAAATAATGTTTTTTCACACATCATTTACAGATATATATTGATTTATTTATAAATGTATATAAAGTACACTAAATATATATACTGCTATTACAAACACCTCAGATTTAGTTAAATATTACTCTGTCGGCCTGTACTGTGTTATAATTAGGCTGAGGATCGTATATTCCATGTCTCTCAGTAATCCAGAGAAAACGTGAGTGTGTGCCGCTTTTCAGGCGAGAGGAATGCAACAGCACGTTGCTTCCTTGGACCGAATCAGCCACGGTAAAATAGCTTTTCCAGGGCACGTGTCCCAGACACGCGGCTATGAAGTCTGTCTGCTCGCCGCTCTAGTTTTGATTGGTTAGAGAAAAACGTGTCTCCGCCTGTACCACGTTCCCATTGGACAGAACTAGGTCAACTTCTCCGCCCCGTGGATTCCCCGATGCTACAGCCGCGTGAGACTAGTTCGAAACACAAAAGCGCGAGGTGTCGCGGACTACTGTACAGAAATACACGCGCATGGTATAGAAAGCGCCGTATGAAATCCCGTTTTCTAAAAGTGGACACACAGGAATACAAGAATGGGGCCCAGAGTGAGGGGATGTACATGTTTTTTGTTTTTATGGCTGACGAATTAACTAGTAACTTGAGTTTTAAAGAAATATACTCAACGCAACATCACACTTTTCACAATGCTGCCATTACAAGGTTTTCCTATCTGATGACATGTGATACTGTGATGATCAGTTTGATTAATGGAATAATGGAGATAAACATTATTCTTATTAGATATGTTGTGAATTAAGCAGCACATGCCCTGCCATTAATCACGAATATCATATGCATTCGTTTCATACCTACAGAAGATAATCTTTAAGTAAAATAAAACACAAATTTGTTTGTTTTTTAACGGTAAACTCGAAGCAGCACACCACACAACCTCAGACAAAGCCCCCCCCCCCCATCCGTGTGAAATACATGTGACTGCTATACTCAACCTTACAAGCACTCAGTGCAGAAATGAACTACCTACTGCCATCTGGTGGCATTTATGTAGCCTACATGTGAAGGATTGGGCACATATTTCATATGGTAGGCACTCACACATATTGAAAATATAAGTTTCATCCCCATATGCAGTCTCTCATAAGTCTCTCCAATGAAATTTTCCTAAATACTGTATTCAAATGGGATTTATTGATATTTCCACTACATTATCAAACAGTAAAATACACTTCTGTGACACAATTGTATTCAATACCTCCCCTATTGTCGCATTGTCAGAGCAACAATATCTCAGTTTAAATTATGAACACAGTGGAAACACTTGAGAACACTCATGGTTTATTTAATGCTGAAATATAATCAACTACTCAGTAAATAAAGTGATATAAATCTACTTGGAACTATCTTTTTTTCTTTAGAAGAAAAAACAAGGCTTTAGAAGGGTGTGAACATTACAAATGTGAATAAAGTGACGTAATGTACACAAAACGATTTTGTTTGGAACAAAACAAGGCTTAACATGATTGCAGTTCAGCAAAATAAGGATTAAACACAGAGGGAGTTATACATGAGAGGCATGTCGACTGATTGAGTCACACATACATACATGTAATCATACATTGCTTCTATGATAGGTCCTTGTCTTAATGTCTACTGTGCAGTAGAGACAATCACGGCTAAAAAGACCATACAGATAAAATAAGTAGACGTATTTAGCCTCTTTTCAATCTCTTGGTATAAAAGCTATAACATCTCAAACAAACTAAATAGAGTGACATGGAAAGCAAGGCTTTTTGTTAAGTTTCATTTTAGCAGGAGTCCATATACCGCCTACTAATTCACGCTACTTGTGATCATGATTCTAGAGAATTAGCACTTTTCCAAAAGTTGATACTAATAACCTTTAGGGATGTACAGAATAAACCATCATCACAGGTGGGATTTCACAACCTCAGTTCTTAAAAAAAACTGACCAGAGAACAAACATGCACCAACAAGCTGACTATCAACAAATATATTTGTTCCAACGTCCCTACTTCTAGTTAATGCACTTTACATTTTTTAAGAAAATCCTCAGAGCTTCTAAAGGAAGAACAACAAGTTAAGGTACACAGCAGAGACAGTTATAATACAGCAAATTATGTAGAAGGGATGCTAGTGAGGACTCAGAGACGAGAAATACATTAGCAGGTCATGTCACTCAAAACGTTTCTAGTAACAGCACAGTGTCAGCCAAGCATAGTGGCAATGCACTTAAGGGGTTAATGTTCCTATGTAAAAAGTCACTTATTTGAGCCACTTCCAATACATTTGGAAGAATTGTAAGTGACGTTTTGATAGGATGCTCTACAGTAGTTATTAACACAATCCAGTGTTATCGTCGATACAGAAACCAGGCAAGTACAACAACTCTCCAAAGGCAACTGCTCCTCTGAACTTCCTTTCCACTCTACGTTAACCATTCCCATATGTCATTTGTATTTTAGTCGGCGACTCGTGAAGATACTCTCAGTATCCGTACACCTCCGGTTGGTATGAGCTCTCGCTGCTTTCTTCTTGGTTCCCACTCTCTGCCGCCATTTTGGACGGCTTCAGGCTGAGAGTGGACCCCCGCTGGGACCCCTTGGCCCTGCGGCAGCAGAAAGCTCTGTGCCGCTCCAGGAGCGTGGCGTTCCAGAAGCAGGCCGAGCAGCGGCGGCAAGAGAACGACCCTTTGGCACGGTGGGTCGCTCGGTGTATAAAGGCGGCCAGAGGACTGGGCGACTGCCTCCCACACACGCTACACTGCAGACGCTCCTGGGGGGACAAGGCCTTCTGTGGGTGTTTGAGAGCCCTGTGAACCAGCAGCCCTGCTTGGTAAGAAAACATTGCGTTGGGGCATATTGGGCAGGTGAAATTCTTGACCGATTTAAGGGACCTCATAATCTGCACCTTTGCTCCCCCTGTGGTGACGAGCTCGTAGCCTCCCCCTCCGTGTTCCCCCCCTCTTCGAATCTTTAAAAGTAAAGTGCCTGGCTTTTTATTTTTTAACCTCAATCCCGTCGCTGACCCCGTCTTCCTCCACCTGGTGCTCCGTTTACCTCGAGCTGTATCGGATGCCCCCCATTTGGTTCCCATCTCTCCCCTCTGGAGGGAGTTTTTTTTTTTAGCTGGGCGCCTTTTTATTTCCTCGGGCGAAGACTGGAGGCTGGGCTCATGATGGTGTTGGTGGGACTGGTGGGTACTGAGGGGGGGGTGATTATGATGCTGATGATGATGATGTGAATGGTGATGATGAAGGTGGTGATGCTCGGTGGACGGGAGCTCCGTGAGCGGCTGGAACGGGGCGGTGGTGTGCAGCGTGTGGCTACGCGAGCCCGCCGGGTAGATGTGCTCCCCCTTGACTCCGGCCGGGGAGTGCTGGTGCTGGGCGGGGATGATGGTGGAGTTTGGGGGCAGGGGCTGAGAGTAAGGCAGAGCGTTAGAGGCTGGGGGCTGGGCTGTGGCGGTGTCGTAAAACAAAGGAGAGTAACCGGCGGGGGGCTGTGGGGCAGCCTGGGGATGACCGTGAGTCACGACGCTGTGTCCTCCGTGGGATTCAGCGGACGGAGCCATCTGTAACAGCGCGTTGGTGGCGGCCTCGCTCTCCGAGGTGGACTGACCCACATCCGGCCCGCCCCGGCTTTCGGCCGAGCCGCTGCTACCCTCCCGCGGGTTGGACTGCTCGGTGCGTGTCAGTCCGTGCTGCGATTGGCGATGTCTGGTGAGGCTGTTGGAATAGGCGAAGGCCTTACCGCACACCTCACAGCAGAATAATTTTTCACTTCCACCTTCGTGCACCGTCTGGTGATGGGCAGTCAGATGGAAGTGATGGCGGAATGACTTCCAGCAAATAGCACAGGTGTAGAGCCGGGGTGGGGGTTGGGTGTCGGATCCTTGAGGCTTTACATCTTGAGCATATGAGTAATAGGAGGAGGAGGTGTTTGCCTCGTTCTGGCTTCCATCTTGGGACCCCCTACACTGGGTGTTTGGGTTAAAGCTGTTCAGAGTCTCCCCAGCTGGTATGGTGGGAACCTCTTCTATCTCCCCTTTCTGGTGGAGCTTGTTATGCCTCCTGAGGCTTTGGGAGTAGCCAAATTCTTTCCCGCAGATTGCGCATTTGTAATTCTTGGCCCCAGAGTGAACCGTTTGATGCTTGCTCAGGTGAAAGGCCTCTCGGAAATATTTTCCGCAGACAGAGCAGTGGTGCGACTTCTCGCCGGTATGCACGCGGTCGTGCCTACGCAGTGTCTCACGCCGGGCGAATCCCTTGCCACACACACTGCAGAGATAAGGACGGGGGAGGCCACTGGGTCCGGATCTGGGCGTATACTGCCTGCGTTTAGGAGGCTGACCAGGAGCGTTCGGATCCTTTTTGGCTCGTGGCTTTCGGGGACGCTTTGGTTTGACATTAGCATTCTGTGGGTTACCGTTCATGTTCCCCTGATTCACCCCACCTCTGAAGCTTTTATCTATACCAGACGTGGATGATGGTGAGCCCAGGGGACCTAAGCCTAGACCCCCTAACAAGCCCCCAATAATATCTCCCCGGTCATCACCCCTGTTTCCGCTGCTGCTGGCTGCTGTTATCGCAGAAATAGCATGATTGACAGAACTGGTCACATCGTCTTCTGAGTCATCTAGCAGAGAGGATAGGGGCAGGTGTGGCTGTTGTTGTTGTTGGTGATGCTGGTGATGCTGGCTTTGACTCGGGGGATGAGGATGCAAAGTTGGGGCCAAGGGTGCCTTTCGTAGTGCGGGGCCTCCCATCCCACCCCCACACGGGGAGGCACCCGAATAGCACGGAGAGGGGTTACCTTGAGAATGGTGGTCATCATGGTAACCTGTATATCGATTACGAGAGTAGTCAGAGGGATATTTACCATCTCCTCTGTCCCTCTCGTTTGGATTCCCTCCCCTCCCGGGTTGAAAAATACCATCACAGACTAGCCCAGATTTTGGCTCCCCTTCCCCCACCACAATGACACCATCATCCTCTTCAGTTTTCCCATAAATCACACCTCTGTTCACCTGGTACGTTTCCCCATTTCTACTCCCCGTCTCACTACTGCAACCTAGTCTGTCATTCCCATCAAGGCCTGTCTTGTCGCACCTCTGTTTGGGACCCCTACCTGGCTTGCCGCACGTTCCCGAGGCAGCATGGTTGAGAAGAGAGGTGCTCTCTCTAAAGGAGCGTCCACAGGCTGGACATCTGAATGGCTTCTCTTCATGAATCTTCTCATGACGAGTCAGTGACTCTCTGCGGTTAAAAGCACGAGAGCAGGTGGAGCAGCCGTAGGGCCGGGCCGACGAGTGTATGACCCCATGCTGTAGTAGGTGTCCCTTCTTTTTAAAGCCCTTGCCACAATCAGAGCAACTAAACATCTTATCTGGGCTCGAACAGGAATTAACAGAGGGCGGCGCTGTGTCTTGTGTGGAGTGGGGAAGGCTTGGGTCTAGTTGTGCTTTGATGTGAATTGGATTTGGGCCGGTCGCAGACGCGTTGCTTGTACCTGCTGCTGTAGGTTCATGCATGCGCAGATGTCTTCGAAGACTCGACAGGTGATTAAAGCTCTTGTTACACTCCCCACAGTTGTAGACGCAGTCCTCTTCAGGCTGCGTGGTATTGTGTTGCAAGGGGCCTTGGTTATCTCGTTTGGAAAGGTGTGAATTATTACTAACCTGCACTGAAGCCACAGTAGAGGGGGCAGAAGAAGAAGAAACTACAGAGGATGAGGAAGAGGAAGCATGGAGGGCGGGGTTCTCCCCTCCAACGCCACCTCCAATTAATGCCGGTGGTTGACCATGGCTAAGCCCTCCTCCACTACTGCTTGCATTAGGGTTCCCACCGTGGCTGCTCTGCCCATGGCTACTGTTGCTGTTACTACTAACATTATCCGATTTTCTCTGGGGTAAGTAGCCCGCCATCGCTTTCTTCCTCCTACTGCTGCTACCGCTTCCCCCTCCACTGTTCTCCCCTTTGCCATCATCTTTTGACAAGGACAAATGAAGTGGTAAGGGGAGGGGCAAGCCAGCCTCCTGCTGCATTAGGGACGCTATTTGATTAGATGAGAGGACCGGGATGCCCTGGAAGTCAAAACCACTCAGGGAAGATGGCTGGGAGTGGAGGTGGTGATGAGAGTGAGAGTGAGGATGGGACAGGCTGTGGGGTGGCAGTTGTTGTTGCAGTGGAGGCTGCTGCGGGGGCGGCTGTGGCTGGGGAGTAGAGTGCCCGTGGGAGTGCGAAGAATGCAAAGCTGGCGGTGGAGCAAGGCCGGAACTAGAATCCCCACCTGACTGACTTAAACCTATCCCCAGGTGGTTGTGGGTGCCTTGTTGAACGAGAAATTGCTCTAAACTAGCATTGGCAGGCACCCCAGAAAGGAAATACTGATTAGCTGCCAGCATGCAACTGAACTGTTGATGAAGGCTGCGTGCATCAGACTGCGTCCCGACGAGCTGATGCCCCAGTGTACTGACTGCACTGCTGCTCGAAGGGTTGTTAGAGGTGGCCACAGAGCTAGAGGGGGACGGAGAAGAGGAAGAGGGGCCAGGGGATGCTTGAGGGACCGAGAGGCCAGGATGTAGGGGAGGAGGGAGTGGAGGTGCAGATGTTACCAGTCCTCCTAAACCCCCAGAACTCCCACCAGCACTGCTTCCCCCAGCAAAGTGCTCAAAGCGGCTCACACTGGGGTGCAGCTGCTCCTGTGCTAGTGGGCTCTCAGAAGGATGGAAGGACCGGAGGAACTGGGGGTAGCTGGAAGAGTGGCCGGAGCTGCTGCCACTCATCTTACTGGACTTGGAGCGGGAGCTTTGGGACGAGGAAGGCTGTTGTTGGAGGGGTGGGAGAGGAGGGGCGCTCATTTTGGCAAAAATGGATGCAGAATCTGAAAAGGCGTTGCTTCTGGACCCCTGGAGGGGGCCCAGGCCCAGCCCGGAAAGAAGCGCTCCAGAAGACTCAGCCTGCTGCTGCTGCTGTTGAAGCTGATGCTGGTGCAATTGAACTTGCTGTTGATGCTGCAGCTGTCGGTCTAGACCAAGGCCTTTGAACTGGTGTGCCTGGTGCCCACTTAACATCTCTATAATGTCCAAATTATATTTTCCAAATTGGAACATTTCCCACTCACTGGCACATGGGGGCGTCGGGGCCACACCTCCTGCGCCTGGCCCGGCGACGATGATCCCACCGCTGCTAACGGAGGCACTCCGTCCGAACGGCGATGCTATGTTACTACTTCCTCTGGAAAAGCTGAAGTCTGTTCGGCTTGAATCTAAGCTCCTCCCAATGACACTGCCGCTACTGGCTCCTGGACGGTTGCTTCGACTGCTGCTACTTCCTCCAGAACGTCCGCTGACCTCACTCTCCATTCAAAAGGAGAGGGGACAGGTCTAAGAGACTTGTTTGGTTTAATAGTGTCTGTAGGGGACTTAACAGGTCTTTGACTGAGTTTGACTGATCACTAGATTATTGCAAAATAGCACACAATGTTTTTTAGGCAGTTGTTCTAAACTGGTTAGGGTGTTCAGATCCATGGTTTTCCTTCATCCAGGAAAGTGTCACCATCTCCATTCTGCCAGAAGGTTCCTAGAACTTAAAAAGACAAATGCGGGGCAGATAAAATAATGGAGTGGAACAGTGAAACGAGTCACACAATATCCTAAAGCTATTTCACATATTTTCTATGACACATAGCTAAATATCCACATTTCCAAAAACCTATTATGACAGCATATTCATTTTTTTTATTTGAATTGGCAAACAGTATCACTCACCTGCCAGATATCCATAAAGCATACCTTGACCAGAACCATTTTTGGCGTTTCGTCCTATTTGATTCTCTGGCACCATTTTACTAATTCCTATTATGTAAAAATGTGTTATTGGAATGTGTTAATCGGGCCAGGGTTATTCACCGCAAAAAAACTATGAACCATTTGTCAGAGCTTGGGGAATACTCTGGGTACCCCGAACTCCAACCATTTAGTATTTAAATAAACTCTTCATACTGTACTCACTATTTTTGTACTATTTAGTGTTATTATTATCGAAAAGTACTTGGTTAAGTTGAATCTGTTAGTCTTAGATAAGGTTTAATCGTAATTACACATTGCTAAAGAAAAATTGAAAGAATAGGCCGTCCAACAGAATCATTTCATAATAACAGCATAACAAGCAATAACAAGCAGTGCTGTTATTCAGAAAACACTAAATTTCGTCTGTTTTTGTTGTGATTCACTTTTCCACTATGCAACTTGTTATAACAAACTGTATCAAGTTTGATTGACATCGACAGGGTGATGGGTTCGAGGCATGCTAGGCACTTTTGGTATTGCGATACGCTTTAGAAAGAATCATCCACCAAATGGCATATCAAATATTTTCCGTCTCAAGTAAGTTTTATTTTATAATTAAAACTGTTCCTTTATTGTTATCATTCAACCAATATCCATTTGATTATTTCATTCAAAATCATCATAATCGATTGTTTGCTGTTGTCATTTTGTATTATTAACCATGTGTTACCTATCTTTCCTTTTTATGCAGTTAATAATGGCGATGGTGTGGTCCACCATTTACAGATAGTATGCAAACATAACGACATAAGAAACAACACCGTTTTTTTTCATCTTAAGCGATTATGCAGAGAGCCAGAGAGAAAGAGACAGAGACAGAGAGAAAGAGAGAGAGAGAATACTTATTGCAAGGAGATTTAGAATGTTAATAATATGGAGAAATGTATATCAGCATGTCATTTTTTTCCGAATTATTCTTTGTTTATTCTTTCTCTGAATATAATTAGGGGATAGGAGTGAATGTTCACCAATGTAGGCCAAAATGTGCTTATGGATAACGTGTTTACAAAGTCAAAACGTTCCTTATTTTCACCGTAATAAAACCATTTTTACGTTTTCTGTCATCACAGAAATTAAGATTTTAAAACAATCTGCATTATGGGTGCTTCATCAACAATATAAATACATTTAAAAAAAAAAGCAAAAAAACTCAAACAAACTTTTCATCCTCAAGTTACAGACATTTATTATTTTTTTGTTTTTTTATTAATCATGAAATGTGAAAAACAGTGTTTGTACTTTCCCCATATGTTCAGAAATGTTTCTGCTTGGGGATTAGAATAAAGTTGTAATACAAATGTCATTACTTATAAAATACAAGATAGTGATACAAAGAAAACATGATTTTTGGATTATATTGGTTTGAATTCAAGTTTTAAATGAATAGGCTGTCATTAGTGGGCAGTCAAATTAACAATGTTCAATTCAATTTCGTATGAGCTGCACCACACCAAATCGGATCAAAAATATAAATATCATAGCCTATTAACATCATGTTATAAACCAACGTAACAAAAAAACCTGACCACTGAAATCACTAATGAAAACATACGACACAATTCCTAATATGTTTAAGACAATAACCCTTAAAACTTCCAATTGATGATGCATTAAGATACAATTATTGGTTCCTAGTGTAGATTGCCTTATAAACAACGCAATTTGCTCACCTTTTATATCCTTACCGTGTCCCTCAATCCAAAGTAACGGCACAGTGTGGAAGAGGAGTCCCCTGGCCGAGGAGGGGGATGTGTTATCACCTATTGGATTGCCTCTCATTTTAATGGAAATACGTGACCCTAAAGAAGAAAAACACATTCACATCTGTACTGAACGGGTATACAGTGTAAACAACACGAATACACTCACTTGCAATGCATACATGCGGTTTTGGAAGCGCACTTGTTCAATCGGTTAACTATGCAAAACTCCACAGTTGTTTACAAGCATCTTACTTTGCACCACAGAGTATGCTTTAGGTTTTTATTTCAACCGCATGCAAGATGTCACAGGCTATCGTCTAAACCCTATAACAGAGCACAGCAAACGCAGGCCAATACTCCCATCCGCTATAATAAATAAAAAAAACTCACAGTCGGACTAATGTAACGTTGTGCTGTGCTGACGCTATATATCCGCGTAACGTATATTCTGCAAATGTTTACCTACGCATCGAGATGGATGAGGCCCGTCACGCCTTCTCCGTCCGGCTGCTCACCGTCCTCCGCCGAGTCCCTGTCTGCGTGCTGTTCTCCCCTCGCCAGCCACAGCCATTTTCACTGATGCTGAGCACCCGAAAGAAGACACTTTACTCCGTTATAACCAGCCGTAACGGAAGCCGTGACACTACCATCGACATGTGTCTGCGGAAGTGTGGAAAAACAGCAGACGGTAGTGTTGTTTCGTCGACCAAAAACAGTTTTGATAGTCCGCAATAATAATCATTTGGGGTAAAAGTGAGTGACGTGTGCTCACCATTGGCCCTTTCCGGCCTCGGTAATATTTCCGGGTAGCCCCGTTTCAGCATGCGGACGTTTTTTAACCCAGGACCAATTCAACGGTTGTGATGCATTTCATTGATAAATACAAGTCTGGTTTTTCATTTTATTGTTATACCTGTAGAATGTTCATGTACAACTTTCTGACATTGTATTCGGATTTTACTTTCTGATTCACTTTATTCCATGATTGTACAAATGGACGATGCTCATGCTTACCTCAATTATATTGTAACGTAGCCTATTGCTTTTAACGATACAGTGGGAATTCAATAGATCACAAATGTCATTGGTTACAATTGAAATAGCCTTGTGTTGCCTCTCCCACGTTCCTGGTGAAGAAGGATACCTGTTAATTGCCAATGGGATCCTTCAACGAAGTACAAAAATACAATTAGATATTGCCGGGAAATCATCCTTAGGTGATGGTTTGGTTTATTGATAAATGGTATGCCTTAATGTAGACTATTTTAAGTAAACCTATTTGTCAGTGAAACAAATAACACTAGACACACTTATAGTATTTTATATCTATTTATGGTAGGTTGTTTACATGTTATAAAATGGTTAATTGTTGGAGAAGGGTTGACCCATATTTACATTAAAATATAGGCCTGTGTATGAAAAATAAGATTCCATCAATAATAGTAGTTTTCCACCAACTTTATTATACAAATTATTTATAAGTCACTGTTATAATCAAGGGGGTCAATGCGTTCAGAAATAACAAAATATTTAGTTTAATTGTTGTAGTCATGAACACAGATTCATGATACTCATTGTGGGACAATGTCCAACACTATCTTTACAATTTCCAGTCAAATATAGGTTAATATTAAACTCACCATGACCAATTATTATAATAAATGAAATCATAATGGCTATGTAGTTACATACACCATATTCATTAATTTCCTTCGGGAAAGTCATTTAATTTGTCTGGGCTACGCTAAAGATTTCAATACTGAAAAAAGCATATCCCTTTGCCACATAATAGGCTATGACAATAAAAAGACAACAAAAATGTAATGAATTTGGCACTGTACAATTCATTAAATACGGACACATCTCTATGTTGAATCTTCAAATTAATGTTGAAGAGAGAACTCATTAAAATATTCTGATTGTACTAGCTATACAAAATACAATACTTGCACAAATTAGGTTAACCATTTATAAAATCTTGATGACTCCTCGATGGATATGGCTTGTGTAATATTACAGACTTTGCTACAGACCATTTGTGGCTTTATTTAAAAATACAAATCTAATATTACTGTTCACTCTCTGTTCCATTTTCCTGAATAAGACACTGTACCCAAAACATTCAGATTACCATTAAGGTCTGTCCAACCTTGCTAATCCACATTCATCCAAACACACATACATTATGGCATCATGGGTAGTGTGTATAACCCATTTTTATTCAGTCAGGCTCAGTGGCATAGAGATTTCATAATATCTCTTTATCAGGCTATATTCATAATTTCCGGCCCTAACTCCCATTCTGTATCCTTCACTGGCTTTGTGAGAACCTTATAAACACACATGCATTGGATATAGGTGCTTTTTAACAGACAATTTCGTACCAAAGTGGAAAACCTAAGCATCACAAAAAAGTTAATAAGGCCAGTGTTTAGGCGTTACTCATCCCGCTGGACATTGGCCGTTACCATCGCTGGCTTTACATCTGAGCGCATCTTCAATGCCTTGTTATGAAATGTGGCTGGCATGCGTTGAGATTCACAATGTCTGTTTAAAACTCGGATTCATGATCAGATGTAACAAAAACCAACTACTTGTGAGAACGCTAGTTATTTAAAAACATAAACACTTAAATCCCACCGAGTAAAAGAACATCACATCATAACATAATTGTTAATAATAACAATAACAGTTATAATAATCATTAATAATAACACTGCATCATATTCAGAACAACTACATTTAGCACTGTGTATAGGAAGTTTGTCCAAATGAAATCTGTGTTTCTGTAATCAGCATGACATCTGGCTATCCTCTCGGTGGATCAAACCCAAACTAAATTGTTCTTTCAAAGTCATAGTGCTCACCTCTAATCACCTTTACTCTATCATCTATCATCACTATTTAAAAACAAAAGATCGCACTTGATATCTCATTGACCTGTCACACAACCTCGCTTCTACTGAATGTAAACCTTAAGGAATCGATACATCTATGTTTGTATCTGGTGCAAATATCTGAGGGGGGGGGGGGGGGGGGGAAGCTTTGTGCAAAGTTTTGTCTTAAAAAGTTTTGTCTTGAATGGTGCTTCTTAAACTGCGCTTGTTAATCTTTTTCTTTACACATTAATACTTAATACAACATGACAATATCAACACAAAATCAAGAGAAAGATACCATCGTATATGTACCACAGATATCACATACTATATCGAGTTAGGATAGCCCTTAGTATTGATAAGCGTTGTTATTGATATAAGATGAAGATATTTTCATACTCAGGATGGCTGAAGTGCGTTATGATACAGCAGGTGTTTCAGATGGAAAGGGCATCCTCGCCATCCAGCGTTCATTCGGCATTTGTGGTTCTTCTCTGAGAGAGAAAAAACATTTGTTCACAGAAATGCCTATTTTGGACTTTAAAAAATGTCACTATAGTTGTTAGATGTGTTTTTTTTTCCTCTTTCACCAGGTGAGAATACAAAAATGGTGATTGTCGGACCAGCTTCTTCTGTGGTATCTTCTTTGAATCTCCATAAATGGCTTTGAAAGACAAGTTGTGTAAGTGCAACCCCTGCATCAGTGTCTATTCATTTGTGCTCTGTGAGAGAAAACCTGTGCTCGCCTGCGCAGCCTACATTAAAGTAAGCCGGCCTTTGATTTAAAATCAGTAAACTTGATAGAAGCGTCTGTGTTATACTATACTTTCTATCTATCTCTTGGCTAACGCAAACAATATATTGATATATATATTAATATATATATATATATATGTCAGAAGGAAACGGAATCCTCTAGCGCATGATAATTGTCAACTAGAACAGTGATCATTGTTGAGGTTTACTCTCTTTCTCCTGGTTGAATGATCTATAAGGACACATGGAAAGTTAGGCAACCCAGGCAGCTGATGTGTGTTGAGTGAGGGTTACCCCAGCAGTTGAACTGGGCAATTCATGACAGCCGATTACTTCCAGGAATCTTTGTGTCCAGAAGTGAACAAAGCGTGCATTCCGAAACCACCCACCTCTACCACCTCAGAGCAACAATAACAACAACCACAACAAAATCTGTCTTCCCTGTGTGAGGAATAACCGGTTCTGTCAATCTGAGGCAGAACCGGTCGACCCCTCCCCCCGATCCCATGTCCAGTTCATCTGAATTCATCTGGTCCACAAGGCTATGGATCCATGGGCTTGAGTTTGGAAATCACGGTTGGCAAGTACTTAGAAGGTCACAAAATCCGGTCGGTAATTGATTCAGTTCTTCATTAAATGCTTCATTAAAAATTCCTTCCGTGTCTCCTCTTCTCACTGCTGTCATCTCAGCGTCTCACTTCCTATCTAATATGGCTCCTGAGTTCTTTTTTGAAAGACATAAAAAAAGTTATGAAAACTTTCGTTCTTGTGTTTTTTTGTCTGTTCTTGTAGTCTTTTTAATGTCATGGCATCAATGTATATGGCAAATTGTGTTATGAAAATATGGCTGATGAGAGAATCACATAACAAAAATTTGACCAGATACTCTCTACTATGATTAACTTGATAAGTAATTGTATTGACGCTATCTAATTACCAGGTAACGATATCAATTTAAAAAGTCTAAACACTACTCAAGCCCTCAGCTTCCCACTTTATTATATTACTCTAAACTAAACTATGGGATTCCAAATAATCTAGATTATATTTGATAATAATATTATGTAATATTGTGCAGAGGGGACACCTATTCCCAAAGATTATGTGCGGTGAAACTGCAGGCCAAGAACCTTACACGGTCACCTCATTTTTACTTCCTGTCCTAATTCCCTGGCTGCTTCCGCCACTCCCCCCTCCTGAGCCTCCACCGCCCCCTCCTGGTATAAAATGTAACTGCTCAATTGTGTTCTGCCTCTTTGTGGCAAAAGCCATCCTTCTAGCAGTGTGCCCCCCCAGTGTCCCCGTTCCCATGACGACCCCGGCACCGGGCATCTCACCCGCCCAGCCCATGCCCCCGCTCATGTGCCCGGTCGTGCCCGGGTTCCTCTCCTGCTCCCGGCCGGACGTGGGGTGAGAGTTCATCTTGATCATGTGATGGCGGTCGAGTGAGGGGGTGGCGCAGACATTTTGCTGGGACTGGGCCTTCTGCTGGGGTGTCAGCCGGGGTAGAGTGGGCACCATCCCGCCTCCTCCTCCGTGGGCGTAGGGATCCACCACCCCCACGCCCATCCTCTCCTCCAGGTGGTCCGGGGACATCAGCAGCCTCTCCTGTCGGTCCTGTCTCTCCTGCCGCTCCTGTCTCTCCTGCCTCTCCTGCCTTTCCTGGGTCTTACGCGTGAGGGTCTGGGTGTTTGAGTTTTTGTTGGAAGCAGCGGCGGCCATGGCTTTGTAGTACTGGTGCTGTTGGTTCTTGGAGAGGCGCGACAGGGTGCCTGTGTTCCCGGGCACGTCGCCCATGTTGAGCAGCTGGTCCTGGGACTTGACCTTCCTCGTGGGCTTGGAGAGGGTGTCGTAGTTGGGGTTGTACTGGGGCTCCGGTGGGTCGAGGGGGTACGGGTTGGGGGTGGGCGAGGTAGGCATGCCGGCGGGGGGGATCCAGGGGCGGGTGGCGTGCCTCGGGAGGGTTCCCCTGCCACTGAGGGTGTAGTCCCCGCCCCAGTGGAGGTGGTGCTGGGAGGACTGCAAGGCGGGCTGTGCAGTATGAGGTCGGCGCTTGGTGGTGCAGTAACCAGAGGAGTACTCATCCAGACCTTTCTCTGAAAGTCACAAAAAGGCAATCACTTCAACAAGCCTTACTTAATGGGGCTGTCTCTTGACTTAATGAGGCCGTCTCTTTACCTAATGTGGCAGTCCCCTTAGTTATTGAAACAGTCCCCTTACTTATTGAGCAGTCACCGTTTAATGAAGCAGTCCCCTTACTTATTGAGCGGCACCCATACCTAATGAAGCAGTCACCTTACTTATTGAAGCAGTCCCCTTACTTATTGAGCAGTCCCCATACTTAATGAAGCAGTCACCTTACTTAATGAAGGAGCCCCTTACTTAATGAAGCAGTCCCCTTACTTATTGAGCGGTCTCTTTACTTAATGAAGCAGTCACCTTACTTAATGAAGCAGTCATTTTACTTATTGAGCAGTCCCCTTACTTAATGAAGCAGTCCCCTTACTTATTGAGCAGCGCCCATACCTAATGAAGCTGTCACCTTCCTTATTGAGCAATCCCCATACTTAATGAAGCAGTTACCTTGCTTAATGTAGCAGCCCCTTACTTAATGAAGCAGTGACCTTACTTAATGAAGCAGACCTTTTACTTATTGAGCAGTCCCCTTACTTAATGAAGCAGTCCTCACACTGAAATTCTTTAAACCCCAAATTAAAAACTGTAAACTGAAGGGTTAGGGATAGGGTTAGACATATATTACAATTGAAAAAATAAAATACAGTACAACAACAAAAAATGCATATCATTCATTTAAATAAAGAGCAGCACTGTAACCATATAATTTAGGTGCTCTGCCTACTCTTGGGTTATTGGCCACGGTATAATCTGTGTATTTTAATTCTAACTTTGAATCAGGCCAAGGATAAGACCTGCCAATATATAAACATTAGCAGAGTATCTAGATTCTTAATCTAACAGTTATCCCTTACCCAGGCGCTTCAGAGAGGAGTAGCGGTTGAGCTCGGGCTTGGTGGCGCTCTCGTAGGACGGGGGGAGCTGGGCCAGGTTGTGCAGGGAGTGGTGGAAGGAGGGCTGGGACTTGGTGTTGTTGTGCTTGCTGGAGAGCAGCGTCCCTCCAGCTGCCAGCTGAGCGTTGTTCATCCGCGGGGTGCGCTCTACAAAGACAACGTGATGAGAAGCCTGTGTTCACCGGCGCTGCGTGATTTGCAACTACACCGAGCATCGTCATGTTGCTAACTCATGGTGGCACTCAGATTCAAAGTTCATTTATGAAGAAAGAGTTTAATCAAATGTGTGATTACCCCCATTTTAGTTTTTTTTTACCACAGAGCCTACTTTTGAGGTTGAATTAAGTAAATGAATCTTTGTTTCCGATACATGGTGTTTGAAGAGAGTAGCGATTGCCAGATGTCTTACCAATGGTGGCGGTGTGTTTGGGGCTGGAGCCTGATGAATGGATGAAATTGTGCTGCAGATTGCCCACTGTCAGAGTCAAACAACATCAGCTGATTAGATATGCACCAGTGTGATCATCAGCCAAACGTTTGGAAGGAGTTTCACATTTAAAATATCTGCGTGCGTAGATTCAATCATTTTAGTTTGCACCTTTAACAGTACAGCAGTGAATTTTCTGATTATTCACATACATGATTTTGTTAACACCTTGAGAAATAGGAGACAAATACAGATTCACCATTTGGCTGAACATTCAGCATTCCAGTTAGTGCAGATAACGTGTCTGTTATTAGCTTTTTGATATTGAAGCTTGCCAATAACACTTGATGGCAGGCATTACTAAACACAGACTTGCACAAACAGGACAAGCACAGTTCTACATTTAGTATTTTATCCAAAGCGTCTTACAGGTAAGGCTGAGAACAATAAAAGCATGCAATCAAAATCCATAATTAATCAGAAACCTTTCCAAATGCTGCACAGCCAAGCATCAACAATTCAACATGTTCTATCCTATCAATTATTCTCTATTAAAATAAAGTGGTAACTTCTGCATTGTAAAACGTATCAAGCATCATTTCATCTCCTCTCATCACAGGTCCGCGCTCACATCTGTTATCCTTGCTGGGCAGGCCGCCGGGGGCATAGTGGTTCTTCGGGGGGCGTCCCAGGGTCCCGCCCCCCTGTCCGTCTGCCACCGTCAGCGCCATGCTGTTGTTCCTCTCGTCCTGCTGCACAGGGCTGGACTGGTGGCGCAGCATGTCAACCAAGGCTCTAACCCGGGCACACACACACACAGGGTGATCAGAACACCACAGCACACCGTACAGGCTGCTCAGGAGAACCAGACAAGTTGCTTTACCCACACAAGGAATTCATTTTGGTACGTTGGTGAAAGACACAATCTGCGATACAATCATTCTGAATATTCACACCATATAAAGTAGGAGCAGCAAAAAATATATCATTGAATGGTTGTTTCAAGAAAAGGTTTTGAGGGATATAAACATAATTATTGAAAATATTGAAATGATAAAAAATATAAATTTTCTTTCCAAAATGTCATTGATGATCGTTTGAATATGCCAAAATTGCTTTATTACCCAATATTGTATTACTTAGGATTGGAAACATTCAGCCCTCTTCAGAAAGTGAGTTTAGAATGTCTCTTGAATAGACCTTTGTTTAATTGAAAGGGCTGTACAATTAAATGGTACACCTTACACAAAAATGATTCCACAATGTCTTGCTCTAGCATTACCCTTTGAATATATGTATGACATCCATAGAAATATCATTTAGCAGCATATAGCTGAAAACCAAATTCTATAACCCTTATACAACCCTCACATACAATTCGTTAGTAACTCAGCAGTCCAAAGCGACTCAAAGTCATCAAATTAAGGCTGCAGCTTCTTAGATGAGGCCTCTTTCTGAGGTAAGCTGGGGATATTAGAGATCAACCCCAGTCACTTTGGCTGGGAATCAAGCCCCTTACCCACTATACTAACCTGCCCGGATACAGTCATGAGTCAGAGCATGCGCACAGACAGACAGATAAACACCCACCTGGGCATGTTCAGGTCTCTGTGGTTAGCCTCCTGCTGCACCTTGTTGAACACAACCTTGATCCCCACGGCAACGGCCACCATAAACACCACGACGCCACCAATGACAAAGCCTGTGTTGTGGCTTTGCATCCTTAATGGATCGATGGTCCCCATGGGGTCCACCACGGAGCTGATGTCGATGGCCGGGGTCTTGGCCCAGTCCGGGGAGTCGTAGTTCTTGCACAAGTGCTGCTCCAGCTGCTGTCCACGCTCCGGGCAGCAGAAGCGGAAGTGGCAGCTCCCGCAGCAGTAGATGTACGTGTCCTTGGAGCAGTTGAAGGCACTGTCGAACTGGCCCATGACGTCATAGTAACCCTGGCACACGTCCACGTCCACCAGCCGCCGCGGAGGGGGCGCCACCTGGGCCGCACCCAAGGGGGGGGCCAGGGCATCCGCTGCGGTGCCGTTCTTGGTGAACATGACCTGGGGCAGGGGTCTGGGGGGCGTCTCCAGAACTCTTTCTGGGAGTTCATCCACCGGTTGGCTCCAGCTCCGGAGCCCTGCTGGCTGCAGGTTCGCCTGGATGTCGATGGGGCGGCCTGGGGGGCTCGGGGCGGGCTTTGGCCTCTCGGTCAACAGCCTTGTGAGGAAGTTGGCGTCCCGGGGAGAGGGAGGTGGGGAAGGCTCCTTGGCGGAGGTCAGTTGGGCAGTCAGGAGGAGAAGCAGGGAGACGGCGAGGAATCTGCGATCCGTGGTGGGTGTCATCTTTACATGACTAAGAGCTCTATTTTGTCTATGATTCAATGTGGTTACAACACTGTGTTTGCCTTTCCTGTGCAACCAATAAAATAGGATGTGGAACATTTC
This sequence comes from Gadus macrocephalus, assembly GCF_031168955.1. Lineage (NCBI taxonomy): Eukaryota > Metazoa > Chordata > Actinopteri > Gadiformes > Gadidae > Gadus > Gadus macrocephalus. Next base: position 8,234,626 of record NC_082392.1, read on the forward strand.
AGTGGAATGTTGGACTTGCCGTCAATTAATGTCAAAAACATTTTCGATCAATGATATTGTCGGGTGGAAATCGTATTCATAATAATGTTATTACTGTAAATATATGAATGCTTGCTTGAGTGCTATTTAAATCAATTAAATAGCCTACTGTAGAGGAAGAACTGTTTTCAGAGTAACCTCCGTTTAGGATGTCAATAACTAGCGACAGGTATTTACAGTTTCCTTTTACCACTGGAACCCAGCTTTGATACATTAGGTCCTTCTTTTCCCTAGGCTGCCGCGTCTCACTCCCTACGACTATCAAAGAGACGTGATGTCAAAGATAGGGAAAGAAACAGGCCTCTCATGCTTGTTCTAGGTGGCTCACAGTGCAGTACGCTTTACCTTGCCGGAACAAAAGCAATATCTGCTGTGCCGTGGTATGTACTTTAATCAATAAAGCAAACAGCGGGCAGAGGTTACTGTGTTCAGGGGAATAGGACAATCCTATATGCCACAACCCTTGATTGTAGCAATTGTAAAGCAGGGGCGAGGGCGTTTTAAGAGGATTTTTTTTAAAAATGTAAACAATTTGATCTGTGGTCTCTGATCATGGTTGATTTTATTTCAGATTCACATTCAGATTTGGCTCTTACCTAACAATTAGCCGATTGGTTTTGAAAAAGATATTATATCTTTAGTTCTGTTTTTTCTTTGAAACAGTGTTAAAATAAGCATTTCACGCATATAACTTCCCCCTTCCCTATAAAAGGAAGAAGGACTGATCTAAAGACCTACCTGGGATGAGGCCTTGGTTATCTAATATAGGGGGGTTATCCTCATGGTTAATTTCTGTGGCACAAATTATATACACATGAATGACTGCCCTATGGGTTATTATATAAGAATCTCAAAATGAATTCTAGTTTATGATTGGAAAAAGGATAAATGGATTGCTTGAGAATTAAGGGAAATCTTGAATGCACTTAACTTAAGGTAAATTTGGCAGTTGTAATCCTGTTGTATGCGGTTCAAATTAAAAAAAGAATTGTATAGCAATTTACATGTGCAATTTCTGATTGGTTGCTGCTGTTTAAAGAATATCAGATTTTGTTGAGAAATATGTAAATGTGTGAGGTTATTGTGTTGGAGGTGTTGGCAATAGCAGAGAGAGGCAGATCTGTCTCCCACAGAAATTATAATTACATATAATTATCAAAACGGCCCTATCTGTTGCAGAGAATGTAGGCACGACTGGGGGAGACAAAGTGTTGAAAGTGCTGATGGATCCACTTGTTTCACTTGGTTGTTCCTCTAACCTTCTGCAAGGAGTTCATCTGGGAGAGACAATGAAACGTACAAAGCAGCAGTTCTCAGACTGACTAATCGTGGAGAAAACACTTTTGTTGCCTGTAAATTATCGTCCTGTTTTTCCCGAGGAGCGTCCTAATGTTACATGGCGATAATGGGAGCTGGAATGTATCGGTTGTATCCACTGAAATACAAATAGAAAACACACTTCATTAGCAATAATCACGTAAACTGTCTGTAAACCTTGACACCACACATCTTTACAGACCTGTATGCAGACACAAACATGCACATTTTTTGTAAATCATTCACATTTCTATGTTTCCCACTTGCATGTGTTGTGGAAGTGTGTGTGTTCATGTATGTCCCTTTTTGGTTTGTGTGTGCGTGTGCTTGTGCATCTGC
>NC_082392.1:8238820-8251320 GCF_031168955.1 Gadus macrocephalus
TCCCGCTGTGTATACTAGAATCCCAACATATGTGTACCATCCTATCGAAATGTTCAAGTAAATGAAGACGAATAACAAATCCACCCACAAAGTGTGTTCTTCTCGATGGCGTAGCTGTCAGCGAAAAACCTTTGATTCACACCGAGTCGCGTTGCATGTTGCTTTAAAACTGATGACAATCAAATTGTCATTCAAGTTAAGCGTGCAGTTAACTAAATTTGAAATAAATGTGCTTCTTTCTCAAATAATGCCATATCAAAGGTGCAAAATGTCGTGTCTTACCTGTGCGTTGCTTCTGGGATTGATGCTGGAGAACAAGTGGTGGAAAAGCGTGCGCACTGTACCCTACATCAATGGTGTTCACTGGATAGCCCCCATGTCGTATTGTACGCTTGAGAATTAGATAAGGGCAAGATCAAGTCCCATCAATGCAGAGGCAGATTTAAACCACCGTGTATTAACAGTGCTGATGCAGATCTGACTTGAGATGTTGGCTTTCTGGGAGTCGAACGCGTTCCATCACATTCAACAATGGTTCAACTATGATGTGAACATCAGTACGATGCAAATGATAGAGGATAAAAAAAAAAAAAAGAATTATTTTAAGGTATTTTCTAAAGTTTCATCCGTCTGGATACCACTGTCGCCGAATCCTTTCATAATTGTCAAAAAATAGTACAGGCAACACCGCCTAACTGCGACTGGCCCCCATGAAGGTCCGCCGAGGAGACGTGCTCTGATTGGCTGTTCGGTGCGGTGCTGAAGAGACTCAGACCTCGCTTCGTTTTTACAAGCCCCTGGTCATCATCAGGCCCCTCCGACTCGAGGTGACGATCCCTATGGCGTTACTTTGAACATCATGCTTAATCTTAATTTGTTCTGAAAATAAGGTCCGACAGATTTGAGCCACTGCGCTCCCAAACATGACAGGTGAACGACACTGATACCAAAGAGTATAGGTGAGAAACCGTAAAACAAAGGCAGCGTTTCCTCGCTTTTTTGGCCGACGGCTTCTCGGGTTTCAGTTGTACGTATACAGCCTGTGTGCGCGTGAAAGAGACAGCTCGAGAGTGAGAGACGGTGGAGGAGGGAGGTGGTTGCCACAGCAACTGTGTCATTATGTTGGTGGCAACTATGAAAGCGATGGAGACGGGGTGGGGGATAGGATTGGTGCAACGGACAGGAACACTGGAGCGTGAACCAAACTGTCAATTAGACCTAGATTTGCTATTCAGTGAGTTATTTAAATTGAAGAGAAACTACATTCGTCATGTTTTCTATTCAGCAACTCCAGCCTTGATAGACGGCTGCATGGATAGATATACTGTAGATGGATCTGAATAAGGTTGTCCCTCAAACCCATGAATCCGCAGAAACGAAGGCTATGTGATCGTTTAAACTTGGCACAAATATTGACGTTGCTTTAAACTGAAAGCGGTCTATAATATATTTTAACCATTCAAATTTTACCAATAGTTTAAACGATGTCATGATAAAAGTGTCATTGGAAATAGGTGAAATGCAAAGTCTCATAAAGGTTAAGAAAATTATGGCTTCAAAAAATTTGTTTGTGAATCCCCTCCAGGTGATCAAATACCTGTAGGTATTTGATCACTCCAGACCAATGATTCATTGTTTCCAGAAGAGGTTTGTCTGACTTCCCCAGCGTCAGGGGCCTATGAAGGGCCTGATAATTACCTACATGGCAGGCTGCTATTTCTATACAGGTGGGTGGCTCTCAAAGTGTGGTGGATTGACGCCAGGGTTGCTCAGTGCAGGAATTCAAATGACATCATTCAATTGAGTGGTCTTACGGGCAGAGCAGTACCAAAGGTTTAAGAATCGTGCAACACATAAATCCCAAACCTTGAACCTTTCCGTGTATACTCTAACTAATTTCATTTAACAATGACCTCAACCTGAAGCAATCAATGCTAGATCAATAAACAACAAATTTGCTCAACTCTTCAAATAATTCAATTTTTTATTAATTTAAATAACTTATAGTTGACACAAAAAAATTCCCAACCAACAGCCTGCACAATGACAAGTGTTTTCAGGGCATATTCTCCACCCCAGTGAAAGACAGTACTTGAGATTGTTTCCTTGGGAAATATAGCTCCCAACATGCATTTGAAACCAAGGCAGAAAAACTGCCTGAGAAAACTTGTCAAACAGTGCATCAGGTAGGGATTCCTCCCTTTTTGTTGTCAAATATGAAGATTTTCTCTGGCACCCTGGAGGCTGGTAGAGATGGGCATGTCAGCAGCACATATGGCTTCAGAGGGAACCAGAGAGTACGTTTAAACCAGTAACACCACTGGATGACTAGTTCTACAACTCGAGACTTGAACCCTTTAAAAGTATGCATAATACCACGTTCCCTCCCAGCCACTTGTCTAGATCATTACATACACACCCACACTAAGACAGTTGAATAGAAACATTCATTTAAAACCACATTAGAAAATACTGGACAATGAGACAATTGAGAAAAAAAAGGGGGGGGGGTTAAACCATAATTATGAAAAAACAGATCGCCATTTTGTCATCCCCATCTTAGACATATTTGCATTATAAAACCATAGAATAAGGTCACCATTTTGTCTGATTTGCTTCACTCTTCAAAATGGATTAAAATGGAGCCTGACCACTTCACAGTTCCTCGACGAATAGCCAATTTCTAATAAATTGTGTCTATACCAGTGGATTTCGTCCAGTCTGGTTGAGACAAAGACAGTGATCGCCACAGCCATATTGAATAGACATTTGATTAGGCAAAACACAAGATCCAAGTCACCAATTCATCGCAAGACACCAGATGCACCGCCTACAGCCTCAAACCAGGTAGCCCATTCAGTTCAGACTCAACAGGAAACATTTGTCCTTTCTTTTAAAAACAAAACAAGGGTTCATGAAAAAAGCCAAATCGGTGGTTAAAAGTTGAAAGACATTTGTACAAAGTGGGAAGTCCGGGCGGGAGGGGGCATAGAAAGTCAGAAAAAAGGAACAAATATCTGCACGCTTCAATGTATTTACACACACACACACACACACACACACACACACACACACACACACACACACACACACACACACACACACACACACACACACACACACACACACACACTAGTGGAGGTATTAGAGTCGCCGTAACGCCCGCTTTTTGTCGGCCTTCTTCTTCCCGGCGACGCTGGTACTGCTGCTGGCATTGCTGGACGTGGTGGTGGCACCGTTAGCACCGTTACCTAGCGCCGCCACGGAGGCTGCGCCAGGCGCCACTAGCCTCTTGGTGGGGTCTCCGGCGTGCTTCTTGGGCTGCGGGCCGTCGCTGGGGTCCTGCGGTACCCCCGAGGTGCCGCCGTGTCCGCCCATGGCGTGGATCTCCGTGAGCAGGCGCGCGCGGTAGGCGTATTCGGCATAATCCTCCAACAGTAAGCGTCCGGCCTCCTCGTTCAGGGCCGACTCAGGGTTGGGGTGGATGAGAAGACACTTGATGGTCTGCAGGGGGTTTGGAGAGAAGAGATAGTTAGTGATTGGTGTTCACCGCTACATGAGCTCTTGTGTGCAGGTGCCGTTATCATTTCTGGATAATGAAAAAGTAACACCATGGCGTCATAGCAAGAAAATGATATAGCTCACAGATGGTCAATTATTCTGCTTTTAGTTGCGTTCTTTTTCTTTTTTTTTTTGGGGTGCGTGCAATGGAAGGTGTTTACATTTGTACAACGACAAGGTGGACTACTTGTTCCGTTTACCTCGCCCTTGCTCTAGATTTGTCATAGTTTCTTAAAGGCAGGACATCTTTAGGCCAAGATTTCATTAGTAATAACTTAAGACTATTGTATTGAGCAAATTAATATTAGTTAGCTCAATACCATAAAATAAAAATCCAATCAAGGATTTGATGTGAACCTATCTTAGTCCTTCTAACTATCGATCTTTAATAAACAAAGACGAGAAAATAGGTTTCCACTTACAAGTAAGACATGTCTGAGGCCCAGCTCAGCCTTCCAGTCCCTCTTCAGCACATTGACACAGATCTCCCCCTTATGGCCCACGTTTGGGTGAAAAATCTTGGTCAGGAAGTAGCCCTTGGGTGGAACCGCAGGGAAGTCCTTCCCAAGGACCAGACGCATGCGGAAAATGCCACCAGCAAACGGAGTTCCCTCTGTCAGGGCATAAAGAATTAATTACACAAGGAAAACTGGGTCACCATTAGCGTTTAGCAGTCTTATATCAAAACTGATTTAGTACCAGTACTAAGAAGACTCATAATTATTTAATTAATCAGAGTTATAAGATATAGCCATCTTGCTCAAGGATACCTACAGATGCACTGAGCTCCTACACAATTTAGAAAAGGAAATATTAGTGAATAGGGCTGAGACCGTTTTCGTTTTATGAAAAATTGCAAAACAGAAAATATAAATGTTTTAACGTCTATGCATATTTGTGAACTGTAGGTTGAAAGCTAGGTTACACTTCATCTGAATATCCCAGTGATAAAATATATAAGCAGGGGCACTAGACGTCAGAGAACGCTTCTCGTCAACACTTCAGCCATCATCAGAACAGCCAACTGTGGGATGACCAAATTAACGTTAGTTTTGCAGTTGGAATAATCAAACATTATTAGAATATTCTGGAAGCACTTTGACAACTGCCATCCAGTGTGAGGATAAGCAAGCCATTAGCCATTAGGGCTTTGACTCCGACTTCGTTATTTGAATATAATTCAAATATCAAAAATTCAATCAAAAATCGAACGAATATTAGGCAGCCCTTAATATTCAAACCTGTTATGGGCAGGCCAAGAGGGAGAGACGTCGGAGGACCCGACGCAGTCTATTCATAATATTGTAATGACCACGGAAGAGGCAGTGAATGAAGTATTGATTAGACAGCGTTTTATTAGAAACCTAATAAACTGTTGGAACACGCAAGACCGGTAACCATAGCAACACGGTAAACAAACCTCGCGAAGCCCAATCCAGGTCTTACTGAAGGCAGTTAATGGTCAAAATATTCTTATATTATTATATATTAATATTCGAATATTAATATTAATATTAATAAACAAACAAACTTTGAATATGATTTTTGGGCAAAAGTCAAAGCCCTATTAGCCATCAGGGCGGTAATGGTTTTATAAGGGTTTCAATAATTACCGTATTTAGCAGCTATTTCAATGTTCAAACAAGTCCAAAATACATCAAAAAGCCCTACCTACTAATAGCGTGTTGGTTGGTTATATAGTAAACATGAATAGAACTGATAGTGATGTTTTTCCTTTGATGGTGATCCGTCCCCACAATAGTGCCTGAGTGATTCATCCCTGGGAAAATACACCTCGTCCTGCTGTGACATTTATACAAAACTTTGCACAATAATCAAACTACCCATTTGCTTTGTGATAATTGGAAGTAGGCCTAATTTTAGACTGCATTGCAGCTCTGCCATAACCAAGTCGAAGTCTTACTGATGAATAGATCCAAAAGCCGCTGAAGTGATATCGTTGTTTTGCGTCAGTAAAATAACACATTAATTTTACCAATTTAAGCACTTTAAAAATGAAAGGAAAAAACTATCAGCTGGTAAAAATGTGATTCTGCAACAGTGGTCTCAGCCTGCTACGTTACAGCCAGTGAAAAATGTGTGCTATGAATAGACTTTTGTTTTGTTTTCTTCACAGAATATTCGTTTGGAAACCTAACAAATATTCAAAGCTTGAAATTACATTTTCTCACCAGCCCCATTAGTTACAATTAATTAATAATGCCATGATCCCTGTTGCATTCAATTACTGTGAATTAGGCAATGTTTTATTTAAAAAAAAATTAAAGGGGATACTGTTAATCCTAGGTGTAATGTATATATACAACAATACATTACACTTGATTTGTGTGCAGTATATGATACAATAATGACACTATTTGGTACACACCTAGTTGCACGTAATAAGACATTTTTGTATAGCATATCAAGACATATCATTCTGCACCAAACTATCAAACCTGCTGTGTTATAGTTGTATATTAGTTGATTATCATCATCATCCTCATCCAACCAGAGTAAGAAATATCCAGATGAAACCGTACCTGGCCCTTCAATGGCTGTGTGCAACTCAGTGATGTCTTCATCGCTGGGATAGATCTTAATGCCCTCAGGGGGGTCAGCAGCCAAATCTGAAACCTCTTTGTAAACCAAACGAAGCACCTGAGGGGGTAAGTTCTCCACATTGGAGTTCTGCAAATAGAAGAAAAGTTTAGTCAAGGTTTGTAAACACATTTATATTAAACAGGTAATACATTCGGCTTTAGTCGGAAACCAACTATAATTGAAATATCCGGCGTCCAATTTTAGGGAAAACGTTTACAATAATAACTTTTCTTTAGTCAGTGTCACTATATATATGTAATTGACATCACTTTAAAAATGCAAAGATGATTACATCCAACAACGGAATTGTTCATTATAACGACAATAGACAATTACTTAATTAGTTGACATTGGAAATATACATTTGGACTCCACAGGATATCAAAATATTGATTTCAGCAAACACATAATTGGTAAATGCATTCATATGCATTTACCAATTCAAATGTAATCTTTTTGGGGTTTTGCCCCTTGTGGCGCAGAGCAGTAACATACAAAGGGAGGCGATGGAAAGCAAAAGTTTTAACAAGTTAAAATAATCTAAATACATTATTAACCTTAGATCACTTAACGTGGACTACGTTAACGAAAAAGAGCCCTCCCAAAAGTCCCACCAACATGGACTGGTCACCTGGATCAAGCTCCCATTAACGCTGTGCCTGCTAGCGGCTAAAGCTAACGTGTCACTGTCACAAGTCTACATTTGGTGGATCCCCAAACAATAACGTTTCTATAACTCATCTTTGGGATAATCCCATTTAAATAAGACTCGTTTTACAGTAAATATGAATATTTCAGAGCTGAACTGCATCCAATAGCCATAGCCGGAATTAAGCCCAGCTCGACGGCTGGTGGAAGCTAACATTAGCGTAAGTTAAGGGAAGATTAAGCTTCGATATTGAAGAAAGCGGATCCATTTGACTTACCATTGTTTCGCAAAATGTTTGATCTGGTTGACTTGGTTTCTTTCAATCGTCACGGTGAAATGTAATTGTATATAAACGTTTGAAAGCCCGTTGACAATTATAAGCAAGGTTAGCAACTGCTCTTTTCTTCTTTTCGTTGACACAGGAACAAAAATAAGATTCTCAATTTAACCTACTCCCCTCGACCAATTGGCTGCACGGTAAAGCGAGACGCGACGACCGTCCGCCCAATCGGATATCTGAGATCTTTGTTTCGATTTGATTGACAGCTTTGTCAACCATACAGAGTCGACAATATCATCGAACCTCACTAGCAATAGGAGCGTTTGAAAAACTCTCACCCACCTTTTATGTTTTCTTAAAAACACAAACGTAATGATTTTTTCATTGACGTAACTGCTTTAGAATAAATAAAAATATATGAAAAACCGATTTTCCTCAAAGAACCAAAAACAAGAATCTTTATGGATACCTGAAATTATAGCTTACTTTGTCACTGACCAAAGACGTGTATAAAACAACTCGGAAGTGGATTATTTAGAATATAAGTATCAGGACTCCAATCAGTTTGAAATGCAAGAAGTAGGGTTACCAAACATAAATAGTAACATCCTAACGTTTGTATCATTATGTTACATTTGTGCAGCAATAATATATACTCCCCACTAGAAGGCGCTTCAAGACAATATCCATTTCATCTGAGGCAAGTGCAAAATCTAAAATAAGATGCTGGTTGACATAGATGGCAGTTTGCCATCGGAATACACGTTCTTAAATATATATATGCATCAATATGTATTGGTAATGGACAATGTCGGGGATAATTTGGTTTTCAGAATAGGGGCGTGGCCACAGGGTGTGACAGCTGCGCAACAACAATAACAACTCAGCTTCCTGGTCCCCGACAGCGTTGCCAGATTGGGCCATATTTCCCGCCCAATCTTGCTCAATCTGGCAACACTACAATCAAGCTGTCATAGCCCAGCCTCTGTAAACGGGGAGATGTTATGTCAGTAGGTTTTTATCTCTCTCTAGTTGTATGAGAACGCGTTTTATGTGTTCTATGTGTATTATTCTTTATGAAAGATAACTTTACTTCCAGTTTTGTTGTTCGGTCTTTACGTTATACACACAGCAGGGTAAGGGATAGCTAGGAAGTTCAACTCTGCTAGTTAACCTACGTTATCTAAGGTAGGCAACTGAATGGTATCAAAAAGCTCCACGACTAAGTTGGATTAGCTGGTTGATTTTTATTACCTTCTGTATATTTGTAATCAAAATACATAGTATGAACGAAGGAGAGGTTTTCCATGAGAAGCAGAGACTGGAGCTGTGCGCCATCCATGCCCTGAACAACGTGCTGCAGGAGCGGGTGTTCACCAAGGAGACGGCAGACGACATCTGCAAAAGGTGAGCGGGCAATGGCATTACACTCTACCTACTGTGCATCACACTATATCTACTGTGTGCATCACACTATACCTACTGTGTGCATCACACTATACCTACTGTGTGCATCACACTCTACCTACTGTGAACCTGTCAGCGTGCATTACCCTCTACCAACTCTTTCCCTTTAATTTTGACCTTCTGTGTACCTGTGTACCTACTTTGTTGTGGACGGAACCTCAACGCATATGAGCTGTATCTCTTCAGCCAAGCCAAATACTTTTAAAATGAATGTCTGACTGAAGGGATTTGCTCTTACACAACCAATGTTTTTTTTTCTAAATGTTAGTAAGATAAACACGACTTTTCTGAAAGCCTTCGTCAAATATATATTATAATGTATATTATATGCATAAGTAATTAGGTAGTAATGCTTAGTACTTAGATATACAACCTTCATGATGGGAGCAATACTCTGAGCTCATCGTCATAACTTAACAGGGCTCATTCAAGACCATAATATAATATGCCTTCAAGATGGGAACCAAACTACATTGAAGAAAGAGGTTTTATCCTCTGTAATTCAGTCTCAATTCAATTACTGAATGATGAAATGAAACAGGACCCATCTCTTCTCACTGACGATCTAACTTTATTCTGTCTGTTGAGGTCCTATGTGTACTCTTACACATTGGTCCACTGAAGGTTACCAAACCGAATATATCTAGCAGAAAAACCCAGATGATGTGGGATGTGGAAGGACCGGTAAAACCCCCAGCACATTGTTTGGCAGTTATTGCCAAGGTGTGTTTAATGCACTGCGACTAAACTGGAAAACATGCTTCCGCTGCCCTTTAATGATGCAACTTCTCTCCAAATGCAGGCTAGCTCCACAATGTGTCGTGAACCCACACCGGTCAATGTTAGGCACAGGAAACTACGATGTCAATGTGATCATGGCAGCGCTGCAGAGCAGAGAACTAGCGGCAGTATGGTGGGACAAGCGCAGGTGTGTGATGAACACTACAGCGAGACATTCAACCGCCTGTTCGATCTGTCACTCAACAAAGCTTTATATTAAGTTAAACATCAACCACTTTTGAATTCTGGGGGAATAATCTCTTCTTTCTTTGTTTTTTTGGTTTGTTTCCACGTAGGACAGTACAGAATCTCTGCTTGACTAAAGTCCAGGGCTTCATATTGAATGTTCCTTCCCGGGTGTCGCTGGGAATAGTGTCCCTCCCTCTCAGGCGACGCCACTGGCTAGCGGTGTGCATGGTTAATGGACAGTACTACAACCTGGACTCCAAGTTAAAGAATCCCGTCTGCATCGGAGGGGAGGCAGAACTATGGTGGGTGCGCTGGCAGAAAAGGACGTGGTTCCTATAACAATCTCTTTACCCATCATCTGCTTATGGTTCACCATCTCATCCTAACAAATCCTGAAAAAATGTGATTATTAAATTTTCACAATATGATGTAATAATAATAAAATAATATGGCTCTAATAAATACAACCATGTATATATAATACATTTTAGGATACATAGTTGAATAATTTCTGATTATTATAATAAATCCCAGTTGGGAAACCATTGATGTGGCATATGGTAAAATAAGAGTCTAGATGGATGTTAACGGAACAGGACTAGCAGACCAACTCAATGGAAAATAAAGACTTGGCTGGAGTGGCACTGGAATACAAGGGACATTTTTGAGCCCTTTTCGGGAACAGAGGCTGTTTCTGATGAAGCCTGCACTGTGGCTGTATGCCCGGGCCTCATGCAACTTGTTAAGTGAGTCATCCCATTCCATAGTCACAAACAAATGAGCTAATATCCATGTGACAGACGATCGATATATAAATGGATGGATGATATAGTAGGCATCTATAGTATCTCTCTGTCCATCTGTAAACACATCACACAATGGGTCTTACCTCATCTGTTTGTGACTGCGTCATCGTGTGTGTGTGTGTGTGTGTGTGTGTGTGTGTGTGTGTGTGTGTGTGTGTGTGTGTGTGTGTGTGTGTGTGTGTGTGTGTGTGTGTGTGTGTGTGTGTGTGTGTGTGTGTGTGTGTTTCCTCAACCATTCTCCCTGCATTCTGACACTGGTGTCTCCCCTGGCAGTTCGTTCCTCAGGGAGCAGCTCGCTCCAGAGGTGGCCGAGATGCTTCTGGTCGTCCGGCAGGAGGTGGAAGAGGACGGCTCGTGGCTCAGCCCGGACAACCCCAGGACTGATTCTCTTTGAGGGGTATGGGGGGGGGACAGTAGTACATCCACCCATACCCAGCAAGGAAGAACTGTCGCTTTACAGTGACTGGGAGGGGTGGGGGGGGTAGGGACATGCTTCAGAGAACTCTTCATGGAGTGCACTATGGATATGTTTGAATTTCTGTGCACGTTCACATTACACACACACACACACACACACACACACACACACACACACACACACACACACACACACACACACACACACACACACACACACACACACACACACACACACACACACACACACACACACACACAGTAGAATCTCCAAAGAGAAGCAAAGGTTAAGGCTTGCTTCCAACATGAAGGACTGTTAAGTGGTGATGGCAACTTTGGTTCCAACCTGCGGGCGAATGCTTTGTCCGCTCCTGTATCTCCTCGGTACCGTGTATCAAATGGTGTACTCAAACTTGTGTATTTTTTAAGTGTCGCTAAAGTATGCCTTTTTACGATCGTTGAGCAGATATCATGTCATCCACATTGTTTTTGCATGCACTCCGGCCACTGCGAGTTGCTAAGAACAACGGGAACGTCCATATCAAGAGAAGTGACGTGTGAAAATGTTCCAAGCATCCTTGACCCTGACATTTATGTACCCAGTAGCAACAAACACGAAGTAGGTAATGCACTCTCTCACCACACGCTACTTTCTATGCACTGCAGAGCTACGCGGACCTGTTGGAACCGGGTGTCTTTTGTTTGTTTATCAATATACACAGGTACTGCAAAGGCACTAATACAACATTAACAGGCTCATATTCGTAGATCTATGCATTTCCAAAAGAAAGAAATTGGGAATACCATATTTTGTCACCAATGTATCTTTCAAAAGTTCCAACACAACTCAGAGGTTTGCGATAATAATTATTACATTAAACATTTTGTATAAAGAAGTGTTCAAATGAATGTTTTGGCAGAATATGTGTTTCATTGTTCTCACGTTTTAAGCATGACAAAGACGAGTCAGGGCATAATATTATTATTGTTCTTTTTTATTTATATTAGACTCTTGAGTGTAAAAGGATGCCATTCAAAAGGAGCATTGATAATACCATACAAACTTAATTCAAGGGTTAACAAGGGCAGGAGGCAAGGAGGGGTAATTGAATGATATCTCCCACATACTATACCTTTTATATATATATACACAGAAACATCTAGAGATGTCAGAGACCCACTGCTGTACAGGAGCTATTATTGCTAGCTATGGTATGACTCCTGCGACACCAGTAGCAGGTGTCATATTGCATTGGGTTGTGGTCCTCTGCTCTCAAGACTGATTGGCAGTTGTAGTTCTCCATCCCTAGCTCCCAAAGCAGGGTCATCTTAAGCCCCCCCCCCCATCCCCCCACCCCAGTTTGTAAGAGCAAATGTTCATGATTATTCAGATATTGTAGACACTAATAATGTACAGAGTATCAGGGACATGGGAATTACAGAATAGCCACCTATAAAAAGTAAAAAACAAAGAAAGAAAAGTTATACTGAGTTAGGGAACTGCATATCCATTCACACTACATGCCAGTGTTTTTTTTTCTACAACAATATTTATAGAAAATAAATTGGTGGTTCTGATACATTTAATAATATAAAACTACAACATAGTAACGTCAATACCAGATTGGCTTGCTTCACAACTTTCACAGTTCACATGGACAAGGGAACAGGATGAATACAGAATAGACATGATTTAAACCTTTGCACATCCATACCCATCTTGTGTTTGGCTCCCTGCAAGGCCTTT
>NC_082392.1:8256320-8266320 GCF_031168955.1 Gadus macrocephalus
ATAATGTTTACACAGAAGGATGAGATGAGATCATGATCAACAGGTGAGAGGGCCGCCTCTCCCATGGCATGGGGTTATAATGAAAGCATTGTTCTGGAGCCATACCTGAGCTGGTCCCAGAGTTGAAGTGAGTGGAGTTGAGCACAAACGTGTTCGGGTCAGTGCAGAAGTCACTGAGAGCCTGCGACGCAAAGAGTGTGACGGGGAGAGAGAGGAGTGAGATATAGAGAGGGAGAGGGGAAATTAAAGAGAGAGAGAGTCAGCGAGAGGGAGATATGGGCAGGGACAGAGTTAGCGGAGAAAGGCCGACCCATTGACACACTTCCCCTGCTCGTGTATCTGATGTCTGCCTTGTGGTTTGCCGGCCGTATTGATCTGCTGGTGGCGCTGTCACATGCTTCTATTTGAACTGAACAGACCTCTTCTGATCAGCCCTTCGGCTGCAAACTCTGTCTCTTCTCCCGTTCTCATCAATACCTTTTTAATTACTGTTTATCTTTCATTACAGTCCACACTTCCTCATTGCCAGGGTAAACAGGAAAAACATTATGTGTAGACGACTGATCACACATACAAATTGCATAGAGTCACACACACAATTTTGGCTGGAATTGAGAGTCCCCTACCAGGAGAGGGAGTGAGAACCCCCCACACACACACACACACACACACACACACACACACACACACACACACACACACACACACACACACACACACACACAGCAAGTGCAAATCCAGGCCAAAGCATGCAGGGCCACAGCTGCTGCATTGTGCTGCTGTCGGCGGGGACAGAGCAGCTCTGTTTGGACCCCCAGACCCTGGGACGTCTCCCACCAGAACCACGTGACCCCAGGACACCCTCCTCCCCGCA
The DNA here is from genome assembly GCF_031168955.1 of Gadus macrocephalus. Taxonomy (NCBI): domain Eukaryota; kingdom Metazoa; phylum Chordata; class Actinopteri; order Gadiformes; family Gadidae; genus Gadus; species Gadus macrocephalus. The sequence goes on from NC_082392.1 coordinate 8,257,195, forward strand.
CCCATCCTGCTCAGTCCCCAGTCAAAACATGCATATCTCCAGAGACACACCCCCACACACAAATGGCACAGGTTAGAAGTAGCATCTGCCGCTCTTTGTGTATAAGGGGGTAGGTTTAAGGCTATTTTAGATGTTATCGAGTGACCCTTTCTTCCTCTTGAGCCGGAGTAGACGTGTGTGTCGTCATTTTGTTTTGCTCCTCTCTTTCTTAGGCTCGCTCAAATAAGTCTTAGATGCTCTCTCGCCCCGACTCCTCCCTCCCCCTACTCTGGTTGAAAGCATCCTCCTCCTTTGCTCCTCAAAGCCGTGCACCCACGCAGTGACAGCACTGCTTGCACGCAAACATGTGCCGGCACACACTCGCGCACACGCACATTGAATCTTTAATCTCTGTCCTATTTTTCCTCTTTCTTTTTTCTTTTTGGTCCACCGCCATGACTGCAGAGTTCCCTAGGAGGCAGGTCTTTTCACAGTGCAACATAATGGCCACAGAAACACACACACATACACACACACACACACATACACACACACACACACACACACACATACACATACACACACACACACTACAACAGAGGCCAGTCTGTTCCCGAGCCGGACTCTGCTCTCTGCCAGGGATTCCTAGCATGGCTTTGGCGTGCCACTGGGGGTTGTCGCACCCTAAATTGCTCTTCCTCCGAGTGACGGCCATTCAGACCCATATGGGACCACTCCCCTCCATCTCCCCACCACAGCCTCTTTGCTGGTCCCTCGAGCCCCTGCCCTTATGGAGCAGCTGGATGCTGTGTGCCGACTCACCACTACGGAGGCAGTCTCCAGGCCCAGGGATCCCCAGCTGAGGAACAGGGCCAGCCAGGCCAGGACGGTCATCCTTTAGGGTGGGGGTGATGGAGGAGATTGAGGCGGAGGAGCAAACAGAAGAGGAGACATTTTTGATATTTTATTCAAGTGGATTCTCTTATGTTCCCCTGCTAGGGGCTAGTTTGATGCGTGTGTGTGTGTGTGTGTGTGTGTGTGTGTGTGTGTGTGTGTGTGTGTGTGTGTGTGTGTGTGTGTGTGTGTGTGTGTGTGTGTGTGTGTGTGTGTGTGTGTGTGTGTGTGTGTGTGTGTGTACTTACAGAATGAGTAGCCAGCGAGCCTGCTTGGCCAGTCCCAGCAAGATGAAGAGACACACGATGAGGTCAAGGAGCAGAAGCAGCACGTAGGACAGCCACCTGGAGCAAAGACACACACACACACACACACGAAATAAGAAGCCAATAAACAAGGTTATTAAAGCAAAGAAAACCTGACCTATATTATAACCCAACTGCATAACCCTTTCTTTGCAGTAATATTTCTGTGGAGAGTGTAGGGAATAATAATAATAACATAATAAGACATTTGATAAACATTGTCTGTGTGCCTTTGACTATTCTTTCTTTGCATCCTCTATCTAAAACATGTCATTGATCAGTATTGCTCTGCATACCCAGGCAATACTGGGAGAGAAACACTTAAAAGTGGACAATAGACGCAAGACACCGTCTTGTCTGTGTCTACTGAGCATTAAAGAGTAGTATCGGGTAGTACTGAACTAATTGTTCAGAATCAGATTCTGATAGCATCCAGATGTCTGGTCAAAGCAGGGCAGGCTACTGTAGTGGCTAGGGAGGTCGACTCATAGCCAAAAGTATTAGATTCAATCCCCAATGTATGCAGACCAGCTATTCACATCCTTGAGCGATATGTAAACCCCTGCCTGTTCCTTAATGCTCTGAGTCTGAGGTTAATCGCCGCCATAAACAACATGACCAACCCAGTGAAGCCCATGGGAGCGGTCGTACCTGTAGTCCTCGTTGACCATCAGGGTGTTGGCGGCCCAGCCGGGCGAGAAGGGGCTGGGCATGATCCCCCCGCCTGGGGAAATGGTGGGGGCGACAGACGGGGGGGCCGGGGTGAGGGCGGCGATGGGGGCCCCTATGCTGGCGCTCTCGTTGGCCAGACCCCCACTTGAGCGGGCCATGGAAATGGAGGACAGCAGGTTGATCACGTTGTCCGATAGCCGGCGGCAGTTGCGCGTGGACGTCAGAAAGGGTTTGCTGCCGGCGAACAGCTCCTCCATGGAGGACAGAGGGCCGGAAATGGACACCTGCAGCCCACTGATGGTGTCTGCAATCTGGGGAGGAAGGGGCGAAGAATGTGGGTGAGCTCCTATGGGAGTTGATAGTCATGATTTCATATTACTATTTATATATTTATTTAATTTTTTTAATTTATTTATTTGTGTTTTCTTGATGCTATTGTATTACACTGAATCTATTATTTTTGTATCAATTTATATTCCTTACTCTTATTGTCTTACTTTTTCTAATTTCTTATTTACTCTTATTTTGTACTTTTGCTTCTCTTGTTACCTCATACCTGCTATGTAGATGAGGACCGCCTGGTCCTAAGCATTGCATTACTCAGACTGCCCTGTGTTAACACTTGATAAATACAACTGTGGGTTCTTGAGTGTTTGTGGAGCTGTGGGGGGGAGCTCTGTCTGTGGGGGGCGATGGGAGGGGGGCGTGGCTCCGGGAGCTGATTGGAAGACAGGTGAGTTAGTGGCAGGTGTTTTCAATGTACTAACAAGGGCTGTTCTTTAACATTTGGCAGTAGCTGGTCCCCGGTGGAGGGAGGAGGAGCGGTGGGATTTGGAGTTCATGGGTTTATCTAAAGCCCTGATCAACATTGAAAGAGGGAGGGAGCAAAGTGTGTGTTTAATCTTCAGTATTGTTGGAGTTGTAAATATGTTTACAGCAACTTCATTTGGGCAGTTGATTGTAGAATGAATGAAAGGAGAAAAAGAGAAAATGTGGGCTGTTTCACATCGTGTCTGTTTATCCTCATGTGTATTCATGCAATTATATACAGTCTGTCATTTCCCCTCACTCAGACCGCACGGGCCCGATGAAAACACGCTGATCAGAGTGACACGCAAACCGCAGTCTGACCACTTGAAACCAGAGGAGCCTCAATAAAACACCCTCAGAAGTTCAAAAACCCATTCCTTTTGGTATGTCACCCAGCCAAACAGGTGCACAAATAAACACAGACGCACACAAACACACACACACACAGGGTAGGCATTCTTCATGTGTGTTCAGTTCGGCTGGCAGAGAGCAACACTCACCAGCAGATCGATAGAAGCGAGAGTATAATTGGCTGTGAGAAGAGACGAGGTCAACTGATACATCCCATCATTAGCCTCGCTGTTGCCGTAGAAACCAACGCCTATAGCAACACTAGTAAGGGGGAAAAAAATACATGAATTTAGAGTAGAGTGGAGGGGAAAAGAAGGAGAAAGAGACAAGCAGGGATAGGAGAGGCATGCAAGTCATGTTTAATTCAGTGTGTATATGTACATATTAAATGAATGTGACACATCCAGATGGAAGGGGAGTGAGGATGTGATGTGTGCTCTGGGTGAGCTAAACCCAGTGGAGATTTCCTCAAATGAGGGCTTTGGCAGCAAGGAATATTAGAAACATATCAACACATATTTACACATCTTTTCTCTTATTCAAATATTGAGATTAAGGCGATGGACAGATGTTCAGAGATCAAATCCCCCCTCCCCCCTCAACCGCGATGGAATGGTATTACCCAATCTCCCACATAGTATCTGACCCAGATTAGAAAGCAGGGGGCAAAGTAGGTGTGTGTATGTATGTGTGTGTGTGTGTGTGTGTGTGTGTGTGTGTGTGTGTGTGTGTGTGTGTGTGTGTGTGTGTGTTTGTGTTTGTGTGTCTGGGGGGGGGGGGTTGTTGATGGGAGAGTGGGAGTGTGTGCATGCATTTCAAGCTTTCAAATTGATATGCAGTCAACAGTTGTTTCATACGTATAAGTATTTCTATATGTGTTTTAACCAAAGACAACTCTCTGGGAGAGTTGCCTTGTGGAATAATTTCTACAAGGTGACCATCATCTCTTTTCAATACAACCCCACAACAACCCATTTATACCTCACTTATACTGAGGGAGACAACCAACGAGAGCACGAGGAGAGAGCAGGCCCCAACACATGGAAGTGATAACATCAGCAGCACAACAGCTTAAATTAGATCATGCAGTGCATTACGTCCTGTCTGATCAAGCAATAGGATGCAAGGCGGCTTCTAAAGCAATAAGCAGACACTCGGAGTCCACTGGAATCGAATAGGCGGCCATGTTATGTAGGAGCCAGGGATATTAATGTGTGCGTTACAATAACAGACGAGGAGAGAGGTTCTCAGCTCACACTGGGCTCGGACCAGTGGCTTCCGGTCTGCTGCTGCGGCTGCATTCTTAGAAACCGTCTGGTAGCATGTTTTCCTGAGGTCGGCAGGGACTCAATATAATGCCATACTGCGTTGACCCGGTAACTGAGTGATCACCACCAGATGTGAGCGGCTCAGCGGGGCGGGCAGCTGATCTGAGATCTTTACGCTGCTGAGGTGGAAGTGGTGAATGCCCTGCACACGGACAGTACTAACAGAGATGTGTGGTCGACCACTGTGGAAGACATTGAAGGCGTGTGTCAGCACTCGGATTTCCTCATTGCTTCGCCTCTTCCTGTCCTTCCCGACCCACAGAAACGCTTGCGTGCGCACACGAGCGCACAAACACATGCACACCGTTGCAGCCGCTGACGGGGTTCAATGACTGCAATGTTTATGGACCACATCACATTCCTCATAAAAGCGTAAGGCTGTGTTAATGTGACCACAAACTACTGTGAGTTACAAATTCTACTGAACCTCTTAACTCTAGTGGCCAGGAAACACACAAACACACACATACACACGCACACAGACACACACTCATACGCATAAACACACACATACACAAACACACGCACACACTAACACACTCACATACACACACACAGTGCAGTGCGGTGATCATATGCACAGATACAATGTTTTGTGCTTCATAGGAGCAAGCGGAATCGTTGAGTCACACACAACTGCGTGACTGCGTAACTCAGTGATCACGCGAAATGTGACAAACATATGATGTTGTGAACATGTGACGTTAAAGACGACGATGGGGATGATAGTGAGGGTCATGACGGTGATGATGATGATGATGATGATGGAAATCATATGTCATCAGTGACAGCACGAAGGACACGAGGTCACCGATTGGCCTTGGACTAGGCTGTGTTATCAAGACATTTGCACATCGGCTCTGCACCCCCGACTTCTTCTTCTCCATCTTCTTACCAGCACAGAGTGACAGACGCCACCGCCACCCATGTGACACAGCAGATGCCCCGCCCCTTCCGCCCGCTGTAGCCGTGACCGGTGCTGGCATCCTCATCCTCCTCCTCTTCCTCCGATCCCTCGCTGCGGTCGCCACGGTGACAGCAGCAGTAGTGTATGAGGAAGGAGAGGACCACCAGGAGGGAGATAACGAGGGCGACGGCTGACAAGCTGGACAGAACCAACAGAGTCTGAGAGAGAGAGAGAGAGAGACATTGAGAGAGAGAGACATTGAGAGAGAGAGAGAGAGAGAGAGAGAGAGAGAGAGAGAGAGACATAGAGAGAGAGAGAGAGAGAGAGAGACAGAGAGGGACAGACAGAGAGAGAGAGACAGAGAGCCAGAGAGAGAGAGAGTGCGAGAGAGAGACAGAGAGAGAAAGAGAGCAAGAGAGAGAGAGACAGACAGATAAAAACACAGAGAGACAGAGAGAGAGAGAGCGCGAGAGAGGAGTCAGACAGTAAATGAGTCACTGAATCACTGAGTTCTATTTTTATTTGTGGTGAACAGCAACAAGGAGGGGGAAACATGGGAAGTAATCCTCTTAAATGCCACCGTTTGTCCTCGTCTTGCAAACCCATCTCCACCAGGAGAAGGATACAAATTTAAAAAAAAATCTTCACAGAGCGTGAATCCCACATAAGCCACACTTTATATTTATACCGCATGTTTATACACGTACTTGTGTATATATATTTAAAATTATAAGGTGATTCCATGATGCCTTTAATCCCACTCATAATAAGGGGGGTTTTGCTCAGCTGTTGATGGTCTGGATCCTCCTCATGTGGTTTTAACCAGCTCTTCTCCTGCACTGCGGTGTTAGTTGTAACGTCACTAAGCCGTGCTACGCTTTCAGTTGGTCAGGGCTCTTCATGTCATAAAGTCAACTTTCCTGTGATATTTACAGCATTATCTCTGGCATTATCTCAATCTGCTAACTGCCATCCCCTGTTTCCCTATCTTCACTCCCTCTCCCATCTCCCTCCCTATTTCTACATCTCTCTCCCTGTCTTCTTATGCCCCCTCAACATCTCTACCCCCACCCATGCATCCCGGTTTCCCCACGTTCTCGCTCTCTCTCTCTCGCTCTCCTCCGCTTTCTCTTTCCCTCGCTCGCTCCCCCTCCCCCCCTCTCTTTCTTTCTATCCACCCCAGTGAATCTCTATTAATAATCTGTGACCTATTTAAATACATTCACGGCCAGTCTCTCTCTCTCTCTCTCTCTCTCTCTCTCTCTCTCTCTCTCTCTCTCTCTCTCTCCCCCCCCCCCCTCCTCTCTCTCTCTCTCTCTCTCTCTCTCCCTCTCTCTCTCTCTCTCTCTCTCTCTCTCTCTCTCTCTCTCTCACTCTCACTCTTTCTCTCTCTCTCTCTCTCTCTCTCTCTCTCCCTCCCCCCCTCTCTCTCTCTCTCTCTCTCTCTCTCTCTCTCTCTCTCTCTCTCTCTCTCTCTCTCTCTCTCTCTCTCCTCCCCCCCTCTCTCTCTCTCTCTCTCTCTCCCTCACTCTGATTCGTTTTCCCCTTTTCTCTTTCCACCATTCCACTTTCCTCTACTTGCCCATTGCGCTCTCCCTCTGCGCTGTTTCATACTCTCTCATTCTATGTCTGTCTCTCTCTCTCTCTCTCTCTCTCTCTCTCTCTCTCTCTCTCTCTCTCTCTCTCTCTCAGCAGCAACCTCCCCTCTCTCTCAAAGCACTTGCTGTCTCTTTTTCTTTCTTCTTCTGGAAGATAATTTGCTCTCTGCGCCATGGGAAAGTCACAAACACCGAGTGTGACAAGACTCGCTGGAGGACTGGCTCATGATGAGGCCTGTTCTCTGGACGGATGAGACGGGATAAAACCCAACAAACTGGCACACCGAAAAAATAGCAATATATATATAAAGACGTTTAGTCGTGTTGAAATACATACTAAGAGGTTTATTCCAAAACTGGTTGTGCAACTGTTTCTCTGATTTCTGTATGCCATCGTGAAATCGGTGGAATCTCGGTGCTCATGTAGAGGCACTTATCTTTCTCACACCTTCTAAGGAACTGAAAGGCGCAATGCTGAGATTTGGTTGGCGAAGTCTTGTCCAAATCTGTAAGCGTCTGTGAGCACCGTCATATGCACTGTCTCACTCGCAGTTGAAAGACGACCTGTAGTCCTGTCCCTGTACATAAGTGCACCAGCGCTCCACTAAAACCGCGATAAGCAAGCGACATCAGAGACTGGACCACGAGTGTGGATGAGGCTCTTCCCCAGGTGTGGTGAGGTGCGGGGGCCGGTGTGGTGAAGGGTGAGGCTCGGAGCCTTCCCCAGGGTGACTGCTGTGTGCGGTGAGGTGCGGGCGCCGGTTTGGTGATGGGTGCCCTTTACCTGCTGGTACTCCCAGCTGTCGGGGATGAAGCTGTTGTCCCTCATCACCATGGTCAGGTCCAGCCGGGGGAGGGCGTGGCACACCCGGACCCACAGCGAAGGGCTGTAGCTGGGGACCAACGCCATGGCAGCCATGCTCCCGGATCAAACCCCCCCCGCTCCTCCACCCTGCACCGGGGAGCACACAGAGGGTTCAAGGCCACGTGAGAGTAGGACGTAAGGTGGGAGCGAGCCCACAGGGGGGAGGGACGCACCGCTGAGGAAGGGTGAAGGTGTGGCTGGCCCATTGGGAAGCATGGGAAGGAGAAGGAGAAGGAGGGGAGGGGGGGGTGACCTGTCGCCTAGCAACTTGCCCCACTTACAACTTATGACCGTGGACCCTGCAGTTGATACAACGATTGGAATGCCATCCGTCCATTCCTCTTTAGAGTTAACCAGAGTAAACCTGAAGGACCTCGCTGGGACGACTGAGATTAGCGCGGCCTCACGTTAGTCTGGAGAGCAGGTTGGGGTTGTTACTGTCGACGTTTAACGCCGAACAATTAAGGAAAAGCTGTTTGAGAAAACGAAGAGCGACCTTCAGGAGAACAGATGTGTTTTTGATAGACCTGTGTTGTATCCGTTTTTTGTAGAGCATGCATTGGTTAACCATGAATAAAAAAAACGGCCTCTTAGCCTTTGGATAAGGAGTTTATAGTGAACACAAATCAATGTAAAGTGACATGGGGGGTGGTGTGATATTAGATGAGTATAAACACGCGTATGAAAAGGCCTGTGGGCGCGTCTGGAGGATGGGTGGGGGGGGGCTGTCGAGTAGGTGCTGGGGTAAAAGGACAAAGTCTGGTCGTTAGCCCAAACACACATTGGACTCCCTGGCACAAGACAGAGGAGAAACAGTGGGGGGGGACTGTAGTGCACAACAAGCGAAGGGTTGTGTAGATGAAAATATCAGAAGGCCTTTCTCCTGAAGATAGTGGTGTTAGGGAGGGGCTTGGAGCAGAGAATGGACCATAACAACAAGTGACATTTAAAAGAAAGGGTTGTACAGCACAGCCAAACGCTGGTCACAGCAAGCATTCTTTGAATTTTTATAGGGTTCAATAAAATCAGAAGCATTTGCGCTGAGGTTTGGCTCTGTGCGGACTTGTCTTCTGATGCAGCTGTTCAGTTGAATGAAGACTGAATTGCTGCACACAGTAACACGTTCTATCAAAGTTCCTCCATTGATCATAATAAGTAGAGAATAGATATGAGATTGGTGTTTTCAATTCACGTTTATATGTTGGGGTGGCCGTAATTGCCCCAGAATGAGTAAACAACTTGCCCCCTGGCCAGAAAGGCCGGCTTAAGCCTATTACAATGAGCCACCTTAATGATTGCATTCGTCCAAATGTCCCAAATCAAATAATTGCCGGCACTACATTTCCATTTTGTTAATTGTTGTCACAGCTCACATATCCATAAGACAAGTATCCATTCACACTGTACACAAACAGCT
>NC_082392.1:8271320-8443306 GCF_031168955.1 Gadus macrocephalus
CCACGATGAAAGCCAATACAACAATTATATTGTTGCATTGGCTTGCAAAGTGCAAGCAATTTGCATCATACCAACTTTAGTATTAATTGCTTGACGTTCATGATGTCTGTGTTGTTGAAATCTTAAGATTTGCCGTTTTATTTATTTTAATTGTATACAACAATTATATTGTTGTATACCTGCATAGTGTTTCAATATATCTATTCAGTAAATGACTGATACAATGTGACTCTACGGTTGGTCCTATAACCACTTGTCATAGGGAGTTACTGTGCCGTTTAGGGGCTTATGGACTCTCTTCATAGGCTGTAAGCAGGGACAGAGCGACGGGAGGCAGAGGAGGGATAGATAACGTCCCTAAATGGTATTTTCATGCTCAACGTTTTTCAGCAGAGTGATCCCAGGTTACCTGCACTTTATGCTTCTCCAAGCTGTCACTCCATGCATCCCAACTCTCTCCCTGGGCCGTCTCTCCCTCCCCTCCTCCCACTCTTAGGAGGATAAGATTTATATTGTTAACGTCAGAACTTTAAGAAAATGTGTATTCAACGATCAAATTTTTCGTATACAGTGTATACACCATTCAAGTCTTTAGCTGTATTTAATTCAACCCTACCTATGAAAAGAATCATCCACCACTGCCTCAATTTCCCCTCTCTCTGGCTGTGGCTCCTGAGTAGTGTCATCTAGGGCAGTTTTAGCGGACAGAGTGCTCTCAATCTCTTCCAGGTGGGTGCTCTCAGTAGAAGACTCCACTGTCACACTCTCTACTCCCTGCCCATCTTCTGTCCTTTCAAGGGCTTCTCCGCTGTCCATCGAGTCCGTCTGCTCTGCATCTTGTGGCCCGACTCCTGTACAAGCACAAACGTTATCACGTGTTCCTATGAACATTCAAAAGCGACATGAATCGATATGCCAGTGTGCGTGTGTGTGTGTGTGTGTGTGTGTGTGTGTGTGTGCGAGTGTGTGTGCGTGCTGGTTTATGTGTGTGGCCATAGGGCCCCGGGCCTCGCACAGCAAGCCTCACCCCCTGCTTCCCCTTCCTCTCCAAAGGGGGGAGCCAGAGATTGTCCGGTGGAGCCGAACACCCTGTCCGTTCTGCCGCCGCGGTCCCAGACGCGTTGTCCCCTGAAGGCAAAGTACTGGATCCTGTGTCTGGGCAGGGCCAGCTCTTTGGAATAGTCGCAGTCGCACGGGTCGGCGTCCCAGTTGAACTCGGTGAAGGGGCGCTCCAGCACACCCAGGAAGCGGTCCAGGTAGCCCACGATGAAGTGCTCCGCGTCCGCCGGTGTGTCCCACAAGATCCGCGAGATCACGTCATCCGCTGTGCGCATTCGAAGCTTTTTCTTACTTTTTACTGCCTCTGGGGGGAGGGGGTAGAGAGGGAGGGTGGACGGTGTGTATAGCGGAAACGTATATAACCATGTTATATTCCCATGTTACAGTGATCCATGTATTTTCATTACCGTTTTCTTGGGTGTATTTTGGTTTGGCTGCTTTTTTTGCTTTTCCTTTCTTGTGTTTCTCCAACTTCTCCTCCTCGTTCCCCCCATCTGGATGAGGCCCACCAGGCTCTGGGTCAGCGATGGCAGCGGGGCTACAAAAGAAGGCCAAACAAGACACATTCATTCAGACACAATTGAATCCAAACTCTTGACTCGTGAACCCCCTGCTGCTCTGCCGGGGCGGAGGCTGATCCTGAGGAGTCGTAGAACACACCTGTGAGACCAGCGACACCGGGGGCCGAAGTGGCACTTTCCAGCGAGGAAGAAGCGACATACGGTGACCGCATCCGCCCGTGGTTCTGTGGAGTCTGGGCAGAACGGACACACAGACATTTGATGAGCAGGGTGTAGAGTGAGCCAACAGGTGTTTGAGAGGGAGGTGTATGGTGCCAGAGGAGGGCTACAAGGGGATAACATACTGACACATACTGACAATTCAATAGATTGAACCGGGTAATTCATTGATTTTTCCGTCTGTTTAGTATGATAGTATCATACATTTAAATTGATTTTATTATGTAATTCATAATTCTTCCTAAATTCCTAAATTATTTCAGATTATTTCTGCCCTTACAAGCCCTTAACTTAGTATTGGTCTATTGTATGGTATAAACACCTGCTTCAAGAATTATACTTTTGCAGAGGAGGCACAAGCTGTGCCGGCGTTCATCCTGAGTCAGAGTCCCAAGGGTAGGGAGTGGAGCAGAGTAAAATACTGGAAGTTCACCGGCACCCAGCCAGGCCATGTGAGAGCAACTCAGGTCGTCGACAGGGGGTCGCCTGCTCTGTGCTTGAATAAAAAGATACTTCAAAGATAACTATCGTTTATAAGCTATGCTTTAGGCATGTCAAAATGAAACTAAAGCACATTTTATTCAAATACGATGCTGTATCTTTGTGTGGTTTTGTGTTAGAAATTAATGAGTATATTCTATGGTAAACCATGATTATTATTATTAGGCCTTATATCTTAATGGTAGAAGACACATGATACCTGCAGAGCCTGGGTTCAGAACAGATGGTGGGACACAGATATGAGCAGGAAGCTACGGGGTTAGGCCATGTTGACCTCAGCCTTCAGCCTTGGGTCATCTTGGCTACAGGGTTAATGCATGCTGACCTCAGACTGATGTCCAAAATCACTTTGTTGAAAGACAAAGATTGATGTGGGCGGAAACCTCCATTAGAACAAAGGAATTGTTGAATGTATGTGTGTTATAAAGAGAAGCTGGAATGCGTGGTCCAGCAGTGACTCTATAGATCTACTCAGGCTGTTATCGTTGTTGTTTTTCTTCACGATAAAGTCTTTTGTCAATTCTTGCTCCGGACCCCTCGATTTCTTTTACTCTCTCTCTCTTGAATTAGTCTAAGTGTTTTATATCTGGATTAATCTTCAACAGTTTTAGGAGGAATTTTGGTATGTGATCGCTTGTAAGCAAATCTCACTCACACTCACTTCCCATCACTGCTTGTGACGATAGTTGGAGAAAAAATAAAAGCTGAACTTGATCAAAAGCTTAGATCTCTTTATCTCCCGGCTCTATGGCGACACATTAGTGCCATAATTCACTATTGTGATAAAAGATGCATTCGGGCGTATTATATTATTCCACACGCGTAGATATTAACTGCGAGCGCGCAAATGATCTCTGCGCGCGCGCAAATTACCTCTGCGCGCGCAAAACAGCCTCTCGCGCGCGCAAATTACCTCAGCGTGCGCAAAACAGCCTCTCGCGAAAGATGTTTTTACGCTCGCTCGAATTTAATTTTGGCACTATGGGGGAGGGAACCAAGGCAGGGCGGGCTTTCCTATGATTGGCCGTTTCTGAAGCGCGATATTTGATTGACAGCCCTCCTCAGCCCTCCTCTCATTCAATTCTGAATTGTTCAGTAAATGGCTGAAACGAGTTACGTATTGTAACTCCAGATTCTATGAGTATAGGCGCAGCCTTTTAAGTGTGGGCCTCATTGTCCTTTAAATAGCTGAAGAAAAGCTGTTTATTGGGAGCAGAACGTCCGCCGGCGCCCGACTATATCTGCGAAATGCGGACATCGTTGAGGCACGCCGCACGCGGACGTAATTGAGGCCCACGCTGTTGGTGGTCGGGGATTACACATTTTTCAGTGCTACGGCTCACGCCTAGGGATAACCCAATAGCAATAGCCTTAAAAGGCTGTGCCTATACTCATATAATCTAGAGTTACAATACGTAACTATCGTTTCAGCCATTTACTGTACAATTCAGATTGGAATTGAATGAGAGGAAGGCTGAGGAGGGCTGTCAATCAAATATCGCGCTTCAGAAACGGCCAATCATAGGAAAGCCCGCCCTGCCTTGGTTCCCTCCCCCATAGTGCCAAAATTAAATTCGAGCGAGCGTAAAAAGATCTTTCGCGAGAGGCTGTTACGCGCGAGAGGCTGTTTTGCGCGCGCTGAGGTAATTTGCGCGCGCGAGAGGCTGTTTTGCGCGCGCAAAGGTAATTTGCGCGCGCGCAGAGATCATTTGCGCGCTCGCAGTTAATATCTACGCGTGTGGAATAATATAATACGCCCGAATGCATCTTTTATCACATCAGTGAATTATGGCACTAATGTGTCGCCATACGGCTCCTCCCTTAATAGGATGGTTGTACCTGGTACCAAGTTACTCATTACCCAAATAGAGAACGCAAGGCAATGATAATAAAAGCCTTCAACTGAACCGTATTGGAGCTGGTAGAAACAGCTAGAAAGTAGAAAATCGATTCCTTTGAGTCAGTAAACAAAAATTAAATGACGTGCCACATTTTCTTACACCAAAATGGGTGTACAAAGTGTACGTCATTTAGTATTATATATTTAACTTTAGAGAGTCTTGAGAATCTGACTGCCCCAGGTGGAGAGTTCCAGCCAGTTACATATTTGAAGGTCTTCCAATTTCAAAAGGCAAGCTGAAATGTATGTCATTTTTACTCACACTTCGAGGCAAATGCCATGACATGATAAATGTTGCACGTTTTTATTGCGGGGTTGTTTTCGTCTAAGACACCCCAAGCAGACCGTCAGTTCCATGATCCATGAAACTGAAGAATGGGGAAGGCAGTCAAGGCACTAATTATTTATCGTAAAAAGATGACGACGAATTAACCATGAAGTCAACTGATCATTTTCAAAATATCTGGCACACACAGACCAAGAGGGAAATTACCTGCTGTGATCTCCGAAGAGACCTCTTGGCTCGTCTCCTCCAATGTCTCTGTGCAGGATGTGTCATCATGAATCAGACCTTGTCCCTGGCGCTCCGAGGGGATCCCTAGGGGCTCCGTCATGGGCTCCGTCACTGTTGACTGCCCGGAAGCCATGATCACTCTTAAAATAATTAATAATTGTTATTAACGTTATTACCAGTGACAGCCATTAACTAGTCATTTAAATTGTCAATTAGTCATTTCTATATGTGAGCTAGTATTATTCTACATATTTCGAGGAAATCTGGAAGACTTTAATAAGCTGTTACGGCAGTGAACAAAATAGTTTAATGTAACATAGAAATTAGCAACACGACAACCCGATCACCAAACAAATCACAATCAACTTATTATTAATTTATTTGACATATTTTAACAACAATAAGAACATTAAACAAAGGCAGTTTTTTCATTTTGCTTTAGCGCCTACCTCATTCTACTTGCTGTAGTTTGGTCTGGCTTTTCGAGACTAGCGCCTACCTGAAGGAGATTGAGTTGAGTTGAGTTGAAGAAATCGCCCTTTAAACACGGAACTGAGAAACGCGGAGAATTATGGGTAATGTAGTTCGACTCTGTTTGTTGGCGAAATTGCACGTATAAAGAAATACAACCAAGGCATATCATTCATCTTTGGTTTTTCACTTTAAAAGTTTCAGATATATATTAAAGTAATTCTAAAACACCAATTAAAAAACAGAAAGGTAATAATAATCAAGAGTAATGTGAGCTCGAGCGCGTGACATGTGGGTCACATGACCTGTTGTTTCCACATCGAGCAGCGGCGAGGAGGTAGCTGAACACAGGGGTCCTATTAACCTACAACATCTCAACACAAGTCTCCTATTTACCACAAAATCTGGTGGATATCATGACGTTATTGAAAGGAGAGGAAACATGATAGCCATTTGTAATCCAAGCTGTTAACCGTGTCATCCCGCTTATAATTGTATCGTTATATCGAAAACAAAGCGACTTATTGGATGTTCTTCAAGAAGCCTCCTCGTACTAAGTTTCCGTCAAAACGGTAAGAATAGCAGATGATTTCTGTAAACAATTCATCTAAAACGCCAGTATGGTGCCTCCCCTACATGCTAATGTTTAAATGAACCATGAACCGCAATCTCACTCTTATCCTAGTTGTCTTCCCCTCAGATGAATGCCCTGGTGGCTCTCTGTCACTTCTGTGAACTCCACGGACCTCGCACGCTGTTTTGCACCGAGGCTCTGCACCCTCCTTCGCCGTCTCCCTCCCAGGCAGGTGCAGCCGTACCTGGCGACAGGGACCGCGATGGAGACCGCGAGGGAGAAGGACTTACGATGAGGGCTAACAGCTCAGCGTCACAGAGAGGAGAGATGTGCGAGGTGAGGCGTGTCTCCAGCATCCCCGATACCGAATCAGAATACATGATATTGTCGAACATAAATACCCTCCTAGGTACTCTACCCTGAGCTTGTCATACCATCTAACCAGTCTGCCAGCCGGTGTTTTGCTTCTTCTCAGTTCTTCTTTTGTCTCCTCCAACAAAACCTTTGCTCTGTATTCAGTCAAAGATTTGTGGGGCAGCATGGTGTAAGGGTTCGGATATTCAACCCCCCCCCCCATCCACCCCGATCTCCACCCCTTTTCCCCCTCAGGGCTGCCGGTCTCTGCCAGCGTCTCACCCGGGCTTTGTGAGCATCGACGACGAGACAGGCATCCGCTTCCTGAGTCACCAGCACCCCCGACAGTCCCAGCTGTTCAGCGTGGTGCGGCAAGCCTGCGTCCGCAGCCTCAGCTGTGAGGTAACCTCAATACCTTAGGGTTAGCGCCTCACATTGTATAAGCTTTCCAGTGATACGTTAACCAGAAACGACCATTTATGATTCCCCAATCCACGTGTTTCTCTTCTCTTTTAATGTTTGGTTGTCGACTCTCTTCCTGTAGGTGTGTCCGGGCCGCGAGGGCCCGATCTTCTTCGGGGATGAGCAGCATGGGTTTGTGTTCTCGCACACGTTCTTCATCAAGGACAGCCTGGCCAGGGGCTTCCAGCGTTGGTACAGCATCGTGATGGTGGCCATGGACCGCATCTACCTCATCAACTCCTGGCCCTTCCTGCTGCGCCACCTCAGGCTGACCATACAGAGTCTGCAGAGCACGGCGCTCAAGGTGGGTGCAAACACGCAGGGACATGATGATGGAACTTGTCTGCATTCCAATGTCGTGAAACAACCAGACAGACCTGTGTTGTACATTTTGAGTTGCGTGCTTGCATTATCCCAATTCTTTCAAACATTTTAAAACCCAGAGAAATCTCTAGTTTTATTCAAGGTCATGGTCTGTTACATTTGGTGAGGTCGTATGTCAATTGGGTCATATGACCTTTGAAATTCTGGGGAAGCACTCAAAAATGGTCATCCAGTCGAGACCTAATATATTGTGATGATGTTTCGATATTGGTCTAGCATACTACAATGTGCTACTATGACATGTTGCTGAAGCCAGCCACCAAACTAATGCAGCTTTTCCAACACATAGACGGCACTTTTTTTACTATGTAAATTTGGTTGAATCTTTATATTTATTTATATTTAATTGTAGGGCTGCGCACAACACCCACTCTCTCTCTCTCTCACTGTCTCTTTCCTTCTGTCTCTGTGTCTCTGTGTCTCTATGTCTCTGTGTGTGTGGGTGTGGGTGTGTGTGTGTATTCTGAATCAAAACATCATCATGCACAGGAAGAAGGATTGTTGTTTTCTCAGAAAGAGAAGACAGCTGGCCGAATTCCTTAATAGAATCGATCCAGATTTCACGAATCATTATGAGAAGTGCCGGACAAACTTGAATCGAAAACATGTGAAAATGTGAAAAAAAAAGTCTGAGATGGTTAGTTAGTTTCCACCAATATGCTCCAATGGAAAGTTAGTTTATTCATTTTATTATTAAGTACAGTGTATGTTAGGTCACTTTAACCTGCAGTTCTCTATGAGTCACACCCACACAGAACTCCCCTTCCCATGTCGTTTTTGACTGTTATTTGAATTGCGGTTTATTCAATTTATTGAAAAAACATAACTTGTATAAATATGACTGAACGCAATACTAGCTAGTCCGTTTGATTTCTGCATGATTCATGCGGATCCATTTTCAAAGGAAATAGAAGTGAAGACAACGTCTTATGTTAGATTAGCTGAAATTACACACCATACCTTAAAATGGGCCATATTGTAACAGCAGGTGTGATGTTGACTATCCATTACAACCACTTAAAATTCTATGCCCATACATATGCCCATCATACATATAGATGGAGAAGAGGGTATATATGGCTTGTCATGGCTCATCAACATAAAACACCTACTGGAAAAACAGGAGCCCTTAAAGCAGTCAGCACACTCCTGTGACATAAGGAATTTTCATCCCTTACCATTTTTGCGTGACGTCTTGTGTTCAACAGGTGTTCGACAATGAGCAGGGAGTGTGTCCTCAGCGGGCGGTCAGGATGAACAGTGTGTTCTCCCCTGCAGTCTACCCCCACCAGAGGAGTGGCAGTGCGGCCCGCTCCCTCACCTCCCTCACCCAGCACCCCAACCTCTGGGCCAGCCTGCACTCCTCCTTCAGTTGGTCAGTACGCTCTGTGAAAGGTGTATCTACCTGCACACTTTATGTACCTCATGTTATATATCTTTGAACCGAGACCACCACGAATCGACAATCCAAAATCCCTAAGAGCCCTATTTTCTTCATTAATAAAATTATTCCTATGGATATTATTTTTGTTATTATTAATATGAAGCTTATTTTTATATTATTGCTGTGTTATTTGTGCAATGTAGATGGCCTTTGCCGTGTTATAATAAGATAACACTTGTTGTGTGCTCTCTCCCCCTGTCCTCCAGGCTTCTGAAGGCCTGTGGGAGCCGGCTGACGGAGAAATTGCTGGAGGGGGCCCCCACAGAGGACACATTGGTCCTCAAAGAGAGGCAGACTGGTAGGCAGCCATTAAAGACACTAAAGTGATAAAGGTGCTGAAACCATGAGTTGATCCATCCAGTACCGGTGATACTATTCAAATTACTAAAGTAAATTAAAATACTTTTTTTTACGTTCAAATACCTTGTAGGTGCACAAATAATATAATATTTTGTTTCTTATGTGTCAGTCTCTAAAATAAAACATATATATATTGTCTGCCTGTCAGGCAAAGCTAGTAAATTTGTGAGATCATTTTATTCTGGTAACTTGTACTGACTATTTGCCATTGTTCATGATGAAGAATAATATATATATATATATATATATATATATATATATATATATATATATATATATATTAAAGAAGCTGCATGCTAGATTTAGAAATGGGCTGGATTTAGAAATTTAGAAATTCCCCTTACCAACCCGATTTTTTTCGAAAAGTCAAAAGTCCCCCTGCCTACCATAACTAAGCTCCTCCTATCAAATAATATCCAATCATGCACCCGCAGATCAGCATGGTTGAGCAGAGGCAACCAGGAACTCGGTAGAGAGATTGTCTGTTAGCTAGCCTGTCCTGATTGATTTTTTTCCAGCAAATTGAAACTGTTGGACAGCTCACTACACAAGGCACAGTCACAAGGCACTCGTATCACTAAGGTTTTTTTGCGGAATTTTGGATTAACAGATCCCTGCTGGAAAGTGATGAATAATATGCTTGTTTAGATTGTGTTCTGTCACTTCCTTGGGGCTGGGGTTGGCTGGTATGTTAAGGTATTTGGCACAGACCCATTTGGTGTCCAAATAGGCTGTGCTGGAATTTTCGTGGTCATTTCAACTGTATCTAGCTCATGTTTCAACCAGGAAAAAGTGATTCATTAGCTCACGACGATAAAGGAATTGGAAACACAGTCTGAATCAGCAGTGTCCTCTGACCTACAGGACTTTCAGGAAACTTTCATTCAAATCATAATGATGTGTCTAGGCCTGTAGCACGTGATGTAGTTATATTTAGTCCCCCAATTGTATCTTTCCAGAATCGATATAATACGATTCTGGAATTTCCTTCACTAAATCTGTTCACTTCAGAGTATCTCACCCTCATCACTTTTCTGGTGTTATAATTTGCATTAATCAACTAGGCTTTCATAGTTACATTTAACTAGTTATTGACTCTCATAATTGTTGTAATCTGATAATTACAGGTCAATTTCATCAAAACCCACAAAAGTTACTTAGTAATAGTAAACTAAAGCTGCAATTGTATGAGGGACTTGTTTTTATGTTGTATTTTTTAATATAAATCTGTCTTCATACACAGAACAAGAGGAGGAAATCAGCTGCTGGGAGGGGGGTGAGGGGGTCTCTTCCAGACTACAGCTAAACCAACTGGAGCGTGAGCTGGTATCTGACTTCCCGTGTGACAAAGGACAAGGCGTGGAGTTTCCAGGTCCACATTTCCGATCCCTGAGGCATTTGAGACTGGTGAACAAACAATAACACATCACAATCTTCAGATGAGTTAAGATGTTCATCATTAATCCAAATGGGAAATGTGGGTAGCAGTTAAGCCTTGTACTGGAATGTAATTAAATGCCGAATTTGAACTGGGAGTAAAACCAAAAGAATTCGAGGTCATGGACGAGACCGAGACGAATACACTGGAACACACACTCATCCCTCCCAGAGGAACATGACCAGCACATGATCAGGGAGTGTGTGATGACTGTTGGTCTGCAGGTGCTGGGTGCACCCGAGTTCCGTCAGCTGGTGTGGCACGTCCTCATGGGGAACCAGGTCATATGGAGAGGAGCCGACCCCGGGCTCATCCAGTCGGCCTTCACGGTGCTGAAGGTAGCGACCACCATCTTCCTCTGGGGTTCATTTTAAATGATAGACATAATGCCATGCTGTTCTGAATGATTTGCTTTGTGTCTTTTGTGGGAACTAACCTTATTATGGTTTCAGGCCCTGCTTCCAGTGGGCTGCGTGCGCTTGATACCATACAGTGCTCAGTACGAGGAGGCCTACAGATGCAACTTCCTGGGCCTCAGCCCAGATGTGACCATACCTGCCCATGTGAGCTCTTCAGGTCTGAAGGGCTTGTTGATCTTGGATGAATCCCCCACCACCTTGTGTTGTTATAGTCTCCTTCTAACAGTGCCTGGTTAAACATTTATTCCTATGTTCCCTCCTCAGAGTTTTCTGTGTTGGTAGACGTTGCCAACACAGAGAAAAGCTGCCAGTACTCTGCTGTCAGTGAAGATGACATCGCCTCCATGTACCAGTTCATCAACAGCAGCGCCAACGTACAGCCCACGGACAAAGGCATGACGTTCGGAACACGCACTGTTAACCATTCTGCTCTAGAATCAGAGAGAGAAAAACCTTGTTGGCGCCTGGTGGAAGTGTAGGAACTCTTCATGCCACTAGCTCCCCCATGAAGAAAGAAATTGTGACATCATTAAACCTTGCGCAATTAAACTGTTTTACTGCAGCCGTTACTCTGTTCAAAGTACTAACAAAACATGTGGATCTAAGGAATGTCACCAATCCAATCAAACCCAATGGCCTTTTTTTTTATTCTCTAAATCTATTCGCTCTGTGTAAAAGAATGCAAAAGGTGGGAACAGGGAGTTTCATCCTGCAGATCTAACCATGGGAGAGGGAGAGAAGGAGGGGGAGTTAACTGGCTATCATGACCATGTGCCATCTTCCAGGTCCCACGTTACTGAATAAGCTGGAGGTGGCCCTTTCCAACGAGAACCTGTCCGTAGAGGTGGTGTCTCACTGCCTGCTGTGTCTGAAGGAGGAGTGGATGAAGTGAGTCGATATGGTCTTTGTGTCCTACATAGAAGTGGTGAAAGCATACAAAATGTATTCAAGTATTTTTGAATGAATAATTAATAGAAGACTTCTCTTGTCTCTATCTCTCCCCCTCTCATTCCTCTTTCTAGTAAGGTCAAAGTGCTCTTTAAGTTCTCCAAGGTGGACGGGCGGGGCAGGGAGGACACCCAGAAGGTGCTGGCCGTGCTGGGGGCTACTGGGCCCGGGGAGGACGACAACGTCAGGCTGCTCAAGTTCTGGATGACTGGCCTCAGCAAGACCTACAAGAGCCACTTGATGACGGCTGTGAGGGGGGTGGAGCGGAGCCCCAGCCAATAACGACCAGGAAGAGTTGGTGGCGGTTAGTGGGAATAATATATCGGGACAGCTATTGGCAAAAAAGAGGAACTTGACTTAACTTGATGGGAAAAGTAGTTCCTTAGAAGGATGGAAAGGGAAGATGAAATGAGGAAATAGGACACATTGAGTGCAATATGAATGAAGACATATTTTTAACTAATCGATTATGTTAATTTGTAAAGACTGGGTTGTCTACTATATGTGCTTCTCTTGTTTGTTTGTTTTTTTTTCATTCTGTCCGGAGAGATGTGTTCAGGGATGTGTTCGGGATTTTTAATGTCAGCAAATTCTATCTTTATGCATTTTTACATGTGCGTTTATGTAAAATATATATATATATGACATGTATATGTATATATATATAACATATTTCATTTGTTATTAGAAATGGGGGTTGGTATTTGAAATCCATTGAAAGACATTTCTTAAAAATAAAACTATTTTTAGGGGCCATCTAGTGACGTCTTGTGCTCCATCTTGTGGTGAACTCTCACAGAAGGACACTCAAAGTAGTGAACGAGAGACGGTTACCAAATTGCCACCCACTCAAATATTTTACAACGAATTGGGCCAAGAAAACCTCTAGTGGTGTAAGAGAACACTGGCATCCAAATGATTGCACAACAAGACCTTAGCCCAAAGTGTTGCAGTGCGTGAGCCGGGCCGGACTCATAGTGGTCCACTAACCAGCCGCATACTGCTTTTGTCTGCATCCTTTCTCAATTATCATTATTATTTTATTTTTTATTATTTTCTGTCCGAGGATTTCTGAGTTGTTCTATTTTTGCTGAAGTTTGCAGAGGGAAGACAATAAAATGTAAACACATATGGTTTGGATTATATTCGGAACCTAAACCTTTTTTTATTACGACCATAGCTGACTATGAATGAATAGAATTGTAATTGCATTTATGATGTCATTATAGTTAAGTACTGCCTCTATTTTACTAAACTGTGGACACATACAATATTATATATGTTTTTGCTTACATTGCTCTTTACAAATTAAACATATATTTATATATATATTTATATAAATATTTTTTCTCTTTTTCCTTTTTGCTAACTAAGAAATACGGTGGGCTGCGGTAGCATAAAAAAACACAATACTTTATCATCCAGTAATGAGGAACATATTTCCTATGTCAATATTACAAGCCCTGATACAAACACTAGGTGTGGGTAGACTTTGGATTTATAGGAGTGGCCCTGCAGGTTTAACTAAGGCCGGCCTTCTTCCTCACTTATCGGTTTCCACTTCATCTGTATCGCTCTGTGATAACTGAGAGCACCCAGGGTTCACTGTGTTCATCTAGGGGCACATCCTAACTGACCCTCTGAAGCAACTTCATGGTTGAAATGTTACGTATGAAACAAAAGGCAGATGATTGACGTTGTGTTAAAAGACATGACATGTAGGTGAAGAGGTTGTCCACGGTTCATGCCTCTTGGAAAACGAGAAGGATGTCTGTTTAATGAGGTTGTTGCTCTCTTGCTGGCTTTCTCTCAAACGGTCCCTCTGGAAACGGCTCTTTGGCCTCGCTTCAAGAAAAGAAGCACATTGCAGAGCAACAACTGTTCTCGCAAACAAAGCATTTGGTTTTTCCTTACCCAAGAGTTGCTAACCCAGTTTGTTGAATGCACCATTTAACATGGCCATGCAAAGCGGGGCAAGCCATGACAAGGAAGCACGCTATTTGTGTTAGATTAGTGCTTTCACCAAATCCCTGCTCCCTCAGGTCTCTGTGCATCTATCCAGAACTCCACAAACAGATTCCCGCACTGCTCGTTCACATGCAGAATTTGTTGTTGGTGTTGCTGGCATTCACCTGAAGACAGGGATCATGGGTGAGTCCCTGCGAGTGATGCCTTGTCATGCAGGATGTCTGTCCTGCAGGGAGAGGAATGGGGAACAAGCAGAGGCACGGGGGGAGGTGGGGAGGTGGGGAGGGAGGAAAAGTGAAAAACATACGCTCCAACGGCATGACTAAGCCTGCAGACACCCACTTTGGGGTGCGGGCCGAATGAGAGCCTGGAGGAGGGGGAGGGGCTAGGTCAGTCAATCACGGGGGAACATGTGTGGGAGGGGCCAGGACTTAAAGAGAGCAGGCGAACACTTTCACTTTGAGTCTCGCCTCTCTGTGAGTGTGCGCACACACGCCGTGCCTGGAGAGAAGGAGAGAGAAGAGCAGGCCCGTGTCTCGCTCTGTCCAATTGACCATCTTCGAAGGAGAGAGAGGGAGAGAGAGAAGTGACTCAGAACAATACTGAGCGAGAATGAGCGAGGGGCAGGGATCCTTCAGAACAAGCTTGGGGAATTAAAGACTGGAGCCAGTCTGGCATCAGTGGGAAAATCCAAAGTGAGAGGGAAGGATATTACGTGAGAGGATAAATACGTCAATATTTGGAAAGTACCAGGGGAACGGAAAATACTTTTTTTTTTTTTATTCATGAAGAAATACAGAAGATTGCCCATATCGACACCCAAGAGACCACAAACAGGAAACTATCACAGGGTGACACTTAAAAACGGCTCTGCAGACTGACTGCGTTAAGCAGGAGAAATGGAGAAGCGTCCTTTCTCAGAAAGATAAAAGGATGTCACTGCCAGGTAAGAAACAAAACTTAAAAGACTCACTTAAAAGAGCCTTTTCAGCTGTTTAAATGAATGATTGTTGCATGACTATGATCTAATAAATCAGTGAGTGAAATGACGCAGGTTGTCATGTCTGCTTGCCATCTTGACTCTTGGTGTATTTTATGGCACTTTGAACAATCAGTATAAGTATCTGTATCTTTCTGTCCAGAATGTTATTAGAGAGCAAATGCCATTCTGTCTTTTGTAAAGTGGAATGCGTCAAGCATGTGAAGTAAACCACAAACAGTTTCCATTCATGTCTAATTATTTCTCTCTCTCTCTCTCTCTCTCTCTCTCTCTCTCTCTCTACCTTTCTCTCTCTCTACCTTTCTCTCTCTCTCTACCTTTCTCTCTCTCTCTCTCTCTCTCTCTCTCTCTCTCTCTACCTTTCTCTCTACCTCTAATATTTATTTTTTTTCCAGTTTTGCTGTTACTATCATTTTTGACTGTCCAGTGTGGTGGATGTGACTTTGATTGGGACACAGTCAAAAACCTTCAAAGAACAATTGAAGCTAAGCCTAAAGAATTCGTAAGTATAACTTTCTTAGTTGTATTCTAAAGCATCCTTCCGCAAACTATATACCTTTTAATTTGAGTATGAGGGTAAAGACTAATAATGAAAGTGAGCGAGTTCACAAGGACACATAAGGTCAATGTGCTTTGGTTTCACTTCTCCACCATAACAGACGTTTTAGATAAGTTATCAAACAGTTCTCACTGTACTGTTTAAACATCCATATTTAATTGGTTATTCCTTAACAATCCCAATGGTTTTCTTTCCAGCGGAAAGCATTTCCTAAAGATTACTATGTGAAGCACCACTATAGAAGCAGCATGCTTTGCGATAGAGAGCCGGTGAGTCATAAATCTTTTTGCTCTTGCTGTTAAGCTCACTCAAACATGCCTTGTTGTTTATGGAGGTTTTAGGGTGTCTCGATTTGAGCCATAGTTTACTTCATGTTGTCCCGTGGCTTTATTATGTCTTCCAGTGTAGTGTGTTCCCTGCTGCTGTCTTCCTGCTCAACTCCTGGACAGGCCTGCTCCCCAACCTCTGGGATGAGCACGTCAATTACCTATTGATTTCCGAACTCAAGCAGTCACTGGATGCTATTATACAGAAAAATAAACATGCAGAGGTAAGAATGGTATTTACATCTTATACCACATGTGCATATCTCTTTAGACCCAGCAGTGCTAAATGCTGATGACCCCATATCTATGGTTTAGCATGGCCTTACATGGTGTTTTAACGGCCACCCGTGATACCAGTGAATAACCTCTGTTCCAAAAAGGACATTGATACAATTTCATCTCTCTTTCTGTCTCTCCCTCTCTTTCTCTCTCTGTTTCTCTGATTCTCTCTTTCTCTGTTTCTCCTACATTCAGAGATTAGAAGAAGAGACCGAGATCTCATCGTTTCCGTCCATCTTGTCCTCCCCAGAGCAGCTTCTGAACTTCACGTCAGAGCTGTTTTCCTGTTGGATCAAGGTGGGATGCCGTGAGTCCATTAAGACGTGTGTGCCCCCCACCTTGGCCCCCATTCTGGTGGAGAGGGTGGAGCACCCCCCGCTGAGAGCCAGACTATTGACAACCAAAGCTGTGAGCCTGGAAGAGGAAGGACCCTGGGAGATGTTGGACATTACTCAACAACCTTCCAATAGCAGCCCTTTGCTATCACAGACTCTGGCTTTTGTCTGGAGCCCCTTTATCTTTGGACTGCTCTGGGGATGGTTGCCATAGGAACGCTGACCCTTTTACCCCAATGTACATGAAATGCTAAATAAATTGCAGTTAAGGGTCACTTACATCCAGAGACACGCACAGGTTGCATCAGGAAGTTGTGTTGGATAGCTGAGTGTGCTACACAACAGGGCTCTATTCCAGTTATGTACAATTGTAATCAAGGCACGGCCTTCAGTGATTGATGGTTTTTAACATTAACTTGCCACTCCACATAAGCCATTTCCCTTCCTTGTGAAATGTTTACAAAGGAAGTCTAAAGTCTTGATAGTAATATTTTAGCGTTTGAATGTATACTTTTGTACATATTGTAAATTGAAATATAAACATTCAGTAAAGCTGAATCATTGGCGGGGGGAAAACTGTCTTTTTGTGTACATATCTAGCAACTTAAAAACGATGGTGTGGTTTTGTCTAGGAAATAAGTCTTTCAATAGAGATGGAAGGTTTGAGAGCGGCAGGACAGTATTTGCACAAGCTGCAGAGTCACTGCAATAATTGTGTGTAGCAGTGTTTGGTAACGCTTGCACAACACTGTATTAATAGCTGAAAAAACATCCATTTGTGTAAAACGGTCTTGACTTAACAGGATGCAGATGGTATAGGAATGTACTTTGGACAGAACACTGTTGTAAACTCAAAGTGAGCTTATTCCACGACATGACACTCAAATACCTGAAATGTTACATCCATGAAGATTTGGGGCCCAGAATTTGGTTTTTATTGACCCTCCCTTATGTGTGCATCATAAACCTCACTGATTGCCAAGCCATTTATTAATATATTCAAGCCCTGCATTTCCATTCACTTATACAATAAAACATTGTTGCTTGCAAAAATATTACAGTTAAATGTGTAGTAACATGGTAAACCAGAATGTAGCTATATCTTATTTTATTTTATGAACAGTTCATCTGTGATGGAGGTTATTTTCTATTTTAATAAACTATTTGGAATGTATATATGACATGGAATGTAAGAAAACTTTGTCCAGCTCATGAATGAGTAATGAGAACGGTCCAGCTGCAATTAACACCCTCTGTAACTTCATTATTCACCTATATGTTTTGTTATTTTTCTAGTATTTATTTGTGCCTTTTTGTGCCTTGTGTTTCTAAACGCTTCTGTCATGCAACGAATGTGTACACTGATGGATCCTATGTAACAATTCTTTATTAAAATTCAATGGAAGATAAAAAAAAAAAAAAAAGACGAGCCTGTGTACCGTTATTACTTTACAGTGACGGTTTATGACAGGATGCAACAGTTGGTTTTTCTCAGTTTCCCCAACAATTTCAGAAAAAAAATATATAGGTCTTGTATAACTTTTCTAGGGGATCTTTCAACGTTTCGGAAATTCCAGTCGATGACGTCTCCTCCCATCCCGACTCGTCTATCAATGTTTCTTTTGTTTCTTGCTGGACCACCATAAGTGGCATTGATCGTTTGGAGCTATTATAATATAGGTCACGTTTATACAATGACACGAGTAGGCTTGTGTCAAACATGCGTAATAAATATTCCAGACAACCGAGTTGGATGGGACGAGCGCCAAAAGAACCATCTGAATTCCCGTAAATGGGGGGCAGGGACTGGGAGACGCGCGCAGGGCGTTCTGGGTCCATTAGGGCGACGAGCCTCGGGACCATGGCTCGGGACGGAGACGCGGAGGAGGAGGGGCGTTACCTTTAAACCACGTGCTGCTGCTGCTGGTTCAACCGGAAGTAATCAAACCGGCTACACCAACATGTCTGCGCCCGGGGAAGACACGTTTGGTAACGAAGATGGAGAAATTGACGAAATGGATGAAGTTGTGTGCGAGGAAAGTGAGATGGGAGAAGAAGGAATGGACGGAGAAGGAGAGGGTCAGGTTTACGTGCCCGGTGTCCAGCCACTGCAGCCGGGAGAGGAACTGGAGATGGACCGTTCGGCCTACCGCATGTACCACGAATGCCAGACAGGCAAGATGACACGAACAACATCAGAAGTGTATTCAGTATTATGAGCTTGTTATATATGTCAAAGGAGCCTCATTAGACATGTCGTGAGCCACCTTCTGACTCGCGACAATAATCTTTCCATGAAGAGCTATCTTGGATCTGATTGCAAAGCGATAACTTTGGCCACCCTTCTCCTCTTTTTCATAGGTTCTCCCTGCTTGAGCTTTGACGTACTGCAAGATGGAGATGGGGAATCCAGAGACCAGTACCCCCTGTCTATGCTGCTCTGTGCAGGGACCCAGGCGAGCACTGCCCTTAGCAATAGGTGGGTGTAGATACATGTCCAGTATTCAATGTCATGAAAAGTATATACCCCTTGGCAGTGGCATATACTCTGCCACCAAGAAAACATGAACTACTCGGATTGATGTCTTAACATGTAATCTATTCTGTCAGAGTTGCGAATGGATTTGTCAATAGTT
Organism: Gadus macrocephalus; assembly: GCF_031168955.1. NCBI lineage: Eukaryota > Metazoa > Chordata > Actinopteri > Gadiformes > Gadidae > Gadus > Gadus macrocephalus. The sequence goes on from NC_082392.1 coordinate 8,289,992, forward strand.
AACAAGACCCTGGCCCCTTACCGAAACTAAAGTGCATCTGTTTACAGTACTTTTTTGACAGCCCGAATATATTTGTAAGGGGAATTTTTGAAGCGATCAGCATACAGCAACTGAATGCCAATTTGCAACGTGATACCCTAAAAGGATTGATTACATTTATCTGATTATGCTGTTATATACTCGAACAATAACTTAACATTTAAGATGTGTTCATACTATTTGCAACACAATCAATTGCTAACTTAAAAAGTTAGTTGTTTTGTACAAAACTGTCAGTTAAGAGTTTGCCCGCCATGTTGTATTGTTCGACTGGTCAGCTGCATTTGTCTTAATTAATCATATAAATGCTATTTCAAAAACGTATCAGTTTGGTTTTAATAAGCATAACTACTGTTATCCTCTCACAGGCTCCTGATTATGCGCATGCATAACCTTCACGGTACAGAGAAGGAGGGTGAGAGTAGCGATGAAGAGAGTGAGGAGGAGGATGAAGAGGAGGATGAAGATAAGAAGCCACAGATGGAGTTGGGATTGATGTCTCACTACGGTGGCACCAACAGAGTCAGAGTAAGTTGCCTGCTTTATTTTTTGTATGTTATATCATATGAATGATCCTTTTCTTGCCCTTATATTCTTATGTTCAATCAGAACTATCTATTAAGGTGGCAATAGACTCATGGCTGATGTATACCGTTTATTGGAGAGAAAACTAAAAATTGTTTTCGCCTCCACTCTACATGTATCAAAGTGTGAGTAAATTATTCTGTCAAACGAATGGTTTGTTTAATGTACATAGAAATGTTGGGCGATCGAATAGGATGAATGGGGAATGGACAGGCCTAATCTAGTGTTTCAAACATCATTAGCTGGTGTTCAAACCACACAGAACTATTTAGAGACCCTTGGATACTTAGGATATCCTTACATGGCCATTAAGCAGCAGTGTGAGCTGCCTCTCAAATTCAACTTAACTACATTTAATGCATTTAGCAGACGCTTTTATCCAAAGTGACTTACAAATAAGTGCATTTGTCATAAGAAGTGCAACAAGATATCGCTGTCGGTACAGTAAGGATGTTCATAGAACCAAGTACAAGTACATCAATCGCTAGGCTAACCAATTAACTACTTGGTGTCTAGTTTTGTATGAAACGAAGCATTTCAATTTTTAACAGATGAAGACTTGTACCCCTGCCATGGCCTTCCTTTTTAACCTGTTATCTTGTCTCATTGTGCTTGAGGGGGGGGGGGGGGAATTAGTTTTGCTGACATGAATGGACTTTGATAATGTTTTCAAATGGAGACTAAGATTATTTTCCTTCAGGTCACCCAATGGTCAGAGCGGCCTCTGGCTGCCGTGTGGTCGGATAAAGGCCAGGTGGAAATATTTGACCTAAAAGCCGCGTTGGAAGCTGTCCACAGCTCAACTGCCATGGCTGAATTTATTAAAAACCAGAAAGAAACCAAGCCCCTCTTTAGTTTCTCAGGCCACATGACTGAAGGCTTTGCACTGGATTGGTCCCCTAAAATACCTGGTACGTTTTTCTTTCCTTTTCCCATCATTTATCTTTAATTTTGGATCACCTTGGTATCAATCATAAAAGCATTACAAATAGTATATTAGTTAATCATGTTAACATTTAATGGACAGTATTTTTTTTTTGGACAGTAATTTTTACAAATTTCAATCCTTTTACAATTATCATGCCTATTTATTGACTTTGCTCGGTTCATCTATATTGCATAATTTATGTACATAGCAGTACTTATGAAACTATTTAGAAATAATCCAAACATGTACCTACTTGATGAAGCATTACGATTTTGGTATGATATTTTTTATACTTGTGGGAATGGATATTTTAACTTAATGTACTGAAGCTGATGGTTCTTGTCAACTCCATCCGTCCACCAGGCCGTTTAGCCAGTGGGGACTGTAAGAAGAACATCCATGTGTGGGAGCCACGGGAAGGAGGCGCCACCTGGACGGTGGACCAGCGACCCTTCAGCTCCCACACCAAGTCTGTGGAGGACCTGCAGTGGTCCCCTACTGAAGCCACGGTTTGTCGCTTGAAATAAGCCTTTCTTCTTTCTTTGTCGCTGGAGAAATCTCAATATTCAGGCAGTTATTTGCACTTGTCTGAGGGTCATAAAATATTATGCCAGAAATGTATTTTTTTTTTATTATTCTTTTTTTTTTATTCTTTTTTTTTTTTTGCGGCAGGTTTTTGCATCTTGCTCAGTCGATCGGTCTGTCAGAATCTGGGACACCCGTGCCCCTCCAAACTCCATGCTGTCCAACGACGAAGCTCATTCATCGGACGTCAACGTCATCAGCTGGAACAGGAGCGAGCCCTTCCTTCTGTCAGGGGGCGATGATGGCCTTCTGAAAGTATGGGATCTACGACAGTTTCAGGCAAGTGCATCTCAATGATTTAGCTTCTAGTCCATGGTTATTTGATCCTGGCGGGTATGTTCACACCACAGTAGAGTGACTAGATTGAAATGTGAAACACAGCATTTTCTAAGTCATGTGCCATTTCATCAGCGCTACAAGAGAAAAATATGTCAGTAATTCTAGGAGCCTGTCTGTGATAAACAGTGAATGTTTGTTTTAGTTATTACACTCTGATGTTAAATGCACCCTGCTTTTGGGATGGGAGGGGGAATGATACATTTTCTTAAAACAAATTAACTTAACTTTAGTTTTACTTTAATCACTGGCAGTTGATTGTACAATCTATACTTGGGTCACTTATCTATCCGCAATCATCTTTGTTCAAAAGGTTCCTGTGTTGTTTCTTAACATTTCCCTGTTATCTCGTTCTCTGCAGTCTGGACGGCCGGTGGCTAACTTCAAGCAGCACAGCGCCCCCATTACCTCTGTGGAGTGGAACCCCGTAGACTCCAGCGTCTTTGCCGCCGCCGGGGCGGATGATGTGGTCAGCCAATGGGATCTCTCGGTGGAGTCGAGTGATGTGGGTGCGAGGGCAGAGGGCCTCAAGGACCTTCCTCCTCAGCTGCTCTTCCTGCACCAGGGTCAGTCAGAGGTCAAGGAGATCCACTGGCATCCACAGTTACCTGGAGTGATGGTCTCGACCGCGCTGTCTGGGTTCAACGTGTTCAGGACAATATCAGTCTAACGTCAAAACATTTCATTGGACTGTTTTAGACTAGAGGCTAAGGGGTGGTTGAAGAAATGCATTTAATACACATTTTGAATGTGAACTTGTGACTTATAAGTAATATGCCCATGTATGTTCAAGCATATTGCTATTTGTACTATTGTATATAGGTTGACTCTATGGAGTGGATTTTTCTAGAAAAGCCTAAAGCTGGGTTGTATCTCCTATTGATCTGAGTCTGTACTTTTACAGATGACGTGAACTGATATGAAATGCATTCAAAATTGCATGCGCAAAATAAAAAACATATTGTACCATAGTAAACTTCTCTATTGTGTGTCTTAAACAGACCGGTAGTATTTTAATGGGTTCTGAACAATGTTGTTCACCAAGGCCCAGGCTAAGAACACACTCATACTAGTATTCTATTAAAGGTTAAGTATCTGCGAAGAGAATACAAGCCGGAGGCCAAGCTCAAAGGTCACAAAACCAATGATTTATGGTGATAATCTATGTACATAGTTTTATTCATTTTATTAAATCCAGCAGTGTGAACAGGTTCTAGTTAGTCATCTGCCCGACATAAAAAACAAATGAGGTTTTTATTAAGGTCTCCCATTAACAGCATTTGTAAACACTTTAATAGATGGATTACATTGGCATGTAAAAGTAGGAAGGCCCATCACATTCTGGAACGACAAGCTACAAACAGACAGGTCAAAGCCGTTAGATCGTCCCACTGCAAATTCCAAAGGTCAGGAAAGAAATATTAACCATTTGATATGTTGGCCTATGGTATTATACAATCATTTAAACTGCCGATTCCGACTATTAAAATAAGCTACGTTTGGTAAGCAGATATTAACGTGGTATGTACTTCAGTTATTATTGATAAATGGAGGAGTATTTCCTTAACAATTTTGGTTTCAGAACATTTTGATTATAGATTATGCAACGTCATGGTATATAACTGATTGTAAAAAAACATGCAGGATGGAAAAAACAATATTGTTATAAGACATGAATACAGAATAATGTATCCTATTAAGGCACTTTTGTACAAAAACTAAAACAACTTTGGACATCGCATTACACTACCATTTTCAAAATAGCCTTCTTTCAATGACACAGAATACATCACAGTCGGCAAATTTCCACTTTCTACCATAAAGCATTCAGGTTTCAACATTATCAAAGTGCTATAAGCCTTTTATTGGTAACAACCAAAGCAATAGTATATCTTTGGGCAGATTGTAACAGTTTGAACGTCTTTAAATGCATATATAACATGAGTCAGTTTTCCAGTTGTTAAACTTATGTGATTCAACTGTCCAACCTGAATTCAGTCTTGTCCTATCTCATCATAAAATAAACAGTCAGTTTGTGTTTGTATCCCCTTTTTGGGACACCGGAATAATGACATATGACTCTTATGTTTCATCTTGAATTGAAACAATATATAATCCCCCAGTTGTCTCCTATAGACCAATTTCATCATCAAACTCATCTTCAAACGTATAGCCCCTTCCGCAATCCCCCACTTCCTCCTCCTCCTCATCAGAGTCAGTCCCAAAATTGCTGGTTTCAACCCTTCTGCAATGTAAGGGGCTTGATTCATTGTTGTCTGAGCTGTGTGAAGAGGCAGGGCTGGGTGGCACGTCTGCCCTGCGTGTGGTCCACTCTGTCTCTCCTGCACCCCCAACGTTTGCTCCCTTCTCCCCTTTGGTTGGGGTCTCAGGGCCCAGCTCATCTTCTTCTTCTTGAAAGGTAAACCCTTGACCCTCTTCCTCCTCAGATGCCTGGCGAATGATCTCCTCTCTCTTGTCGCTAAACCTCACCTTTGGTCGCAGCCCCTTCGTTTTACTCCAATTCCCATCTGCTTGAGAGCCATCTCCGGTATCTCTCGTCTGCTTCTCCTCCGATCCAACAAGCTCCTCTCCGTTGACCTCGTTCAGCGCGCACACCGACAGGTCCTCGCACGCCCCTCGTCCCGACTTCATCTCTGATAATGACGTATTGTTGCTGGGACTGAACACATCCTCCTCATTGGAGTCCAGACCCAGCCCGTCCATCACCCCCAGGACGTCCCCCATGATCGAGGGACCCAAGTCCAGGTCCAAGGTGAATGAAGACACCGACTCTGAGTGATCCCTGGAGAGATCGTTGTACTCTGAGGCTTCCATGCCATCGGTTGAAATCTCGCCCTGGTTGATATTTGGTATCTTGGAGTCCACAGCCGTCATGTTCCCTGGAGCACCGAGGTCGGAGCTGCTGCTGCTGGTGGTGGTGGTGTTGTTGTTACCGGGTCCGTGTGTAGACAGGAAGGAGGTGTCGCCAAAGGCATCGCCTCCTCTCCCGATGTGCATGGTATGACGGAAGTCATCAAGCGGAGCCGAGATCATGGTACGTTCCAGGCGAGGAGCCCGGGAGGACTTGTGGAGTGGCATGGCTGTAGAGAGAGGGAGGGAGAGACACACCTAAGCGGCCAATACACAAAGAGATGTGTACTGTAAGCATAACACCAAAAGCTCTCACACATTCAATACTAGGCTTTCAAGTTCTAAGATGAATATTTAAATTAAACACACTAAGCGTTATGAACAACATCGGGTAAGTAATCTAAATAAATACAATAAATAATGCACACACGTACTGTATCTTTGCAGATAAATCTGAAATAAAAGATAAATCAGATTTTTTTTGTGTACCCAAATGAATCTGTTCATGAGCTGCGGCCAGTTATGTTTAACAGGGTGAGTTATATATATATATATATCTTTCTGTTTGATTGGCATTGGCATTTTTAATGCGATACTCATTCCCTTATCATTAGATTAAATCAAAGTTGCACATTGATTTTGAATTGCCCAAGTGGGGATAATAAAGATATACCTTCTACTCTACTCATCTGTGCAAAGGCTGTATGCGTCCATCTTCCAAGGGTTTGCTTTGATTGCATGAAGAACACATTTCTTTTGCAAATTTAAGTCACCTTAAAAGGTAATTTCGAAGTCCCTGAGAACAGATCCAGGGGTTTGGCCGGGGTTATAATGTCTGACATTAATATATTGCTTTCCATGGGTCTTATCATGGAAGAACAGTGTTGTGCAAGTGAGAAACCAATGAATTTCCTCGGATCTGCTGCCATACAGTCCATGCTTGGACTTGTATGCGAAACACACGCAAGCATCACAAGTACATACCTCATACTTGAAGCAACCCTGAGGGCACAAGAGAAGGAAAACAAAAAGACAAGTATCTATTCTAAAGACCAAATTAACAGCAGTACTAATCCACTAATCCCCACTAGTGAAAATGCTATGTTTATAATGGTGAGATGGGAATGGGGGCGATAATTTTAAGTATAAATGTTAACATCCCCATTAATAAACTCTGTGATTTATATTTCCTTTCATAGTGGTTGACAAAGCGCGTGTCAGTTTTCATTTCAGTGGTTTTAATTGCCAGGGTAATTGTAATTGCAACACTTACTAACGGAAGTAATTCATTTTCACTAAATTAAAAACAATAAAAGAGACTTTCAATAATATTTTAATAGGTGTATGTGTATTTTTCTTTACCATGATTTTTTGTTGTAGACATCATAAAGGATGTTACCTACATAACGATTTGTTTATGAAGTATAAGCCACCAAAAAGTGTGTAGGGGAGTCAAAACATCAATCCCCACCCCGCCCCACATACCAAAATTCATTATAGGACTTAAAAAAAATAAGTCCTTTATTAAAGCAGTCTTACATGTATATATTTCAAAACTTCAATCAGAAAAAGAAAAACGAAAGCCACACATTGAGTAAGCGAAGGTTGACAAAGTCAAAGTTCTTCAGTAACTTTTGTTCACTACTATAGAAAGCGTACTCTACCTTCAGTATACTTTGGTATCAGACTTGCTCCCTTCGCGGAATCCAAAAGTTACATCTGGCGCTCTGCTGCTGCTTCCCTCACCACTTTTCCCAGTCTATTTTTCTTGCCGTCGTTCGCCTGTGTGATTTTTTTTCCTAAGGGATGGGCATTGGTTGAGGAAGTGACGCCAGCGATATTGAGGAATGACTTATCGATGGCAGCTATCGTGAGTGTGTCTATTCTACTGTGAGGTTCAGTAAATGGTGTGAACGATTTTATGTTCATGGAGTTATGCCTTCCCAGGGTAAATAATACATTAGGATGTATATATACATTTTTAATTAAAAACGACTGACACAATCTGTATTCTTATAGTCGTAGTCCGGCTGTTAAATGTGTAAACGAGCAAGCCACGTTTGTTGCATCACAGAGTGGTACATGCAACGTGTCGACCCGGAATAAACATTCATGATAAAACTCCTAATGTTACACGCTGCAAATAACAGCATTGGGTATTTTGTCTGCTTTGGGGCTTTTAGCGTCAGCAGAATAGAACCGGGACTTCTTAATGTGTATGTAGCTTGTAGGGATTGTACTGTTCACTCCTGCTGCCTCTTTGTTCAACTTCCTCCCAGATAAATAACTCCAAACGCCGAACCACTCTTCGGCCCTAGGGATTTGTACAATGGTTGAGGGAAGTGACTCATTGTTTAAGGGATATTGTCATTCAAACAGAACATATTTCTGTGATGATGCCTCTAAAACTCAGCATGGGGATATTTGATCATTGAGAGTTTTTTATAAAAGGTTGTACGTTGAGGATGTATGCATACACGTTTACACATCATATAGTGTCCAAGACTAGTAGGCCTATAGAGTGGCGAAGTCACGCCCCTTCCGGTAGGGCTCATGGGACCTATGAGATCGAAAAATATGAATGGGTGTCAATGGAGAGAAAATAATTATTTTCTGGTCCCAGTCTTTATATGCCCTGGATTACACATATGTTGTTTGTGGATTTAAATGATAATTTTTCATGCAAAGAAAACAAAAAATGTTCGTGAAGAAGTTTGATAATTTTAGGTTTTATGTGAGGCCGCTTTGTGAACTACAGCTCTTCGCTGCTCTCGACGCATATGATATACGTCACCACACCCGCCCTTGGAACTCGGCACAGAGATGGCGATCTCTCTGCCCCACTTCACCGCTTTTTCCAAGGGGAGGATAAAAGCATCGAAAGAGGTGAAAACCATTATAAGTCGGGGCACGTGCAGAGTTTCAGTTATGCCGATGGGAAGATTGTCGGTCTTCTCCACGCCAGTCGCAGGGAGCGTGACGAATAATTATTTTCTCTCCATTGACACCCATTCATATTTTTCGATCTCATAGGTCCCATGAGCCCTACCGGAAGGGGCGTGACTTCGCCACTCTATAGGGCTCCATCTCAAATAGTAAGCCCGATATAGAGTGGCGAAGTCACGCCCCTTCCGGTAGGGCTCATGGGACCTATGAGATCGAAAAATATGAATGGGTGTCAATGGAGAGAAAATAATTATTTTCTGGTCCCGGTCTTTATATGCCCTGGATTACACATATGTTGTTTGTGGATTTAAAGGATAATTTTTCATGCAAAGAGTTCGACCGTTTATTGTGCAATTGTTCAGATAAAGGCTGTGGAGAAAACACAACGAGAAAGACTACACGGCTCGTATGTGACGTCACGCTCCCTGCGACTGGCGTGGAGAAGACCGACAATCTTCCCATCGGCATAACTGAAACTCTGCACGTGCCCCGACTTATAATGGTTTTCACCTCTTTCGATGCTTTTATCCTCCCCTTGGAAAAAGCGGTGAAGTGGGGCAGAGAGATCGCCATCTCTGTGCCGAGTTCCAAGGGCGGGTGTGGTGACGTATATCATATGCGTCTAGAGCAGCGAAGAGCTGTAGTTCACAAAGCGGCCTCACATAAAACCTAAAATTATCAAACTTCTTCACGAACATTTTTAGTTTTCTTTGCATGAAAAATTATCATTTAAATCCACAAACAACATATGTGTAATCCAGGGCATATAAAGACTGCCAGAAAATAATTATTTTCTCTCCATTGACACCCATTCATATTTTTCGATCTCATAGGTCCCATGAGCCCTACCGGAAGAGGCGTGACTTCGCCACTCTATTGAAAAATTAAGCATTAAATAAATAAAGATGCTTAACATGAAATAGACTATGAATAAATATAGCCTCAATTCTGAAAATGAAAAAGGGTATAGGATATGCTCAACATAAAGTATAATATAGATTCCAGGCTGAATTAGGTAATACTGGGTTATTAGCCTATTCCATCTGTACAAAGATGGGTATAAATGAGTTCAACAGGGATGGGAACAAAACCCTGGATCATTGCAACTTGATATCTTGGTAATTAGCCTACTGTGGCGTAATATGCCCATATCAACATAACCTTCAGTGATCGGGAATCTACAGAAATATCTATTGAAAAGGTATATAAATAACATATTCATAATGAAATGTCGTTGTGGCTCTATTTAGCATGACATTTATGGTGCAACAGTATTAAACCACACACACACACACACACACACACACACACACACACGACTGACTACCAATCAGGCATTACGTATGAATGATTATTAGCTCTTATTAGGAGAGCATCAGCAATTATACTCTATTTAAATCCACAACCTATACGGCTGCTAGGAGCCCGTTTTATTTACTTCACCTTACTTTGGACTCACTTTCACTTTATTTAGCTCAGATAGGCCTACATTCCTAGGCTACTGTATCTGTATTACAAATTGTTACAAATATGGTCATTGTGTGTCTACATCCGTCTCCCAAAGCGTCCGCTGTGGACAATGTTGCCAGATTGGGCCAGATTGGTTGGGAAATTTGGCCCAATCCGGCAACACTGGCCGAGGCACACGAGTAACGAACGGAAACGTCACTCCATTAAGTTTTTTCCTCAACCGCCATTTTGTGTGTCCCAGGCAGTTGATCGGACGAAGTGGTACTCCTGAAATGGATAATAATCCCATTGCGTTGTAGATATTTATATTTTAACCGAGCGTACATTGATTACCATCTATCAGGATACACGTACCTGTATTTTACAAATAGGTCGGTTCTCTCTCTGTCGACTGCGAGAGAGCTGTCCGGTCGCCTTCATCTTGTTTACCTTTCGGTCCTACGGTGGCTAAACTCTAGAGCTAACGCTAGCATCGCTTCCTGCTAGCCAGTTAGCAAGGGTAGGCGAAATGGCGGCCAAGGCGACGCAAGCAACTCCCGCGACTAACTGGTGTGTAACATGTATACATTGTAGCTAAATACAATGACACTAATGTCAGTCAATTAATGAATATCAAAGGGCACATTTTTTTCAATTTATTTTTTTAAAGTCGTCTGTCGCCTCGTATGCGACGCAAATGACCAGCTAATGGCTAGCTAACGGCTATTTGTTTCAGCTAAACGCTAAGCAGCCATCATGGCGAAATATGGACTATGGCTATTTTTCTTATCAGGAAACCAAAAACCTAACGTAAACCCTAATGAATATATATATATTGTAATGGATCAGGGTAATGGTGTTTATGTCAGGTCATTCTGTTAAACATGCCAGACTGATGCAGATGTGACGTTATGTTGTGTTGGGCAGGTCGTATGGAGCTTCCCCGGATGGCCAGGCTCATGAGAACCCAGAGTGGGAGAAGGCAAGACAGGCTCTTGCCTCCATCACCAAGAGCCAGGGCTCCAACAAAGCGCCACCAGCCAACCGAACGCCAGCGGAGGTAAAGTGTGATGAGTTAATGCCCTGACGTGTTGATTTTGTGTTGGCTCATCATGCAGGACATCTTTAAATCATTGGACAATGGTATTTGAATGTTTCCGGTTAATTTATATGGTGTTAAGTTCTCTCATGTTATACGTTTGCATACTAGTATTTTCTTTTAAAGCTATTGTCTCTATTGTAAGTTATGACTTTCACAAATTGGTAATGGCTGCATTTTATGTGCATTCCAGGCCGGTCAGTTTCAGCCATCAGCGCCGGACTCATCCGCCATACAACAACAGCAGCAGTACTTTCCATGGTACCAGCAAAATCAGCAACAGCAGTATCCAGCAGGATACACGTATCCCTATAACTATTACTACCCAATGAGTCCAGTAAGTATAGACCTTTCTGGGGATTATTTATTTTGTTCTTGAAATTTCTTCTCAAGATTCAAATATTTTGTTTCCTAAAGAAACAAAAGTATTTTTTGTTTTGCAAGTGTTTTGCCCTATGTTCACTAATGGGGTGTTTTTTTGAATTTCCAGTATGGCTCTACCTACACACCAAACCAGTACGGTGCTCCTCCAGGTCCAGGTTACCCAGCTCCCTCTGCTCCTAATGGACAGGTACACAAGGGGTTTATATTATGTGGTGACCCGGCTCCGTGTGTGGCTCGCCTTTTCCCGGTGAACACAAGTCAAAGGTCTATTTAAGTTTAAGCAGCCATTTTAATAACAAAATTCAACACGCCCTGGACTCTGCCAAGGGAAAGAAAAAACAAAAAAGGATTTAGGATCCTCCGCAACAAAGAAACCTCTGGTAAAGTTCCCGTACACCAATCCCCTCCGGTGGTACACAATACCACCGGAAAATCCTAAACTGTGTCCAAGGAGTTAATCCTAACCAATGTAGGGCTGGCCAGACAGCAGATAGATCACCCCACTCGTCCGCCCCTGCTCCCACACGGCCACCTTTGGCGCTTGTCCGGAGCCGGCTTGCCACAATTTGAAATAACCTTTTAAGAATTCAAATGACTTATAGTGAATAATATGAAACTTCCTGTTTTTCTCAACAGCCTCCACCTGTGCCTGGACTTGATGATCAGTCATCCAACTACCCCCCTCAGGCCCAGCCCCCAGCCCCTGCAATCCCACAGCCTCCCCCTAGTCCAACCAACTTGGAAAAACCACCTCTACCTCCATCCATACCGGCCCTTCCCAACTCCCAGTACCCTCCTGCCCCAGCACAAAGCGCCTACAACGGCCCCAACTCAATGCCTTACCAATCGGTTGACCCCAACCATATGCGTGCGTACAATCACAACCAGGGAAGATCCAACTATGGCCAGGGCTTCCATGCCCAGAACCCCTACCAAGCTACTCAGAATAATCCCCAGAATCACCCCCAGAATCAGCATCAACAACAGCAGCAGCCGCAGCCACATCAGCAACATCAGCAACATCAGCAGCATCAACAACAACAACAACAACAACAACAGGGCCAGTATGGACAAGGCCTTGGAAGAGGAGGAGATGTCAACAAAAATAAAAACAATCAGAAACCGGTTGGACAACAACTCTGGCACCGCATGAAGCGTGAGTTACACATGTTACACTGGTTGTGTTGTATGTGACTCTGTTTGTGGTGTATATTCCACATATATTCCACACCAGGTCTGTTTCCTCAGAACACAGAATGCTTAGAGGGTGGACATTTCATAGTTTCCAACTTCATTCACCTGTGTTTTGTGTGCTCTATAGAGTCTCCGGCAGCAGGTGCTGTGAAATTCAATATTCCAAAGAGGCCTTATGTCATGACCGGTCCAAACCTCCCCCCGGTTGAGCAGCCGTCTGGGTTAAACCTTTCCCCCGGCTCCCCGGCTGGTGCCAACACTGCTTCTGGAGCAGCTCCAATGAGGTAAGACCCCGGCTGTTTCCTGTACCACTTTTCCATCAGTTTCTGAGGTGCGAGTCAGGGACCTGTGCGTGTAAACGGTGGTGTTGTGCTCTGCGCTGCTGGGGCGTTCCGGCAGAGAGGTGGATCCTGCAAAACTCTGGTGGCATGAATTCCAAATTAAATGGCAGCAGACAGGGGCATAGCAATACAATTTTAGAAGAATAACCATTTTGAATTTAATCTTAAAAATGTGTGTTTTGTTTGAGACTGGATTCACGGCCGGTTGCAGTGTTGCCAGCAGTGGCGCTGCAGAACAACTGGATGAATTACTGCTCTATTACTCTTGATTGATCGTTGTGTCCTGACTGAGCTTTACTCTTAGGCCCCAGGACTGGCCTCAGGCTATGAAGGAATATGTGCAGCGCTGTTTCACTGCCTGTGAGACTGAAGACGACAAGGATCGCACTGAGAAGGTGCTCAAAGAAGTGCTGCAGGACCGGTTGAAGGATGGGTCCGCGTATACCATTGACTGGAACCGTGAGGCTTTGCCTGAGTAAGTGAATGTCAATAAATAGTGGCCAATCAAAGTGACTCTGCAATACAAAAGGCTAGTTTCAATGTGATTTTATAGTATACATTTGATCTTCCCCTCAGACTGAAAGCCAAGCAGTCTCGCTGGGAAGCCATACCATCACAGAGGACTTTGGACAGCGCTATAAGCCGCGGTGGAAGCACTCCGACAGTTGCTCGGGGTCGAGGAGGAGGAGGTGGTGGTGGTGGTGGAGGTGGTGGTGGAGGAGGAGGAGGACACAGGCTTGGGCACTACCGCAACGTTTTCTCCCAGCGGAGCCCATCATCGAGCTCCTCCCGCTCTTCGTCTCGCTCACCGTCACCGTCCCACAGCCGACACCGGGACCGCAGCCAGAGACACAGACGCAGGTAAAGCCTGTTTAGGCTCTCTGCTCATGTGGTTCACCCTTCAGCTAGCGTAGCCTATTACAGCTGCTGCTGCTGATGTCGTTGTTGTTGAAGAGCGGACGGGTCTGGCGCTGCTGGTTGAAACTGACCAGGCTGACTGCAGAAATGAAATGTTGTGAGCCGTGTGTGTGTAGATAGCACAGCACTCTGTCACTAATTTAGGAATGGCATGTGATAAATAAAAATAATAAGTAAGGAAATGCGTTTTCCTAATATGCTGTCTTTATTTCCCTAGTGATTCCGGCTCCCAGTCTGACAGCAGCATTTCCAGTGACCTCCGACCTCAGCTGTCTCGGCGGCAAAAAGGAGGCCGGGGTCGTGGCGGTGACAGAGAGCGAGGCCGTGGAGGCGGAGAGAGAGGACGTGGGAGAGGAAAGGCCAATAGAGGAAGGAGGTAACGTATGTCAAGATCACCCTTGCTCAAGCATGTCGAGTGTGAGTATAGCAAACGCTAACCTCTCCTGGGCCTTTGCAGAAACGCTGATGACGGCAACGCTGGTGTCGGTGGAAAGAAGAGGAAAGGGGGCAACGCCGGCCTGGACTTTCATGACCCTATGAGGGAGGCCAAGAAGCAGAGCAGAGCACAACGCTTTCACAAGCAGTTGCGCTCAGAGCCCTTGGTTCTCTCCATCAACTCCCTGGACCTGCCCAACGGCACCCAGGAGGGCCTCAGTTGGGAGGACTGTCCTATTGTAGGAACCTGCCAGGACATCACTAAGATCTACTTGAGACTCACCTGTGCCCCAGACCCCGCCACTGTGCGCCCTGTGCATGTGAGTGATTAGGCTTCATTATTATTTTTTGAGCAATATCAATGTTTCTATAAGCTTGATATGCTCAAAGGAAAAATCGATCTTTTCTTAATTTCGAAAAACCATAGAGTAAACTTTATTTTTTGTGCGTGTCCTCTCTTTCTGGATCTTTCCTCACCAGGTACTGAGAAAATCCATCCAGGCGGTGAAGCTTCACTGGAAGACGCACCATGATTACACCTATGCATGTGAACAGATGAAGTCCATACGACAGGACCTCACGGTTGGTGTGGGCTTGGCCCCTCTAATTAACATTCTTGCACTTCAGTGGTGGTTTCTCTTGAGCGATACTGCACAGTAGTCAAGACCAACATTCACTGGGGTTGTGGTTGAACCCTGCAGGTCCAAGGAGTCCGTACAGAGTTCACTGTGGAGGTGTACGAGTGTCACGCTCGCATTGCTCTGGAAAAGGTTTGTCAGATAATATTTGATGTATGGGTGATTGGTACGATGAGCGACAGGGGGATTGACTGGGATGTCTTACAGGGCGACCATGAGGAGTTCAACCAGTGCCAGACGCAGCTTAAAGCCCTCTACAAGGACAATCCTTCGGAAAACCTTGGGGAGTTTACAGCCTACCGATTGCTTTATTACATTTTCACCAAAAACTCTGGGGGTGAGTCCACATTTGGTAATCTGTGTATTATCTGAACGTATTGAACATTGTACAATTCTTATATTGGGACAGTTCTTGGATACACGATCCACCTGTGTTAATATTTTTTGTGTCTGCCTGGTTGATGTTGTAGATCTGACCACTGAGCTGGTATACCTGACCCCGGCCCTGCGGGAGGATAGCTGTGTATCTCATGCTCTCTCCCTCCGGGCTGCCTGGGCCCTGGGCAACTATAACCGCTTCTTTAAGCTCTACCTGTGTGCCCCACGCATGGCTTCTTACCTCATTGATAAGTTTCTTGACAGAGAGAGAAAGATTGCATTACGGGCCATGCTCAAAACGTGAGTTAATTTCCCGATGTAGGTTGATGGCTGACTCATGACTTGTGTTGCGGTTTTAAATGCTAACTGTCCCTCTCTGTTTCTCTCTCTGTCCACAGCTTTAGACCCGACCTGCCGGTCCAGAATGTGCAATCCGCTCTGGGGTTCACTTGTTTAGACACCTGTTTGGCTTATCTTGCCGGGTTAGGGGTCACCTACTACCCTTCTGACCCCAGCAAAATAGACTGCAAAGCCAGCTCAGCAGCTGTGGCAGCTTCTTGAGAGAGGGGAGGGGTTAAGCGAGGTTAGGGGAAGAGCTCTAAAATGAGGTGCATAGGGATGGACAGGGAACCATATGGGCGTATGTACTGCACTCTGATCCCCTCGGCTAGTGGAAGACACGTAGCGGCTGAAGTGAGGCAGAGCAGCAGCATGGTAGTAGTCTAGGGGTCCTGCTCGCAGACTAAAACCTTACTACTGAGACAAGCTGAGCCACTGACACTTCAAACACAGGACATACATTTAACAGCCACCAACATTTACAAAAACAGCCTATTACTTGACAATTCAAACTAGATCCAAGTTCCAGACACCAGTTTAGTGATCAAGCCCCACAATGCCTAGCAGAGTCAGTGAAGCCCCCCCCCCCCCCAGGCCCTCACCCCATTAGCACCCTCGGATGTAAAGCTAACAGTGTTCTGTTGTGTGTTTCCTTCCTCAAGTCAACAGCTCCCAAGTCCTGAAGATTCAAGTGGTGTCTTCTCAAAAAGCAAAATGTCTTCTTCCAAGTCCCCCATCAAGCTCTCAGCCCTTGGGGCAACGCCCGGGGGATTGAAGACAACGTGTTGTGTTTTAAAGACTGTAAGCCAAAGTATCGTGGAGATCCCAGCAACGCTGAAGAAGAGGAGCTGGTTTGTATGTCCTGTCCCCTCACCCCTGCCCTTCAATTATCCTGAAGTATCTGCGATTGGCTGTCAATGCGATTGGCTGTCAATCCTATCAACCAACCACACCCGCCTGAATGAAATGGACTAATGAAATGGAGTAGTTCTAGGTCCCGTTCCTGATTTAATAAGTAGAATTCAACATGGTCTTACCTGGCTAACCACCTTCCTGAAGCTCCCATAGGATTGGCCACCATTAGTACATCCATGCCCCTTTGAATGGCACGCTGCCATGATATATCCCAAGATAGCCAATGACTTTAATAATCTGTATGGCCACTGCCAGCCGGGGCTACCTCCCCTTCCCGGTAACGAGGAAATCCAACTCATTGCCCCAGTATGCCATCGCCTGCAGGCGGAGGGAATCCATCTGCGCCACCATGGTGAGGTGGAGCCGTGCAGTCAGCACTAGAGAATCCGGAGTAAGCCTGTCACCTTTGCCTTGGACAGTACACAAAGTAAATGGCAATGTCACTGCCCATCGTATCAACAGTGGATTGGCCGCAGAGGAGCCTCTACCTCCAATTCAACGTCGGCCGTGGCAACGCTCCCAGGATGGACGTGATGGTTTGTATACTACACCTTGATCCGGTTAAAGCAGGCAGTTGGCATGAGTGGCTGGTAAGAGATGGCAAGTGGCAGTTTTGGGAAGGGCAACAGGGAGGTTACAGTTTAAGGCAGATGGTTGGTTTCCTAGCCTAGGTTCTAGATGTTTAGTTAAATGTATTCAACAAATTATTCTTTTTTTAAACATCTTCCATAAGTGGTAAAGGTTTAGAGAAGATGATATATGCTGCTATATAATTTGACCTACTTGATAGGGTAATAAAAAAATGAATCAAAGACAAAAATCAACTTGCAATAAATGGGGTTCTGTGGAGAGTGGTAGCAAGTAGAGGGAAACATCATGAAAACAAAAACCTTCCAGCTAGGAGCCATAAGCTCTTAACGCCAGGACATGTCCATTCCTGAAATCACAAAGGGATTTGTTCTGGCATGAATACTAAGTATTTCTATCCTGAATATATTGCCTGTTCCTGTATTGGTTGGCACTAATCTCATTTAAAATAACGCAGAAGGCATGCACAATGTTCTCCCAACGGCAGGGATGGGCAGACCAGAGCCAGGCAGCAAGTCTCCCCACAACACAGATAAAAAAAACAGTATTACACTGCTCATCTGAGAAATCACTTTCAGTGTGCATTTGAGCAAGTAAATGGCTGTTGTAGGCATCCAGTAGAGTATAAACTTGCAGATTTTCTTTTTGTGAATATGTATATTTCAGTTTTGCTTTAGTTGGTCTAGCTATGTTCACACTAAGGTGTGACCTTTCTGTTTTGGCTCAATTATTTTTCAACAGTTTATGTAAATATGTACAGCTGAATTCAGGATATTGATTCCCTTTTATAGGTGGCATTGCTTTGTTAATGACATTGACAAGTATTATCGTTTTTTGCAATTAGGATACATTGGAGGCTCTCGTTGGACATTGTTTTTCCTATTGAATCCATAAAACATATTGACATATCTATTAGTAATGGTAGTACTTCTACAACTACTATTACATCTAGTAGTGGTTGACCAAAGGGGGCAGTTTTCTAAACCAAATCTTTGTCAGATAATGGTTTCGGTCTATATTATGGCTTGTTTATCTATCAGTGTGTGTATAGAATTTGGTTGATTTTGAGTTTATTTTTTTGTTGTGCGAGTTATGACAAATATTTGGTTTGTTAAACATCCTCGGGTTCCCAAAATGGTTCATATTTTTGAAATATGAACTGTTTTGGTGATTTTGTAGTGGGGAAATTGCAAAGTTAAACAATCTGTTGGAGGTTAAAATGAGTTGATTAGAAATGGATATTTAATCCCAAATCATTACATTTACCATCAAAAGGAATGTTTGTTTTCCTACACATTTGTTGAATATGGTTGTTAGATTTTCCCTACCCTCCTGTTGCTATTCACTGTTTTGTCTAACATGCTGCAAGCCTTCTGACTTGTGTTTTTTTAGTACTGCATTGCAGGAGCTAACGGAGTCATGTGTGTGGGGGCAACACCGACCTCGGCCTCCTGAAGCAAGCAACCGGAGAGAGAGAGAATTGTGAGCAATCCAACTCTTGGTTTGATCGACTCAAGTTCAAGCCAAACGGCCTGTTCAAATATACATGGGAGGCCCACATGCTGAAATGTCTCTGATGCACAACATGGTTGCGTTTGTGAATTTCAAAGAAACGTCCATTAACCCGCATCAGTTTACTTGCTCACATTTCTTTTGTTTTTGAACAACAATTACAGCATTCTTGTAGTGCTCTGTTTGTCCAGATGCATTTATGATTTGTGAAAAGACCGTAAATGTCAATATTACATTCAATATTTTTTTTTCAGTTAAGATTGTAGTTCATTTCGGTTTTGTATTTAGATAGATAGGAATTAGCTTAACTTTCACTTTAGAATAGAGTAGAACCGCAAAATCGATCTGGACATACAGAAAACAATGTTTATTGCTCAACTAGAAAACCTAAGATGTATGTTGGTTTACAGCAGTTTGTTTGCTCCTTTTCACTGGCTTGTTGTAAGCCTAAGACTCCAGGTTCAACACTGTATGTCTCTTACACAGGTGTGTTAAACTGATGCTCCAAAATTCATCAGTGACCCGCCTCTTAATTCAATTTGTGTGTCCTCCCGTTATCAATTCATGTTTTTGGTTGGTTGTGATTCCCTTGTTTTCCCCCTCCTTCGTACGTGCACAATTCATCTCTCTCCATCAGCTTCTGACTATTTAAAACCTTGTCTTTTGCACCTTGTCCACTCTCTACTCAAATTTTACTTGCATGTGCCCCCCCTCATCCTCTCCTTTCATCAATTTGCTAACCAAGTGTTCTCTCTCTCTCTAACCACACACTCCAGTTTTTTTGTGTTGAGTATGTTAGTGCCATTCTTTGAGTGCAACTTGCCACTCAGTAGTAAGTATTGTATTGTGTGCAATCCGTAAACGCTGTGGCTAACTAATATCCAAGCTCAAGGATTATTGCAATGTCCCCCTACCCCCTCCTTTACGTCAATTTCAATCCTCCACAGATATATATTATACTGCCGTTTTGTATATGTGTACATATTCTTGATTTTCGAGAAGTCTAATAAAATCAATCAAATATGTATGGCGTCAGTCGTGACTGTCTTTAATGTGGGAACCTGTATACGGGCTGAACTCTTGGGTGGCGGCCAAAGGTCAATGTGTGGCTTCCGGTGTAGCAAGCTGATATATAGGCCAAAACCACTTGATGCTCCCGCCATTGTTAACACTCGTACGCTAGTACTCTTTTTGGTCCGGGAGACATTTTTAATCTGCACGCACATCTCTATTAATGCAGATACATTTTAGAAAGGCTAAATCGTTGTTCAGGTCGTTCTTTTTGCCTGTGTGCCATGGTCCTGCTCAAACGTGATTAATGTTCAATCAATATATTTTCCACCCATATGCAGATATCAGTTCAAGGAGAATAGTCACAATCTTCAAAGTAGCAAAGATGACTACTTCCAATTTTTTTATTGTAAAATGACTTGAATACTTACTGACAAGTCAGCAATTATACTTTTAAGTAATTCATTGACATGTTTATAGTATCGAGGAAGGTAAGAAATATTAAAAAGCAAATGTCGGAGCTTAAAGAAAAGCAGACCGACAGAAAACAAGGAAGTGTGGAAAGGAAAGAAAGCTGGCCAGAGCATAATATAGACCTACACACCATGCAAATAGCCTAAAGAAAGACTAAGAAAACTTTCAGGTATACTACAACGTCTGAGCACTGAAAGTAGAATGTGTTAATGGTAAGCATGTTAAGTATTAGGATTTTTCAGCCACAAAGAGTAAAGACTTGTCTTCTGAGGAGCTGACACAGTAAAAAGTCGAGAAGATTAGATAGGCCTAAGTAAAGAAAAGAAAATTAGCAAAAGATGAAGGACAGAGGAAATGAACACAAAGATGGCTTTATTTAAAGACCACAGACCAGTCACAAGAAGAATGAGGTGGTTAAGCCTTATATCTGAAATGTTCTGGCACATTTTCTATTGAATAATGGTCTCAGTTATTGTTAAATTAGTTTTCATCCAACAAGCACATTCTCAAAATATTACACAATAAGTTTGAAGAAAGCACATCGGTCTAAGGATTTCACTCAGGCAAAACAATCTAATTTGGTAGACAAAATATAATCCAACAAAGTGGTGAACAAAATATATTCATGGGGAGAGAAACTGTTTTGATATGTGAAATGAAAAGAAGCCTAGACTAATTATCGATTATTATTACCAAGTTATTTTTAGATAGACTTTTTTTTTTACAGAAAATGCTGACATGTGAAACCGTGAAGGAGAAGAGGTAGATTGTTGGAAAGAAGAAAGTAGAAGAAGAAATTATACAACAGTCAAATGCATCTATATTATATGCTTTTCCACATTTCTAAAGGCCACACTTTCATTTTTTTTTAAATCCCAATGTCATAGCGGTCTATCAGTCTACTAATACAATGGTAATGGGGCCGGATGTCCTCTGTTTTCTCACACACACACACACAACACACGTGTCTTTTTACACGTACACATCTAAACAAGTCATATCAAATTTTCCACAAAAAGTGTGTACAAGTTTGACCAATGTAAAGTCTATGGACCCAGCCCCCCACCCAATAAAAGCTTCTTGTATAATTTAGCCCCCTGTATCATCTCTATCAGTCTCTTATCAGTCAACGACCCAAATGTAGTGCAAGGCACCTATCTATCCCACCCTCCACATGGAAGGCCAAACAGAACAGCAAAACTCTTAAAACAAAGTCAGTCAAATCTTAAATAAAAAATATCAACAGTGTATCCATTAAATAGTATTATCCTTAGTTTTGCTGCCATTTCTTCACTTCATATAACAGCGAAAAGGCTACAGTATTTACAAGCACAGTCTGTTGAGTCTCAGGGAGCGATTGTGAGGGACATAGAGCGAGAGGATGCCTCCTCGATGTCTTCAAGTATGATCTCATAACCTGTCCTGCAGCGTCCATGGATCAGCCAATCCCAGAGTGACTGAAGAGAACCCTCTTGCTCCATTAGTAGGGAGTGAAGCGATTGTACCCTCCTCTGTACAAACTGGCCTGAAACGTGAGCAGAGAAGAGGTGCAGGCTGTGTTTAAACAGTGGTAAACGCTGTAGCTTTTCATTGATTAACGCGGACACGGGACAAAATGTTTATTAATTAAATGTTAATGCATGTAGATGGTACCCACCATGGTTCCAACTCCATACGTTGTGGTGGGGCCGACTGCGTGGTGATAGGGGTCCGGAGCTGTGGTATAGACCCGTCCATATCTGGGGAACCAAAGTACGTTGACGTGTTGCCAACCCCCAGTCACCTCAATATAGGGCTTACCTTTACTACACTGTATCACTGTATCGTTTTCACACTATCATTCATAGTTAGGAATGGAACTGGTTACATCTAATCAATGTTTATGTTCTGTATACATGGATTGTTTGGTATTGTGTATGTATTGACCAGGTCCAGTATGAATGGTGTATGTCCTCACCCATCACTGTAGGTTGCTGTGGCAGCAGCTGCTGATTGGGCCATTCTGTAAGCTGCTGGATAGCCCCCCTAATAGGAGAGACCAAACATAAACCTTCAGCCAACAGAACAAGACAAAGTGACATTGATCGATTTGAACCCCCAATTTCATATCAATGAGTATAGGAAAGGTGTGTTCACTTACGTAGACTTCTGGTCCATACAATCCCTCCTGGTATACAACTCTAATAAAAGAAAACACATATTTATCTAAAAAGTATGGTATTGATGGTGTTATCTGCCAGTAAACATGAATGTTGAAATAGTGGAAAAAGTAGCTAGTAAGTAGTCTCACCCAGGGTAGCCAGGGACGGCAGTGGGCGTCGCCGCAGCAGAGCGAATCGTATTGTAGACGGCCCTGCCACGCCCCCGCAAAGGTGAACCCCGATAGGCTAAGGCAGGGGCTGCTACAGGGTAGGGGAAACTGGCAACTAAACCAACAGGGACAGAAAGCAGGAGTAAGGTGTACATACTACATACAGTAATTGTATCATTACTGTATATTTTAAACTGATCCAAGGACCCTCTCTCACCAGTGTAGAGCTCAGGGGCGTACATGGCCCCCATCACTTGGTTGATCTTCCATCCAGCAGCTACAGAAGAAAATAAAACGTGATGTGAAGTTTGATCTAGCAACCAGAACCTCAAGCTGATAAGCCATCCAGGATCATGTAAAGTTAACAAAAGGTGCCTTTACCTGAAACCTCCTCATTAACCACGGGGGTCTGGGGCTTCTTAGTGACCACTCTGGCAGTGGCGTTGTTGACCTGTGGAAACACAGGGACCAAATGTAGTGTGATGAGGGCGAAAAGGAAATAGAGATACACAGGTATATCGATCAGCGGAAGGGCAGCCGTATGTTCTGTCTTTACCTCAATCTTCCTTCCTTCCACTATCGTCCCATTCAGTTTCTCCCGGGCCCGGTCAGCCTCCATTGCACTCTCAAATGTGACGAAGCCGAAGCCCTGCCAATGACAAATGACTTCAGGTTTGAGAAGGGCATTTTGTAACCATACGATGTATAGAGCTATTCTATAATATAACTCAAGGGGCCCTTATATATGTGTTATAACTCACCTTGGACCCCCTTTCATTGAAGATGATTTCGACATCCAGAATCTTGCCAAATTGCTAAATGAAAAAAAGAATTCATACTCTAAATGATTGAATCGGTGAATACACAAACAGTGCGGTTGCAGTTTTAGAGTGTGTTTGGCTATCAATCAATCCAAGATGGAAAGTATACAATAACCTCAGCCTGTGGGAGTCTTGTTGTCTGGAGGAATGTGTGACTCACCCCGAACATCTGTCTCAGGTCGGGGTCTCGGAAGCGGAAGGGGATGTTGGAGACATGGAGGCGTTTGGGCTGGGCCTTACTGGAGCCTTCGTCATCGCTGCCGCTCCCCGCCCCGCCCCCTGAGGACAGGGCCACGCTCAGGGCCTGGGAGTCAGAGGTCACGGGGACCAGGGCATCCTCCTAGTGAAGTGAACAGTGTGTTGGTATGTGAATGTGTGTGTGTGTGTGTGTGTGTGTGTGTGTGTGTGTGTGTGTGTGTGTGTGTGTGTGTGTGTGTGTGTGTGTGTGTGTGTGTGTGTGTGTGTGTGTGTGTGTGTGTGAGAGGGAGAGACAGAGAGAAAGGTACAAGAGGAGTGAGGAACAGATGGAAGGATTGAGAAAGAGTTAAAAAAGGTTCCAAAAATGATAGAATCTTATGCTATTGATAAGCTTGGTTCAGGCAACAAATCACCTGTCCACTATCAGATTAGGAAACGCCACTAGTTTTTGTGTACAGTGTGGTACAGTTTATACAGTGTTGTGAGCAAATCATTGCATAAGACAAACTCATTCATCATCTCCTAAGAGCCAAGTGATCAAGACCAAAGTTGAACACGCATTCAGCACCCAGTGAGCCATCCCAGGCAGATATGAGGAGGCGTGATCTCTGTTATAGTCAGGCATCTATTAACACATGCCTGTTAGCGAGGAAAAATACATCTACAAGGTAGTGTTACCCTACCCTATATATTAAAATATAGGGTAGGGTTACCCCACATATCCTAATACTGAAACTGTTACCTCAAATATCATTGCTACCTGTGTGTCCTGTGCTTATTGTACAATTTAGACAATTTAGTGTGAACTCTACTTGGGTTGGCATGTTTTACAAAGGTTTGATGGATGTATATTCTAGAGATCACTAATTAACAGTAATTAAAAGCCTCCATGCAAGACAGTTCAGAAATAAAGGAGTGTGCCAATCGAAACATCCACCATCTCACAATGCACCACGATGCTGCTGCTGTTGTGTGTGTATATGTGTGTGTGTGTGTGTGTGTGTGTGTGTGTGTGTGTGTGTGTGTGTGTGTGTGTGTGTGTGTGTGTGTGTGTGTGTGTGTGTGTGTGTGTGTGTGTGTGTGTGTGTGTGTGTGTGTGTTTTTGTGTGTGTATGTCTGTGTGTGTGTGTGTGTGTGTGTGTGTGTGTGTGTGTGTGTGTGTGTGTGTGTGTGTGTGTGTGTGTGTGTGTGTGTGTGGTTTTGTGTGCGTATTTGTATGCGTGTGTGTGTATTTTTGGTTTGCGCATGTGTCAATGGGAAACCTGCCTCCACAAATGCTGCAAAAATGTCCAAATGGCAAAGTAATGGAAATTTGAAAAGGCAAAGAATGAGATACGTTTTAGTCATCTGTTAGGTACAGAAGAAAGGTACAGAAAGTACAGAAAATGCAAAAAGATGGTGAATAGTTTTTTAAATGAAAATAATAAATTAAAATGACAATCCCGTGTGCAGAGGAGAAATGGCAGTATTAGCGTACTAGTAGAAAAGGCAGATAGACTCGTGGTCAAAGTGCAAAAGGTCCTCAGTGCAGCCGGGAACAAAACAGATTAAAGAGGAGGAAATATCAACAAGACAGGGAAATTGTGCAAAAGCTGTGTAAAGGAAGGGGTGAGAGAAGGAAGGCCTCAGAGGGAGAGGGAGGAATTAACGTTCTGCAGAAATCACGGTGCTACATGTGCTGCCAAGGGTTAAAGGTCAGGGTTCAAGGGGCATCATTAATAATTGGTAGGGGAAAGGGGGGGAACATGAGGGCTGACAGAAAGACACATCCTCACACACAGGGAAGCTTGAGCCAACCATATTCACTGTGGCTACAGTCCGAGCCATGGCTCATGAGAGTAGAAAGCATGAACCACGCACCCTCACATACAACACACACATAAACAAGCTCTGGAGGAGGGCTGGGATGGGGGGGGGGGGGGGTGATGGGGTGGACAGAGAGAGAAGGTTGTGTTGGGGGTTGGGTGGTGTCAAGTCACGATGCAGAACTGCATTCTGGACCTGGGTGATATTTCTGAGGGACAGGGGGGCGTCATCTGGTCAGCCTCCCCCTTTTGACCCCCCATCATGGCGACGTCTCAACTTTCCCGTCCAAATTCAGGACGGACCTTGTATGTCAGGGGCTCTAGTAATAGAACGTATAAACGGTGCCACAAAACACCAGTTATGAGAGAAGAAGAGAGAGTTGGTTCAACCGGGACAGACTGCTCACCAGCCTCGTCCAAGCAAGCATCATGAATAGTGCATCAGAAAACTGTCAAACTGGTGAAGATAATCATCTCTATTCAATAGCACTCCTGATACATGCACGCTATTCAGTGGGTTTATAGTGGAGAATCAAAGGTGTTGTTTTTGAAGGACTCCTAAAGTATGCAGTATTTTGGATTT
Organism: Gadus macrocephalus; assembly: GCF_031168955.1. Taxonomy (NCBI): domain Eukaryota; kingdom Metazoa; phylum Chordata; class Actinopteri; order Gadiformes; family Gadidae; genus Gadus; species Gadus macrocephalus. The sequence continues at coordinate 8,315,675 of NC_082392.1, forward strand.
GTAGGACGCAATAAGTGCAAATGACTCAATTTCCACTTTCCAAAATGTTGACCTAAACACTCATTTTTTCAGGTATCACCAAGGGGGGAAAATGGGTCATTTTTTTCGAATAACAAATCCCAGTGCAGCTGCCCTGTCCTACGCAGTGTCAGCAGGATCCCTTACATTGGAATGAGGGGAAGATGAGGCCCTAAATATAGACGGACAGACATCCTACCTGGCCAGCCACGGCCAGGCTCATCCTTCAATACACATCTCCTATCATTTGAGTTCCTTTGAATCGTCTCAAAGCTTTGATAATGGGAGAACACGTTGCAACATGTTGGCCGTACCACATTGCTTGGTCCCAGGTCTGCGCCCTCGTGCTGCGGGCCCTGATACACTCTGAGCTGGGCGTGCTCCTGGTACTCGCCACCAGCGTGGGCGGGGCTAAAGTCTAGAGGCGGGAGTCTGCCTGCCACATTAGGCGGGCCCTGGCCTGGAGGTGGGTATGAGGGAGGCGGGGCATAGACCTGGGAGAGGGAGGGGTCGGCGTTGCCTGGGCCACCCTCCTGGCCGGACCCCTGTGGAATAGAGAGAGAGAGAGAGAGAGAGAGAGAGAGAGAGAGAGACAGATGGTTAGTTGTGGTTCCTTCCAAAGAGCAGGTGAGAAACATCGTAAAGACAGTTATGAATGGACCAACAAACAAACAGTAGCCCGTTGTGCAAAGAGTAGCATATTTCATTCACGGGCTTCACTTAGACTTCAGTAGAACAAATCTGTAGATTTAGCCAATATGGGTCCAGCAAATGCAGGAAAACAAATTCATTTGGTTTATATATTCAAGAGAGCAATAGATCTCCTAATTATGAAAGTAAAATTAAGTAAAAAAGTAGTGTTTCTTTTTTTTGGAAATGACTATGTCTCTAGTAAAAAAATATTTTTTAACGATTTTGAAGCAGAATAGTAGTATGATGTGGAATCACATACAATGAAATTAATACTGGGGAACAACTAAACCGCCATCAAGAAACACAACATTGAAGGAAACCGTAGTTGTGTTTAAATAATTACAGAGGTGATAGCTAACTAAATGTCTTGCCCTTTCACTGCATGATGTGTTTTCAGTTGCGTGTTCTAACAGCTGCTAAGTGTTTAGATGCCAGATACCCGCCCAGTTACCCTTGCAAGCCACTCATTGACCAATCATTTTGCGGATAGAGACATTAAGATCATGCCAGCTGTGGTCACTTGTGTCTGTCAATCACCTTGTTCCCCTAGCCCCCGATCTTTACAGTATACACACACACACACGCACACACGTGTCGTTTATCACAGATGACATTGTAGTTTAACCTTCTCTTTAAGATATGTATTTGTGTGTTGTTATATATTCAATCTGTCAAAATCACAAAAAGAACCTATATGAATGTGACCGTATTGATGGCTGATTGGTCCGTATATTGATGTTGATCTAATATTGACAGTGCTGTAGCTGGCTGTCTGTGGTATTACAACAACATAGCTGCTGACATGAGACATGTTTTCCTTGTCATACATCAGACTATGATGTACATTCACAGTTATTAAAAAAACATAGATGTCTTGAACTGGTTTGAGTCTTAAAGTGCAACATCAACATTTGCTCCTTCTATAACTATAACTTATAACAAACTGTTGCCTTAGATGTAATGGGTAAAATGGAAGGTGGAAGAAATCCTTCCTCATAACTTGAATATTAAAAGGGTCTGTATATCAGAGTGGTCATTTAATGTACATTTGAGAAAGATGCTATACTTTTGACAATGGTTGTAATTAGCTTCAGCATCAACTGAAATATGAAGGATATTTTCTTCAAACACATTCCCCCTTCAAATGTATGTTTTCAGCAGATAGCTTCCTATATCTAGAGGAATGGTTGACCAGGGGAATGTCTTAGTCTGTCTCAGTGGCCATCTCTGGATTAACACTCTCATAAATTCCACAGAGTCTGAATATAGCCCCTTGACGGCCTTGGTGGTATCTTTAGCAGCACATAGTGTGCCTAGGATATGAATCTGAACTCATCAACACAGAGGGTGTGTGCATTAAGTTGATGCAACATCTGGCTTCTCTGATACTTGACGTGTTTAAACCATTGGCTCAAAATTAAGTGAATGATTATGGGAGGATGATCAGCCATATCTAATGAAACAGACTTTTAAACACAGAACAGAAAATGCTTTCAATGCGTGTCCCCTCTATTACTGTTACTATGTTTTTTTTATTTTGTAAATGTGCCTCTCCATTTGTTCCTTTCTGCTCCTCCTTTGCCTCTCTGCTTCTCCTCCTCCACTACAGCTGTCAGCTTCTAGTCAGAGGTCAACGACTCTGTGCCAGGTGCATGCTGGGACAGCTGTCAGAGGATTTACTTACACACAACACAGATGTGAAGCGGTAGCCAGCTTGAAATAAACCAACTATAACTACGACATAACATACCAGTTGAATGGACAATGTAATGTCTATACGTTTCGATTCTAAAGCAACAAAACTTAAAAAAGTATCATATCTGTTGGTGTAACCTAACTCTTAGTCTCTTGAAGGCCACCTCTGTGATAAGTGCCCTCCGCTAGAGTCAACAAGATTGGTGATAAAATACCCTCCCTGAGATTATCTTGCCTGGTGAGAAGGGCTAAAAATACAGGCTGTTTGACACAGATATAGATGGTTAAAGGAGTCCAGACACATGTAGATGTGGCAGGGATGTGGCATGTCTTACGCACATGAATATGCAAACACAAGCACACACACACACACACACACACACACACACACACACACACACACACACACACACACACACACACACACACACACACACACACACACACACACACACACACACACACACAAACACACACACACACACACACACACACACACACACACACACACACACACACACACACACACACACACACACACACACATATAAACATAAACACACAAGACAAAACACATATGCATCTTACACACTGTCAAAACACACAAAACAATACTGATAATAATAATGCAAGTGACGTGGATCTTAATTTATCCATCTAATATATCCTACAGTGAAATACATACTTTGTTATGTGTTTCCTCTAACTTATGAGCAGCTGCCAACAGCTCTTTGGGCTTGTTATTAGCCTAACTCTGGCCTGTGTAAGACTTCATTACCGCCATTCCAATGTTGACTCTTTGCAAACATTTACTCCTCAAGTTTCACACCTTCATGTGGTTACTCAGAGTGGGTTAATCACAATAGTCACTTGAATGAATGAAGGAAATTACAACGCAGTATGTGCTGTGAGCCAGGGATGTCTTAAAACACACCCAAACAGGTAATGTTGACCAATAAACCCTGGGTATTCAAATGCATCAAAAAATAAATGAAACCAATAAGAGGATATTTAAACATAATGCATATGCAAATGCAGAGGGAGACATTACCTGCACTAGGCCGGGGTAGCACGAGGCTGACTGTTGGTAGACAGGCAGTCCATAAGGCGATAGAATCACAGTAGGTGAGGAAAGCATAGCCCTACACACTGCCGCGGTGACTGAGAACGGTGGCGGGGGGAGATTGGATTGGAAGAGGGAAATGAAGATGGAAACAAAGCAGTGTAATGCAGGAGTCCAACCACACAAAAAATAATAAAGTAAAACAAAACAATCAATAAATAAATAGGAAAGTAATCCAAAAGAGAGCGAGAAGAGAAGCTGAAGGTGAACTGATCCTGCCCCGCAGAGAACGAGTATTGAAGAGCAGAAGGGAAACCAAGAGAACTTCTGAGGGTCTGTCAGTTGGCCAGCCTGATAGACAGAAACACATGGTCAGGGTCCCATTTCAGAAACATATAAATAGTCCCTCTGTCCTTCTATCTGGGTTTGACACATTACCACACTCCATCACGTAAGTTAAGGCATTTTTATTTATACACAAATACGAAATTACATTATATTTCCAAAATAGATGTCTGATTGATTATTCATTATAATGTGTAACTTTCTATGTATCTGCATAAGGCTACTTTGTTCCCATGTAGGGTTAGGTTGTTTACACAATTCAATAGAACCACAAGTTACTCTGAATAATAAGTCACAGTGGTGTAAGTCATCACATCTAAAATGAATAAGCATTGGTTGACAGGGAAGGGAAAATCGAATTAAAAACTATAAAATAAATTGGATATATAAAAAAGAGGTTCACCGATTTCATCATTAGCCAGTAGATGGCAGCCTACAGATCTATGGCAGTAGATGATTCACAGCTTCCGTTTTATACCTAGGTGATGGGATATGTAGTTCCCCTGGATTGAATAAAGGCGCTGGAAACGTCCATGGACTTCCTCTTTACTTAGCGAGCCTGTGGAGCACAGGTACGGTTGACTCTTGCGGAGTTTATTTACTGATATTGAAATGGTTGCTGAACAGATTTGCCACTCCAGTAGACCTAATTGTATTTGCTTCGTTTTGTAATGCAGTACATGATACTATCGGGACCTTTTTTTTTTTTTTGACATGCCTTCCATTGCTAACACGAGGTCTGAACAACGTGGCTAGCAATTGCGGCCTATGCTATGCTAACTTAGCTTCGACCGCCGCTTACTTGTTAAATCTTTGGAAAACGGACCTGTACATTTCATGGTTGCAGGTAACTAGCTAGCCCAATTTTTATTAACTCATTTTCTTCAATTTTAGGCCAAAATAAGCAACCATGCCCACTGCCAGGAGCTGGGTTTGTCGAAAGACCTATGTCACCCCCCGTCGTCCCTTCGAGAAGTCTCGTCTCGACCAGGAGCTGAAACTCATTGGTATAACGCTAAGGGTTCCTTGCCACATAATTATTGGGCATCATCGTTTTACATATACATATTGATGTATTCGAATGTATGGGACAACTGCAGTTGAGACTAATGTACTGTGTTTTTAGGTGAGTATGGGCTCAGGAACAAGCGTGAGGTGTGGAGAGTTAAATTCACCCTGGCCAAGATCCGCAAGGCTGCCAGAGAGCTGCTCACCCTGGACGAGAAAGAACCCAAGCGTCTCTTTGAAGGTACGAGTCGTCTTCTATCGTCGATCGATGCGAACCTGTCATTGGCCAGTGATTATAATATTCGATATTCAGATCTTCAGTGGTGTCAAGAATTCCTCGTGAATGAGGCCAATCTAAAATGGTTCATGTCAATACAAGGGAGATGCCGTTCTCCCTTTTTGATTTGGGCTTTATAGTAATACCCATGGTCCAGTTTTCAACAAAAGGATAATGTAATGTTTATCCCTTCGTTTCAGGTAATGCTCTGTTGAGACGTCTTGTCAGAATCGGTGTCCTCGACGAGGGTAAGATGAAGTTGGATTACATCCTCGGCCTGAAGGTTGAAGATTTCTTGGAGAGGAGGCTGCAGACCCAGGTCTTCAAGCTCGGGCTTGCCAAGAGCATCCACCATGCTCGTGTCCTGATCCGTCAGAGACATATCCGGTAATCTATCCCATGGTTTAAAATGTCTGACTTGTTTTACCAGTCTGACTTCTGTATGGCCAAACACTTCACCAGTCTCATGAAAAACCTACTGCTTACTCTTTCATCAGAGGGCCACCAACATGTATTGCTCTTCGTTGAGATGAATTAAGCATATCACCAAGGTCACTTCGGTATCAAAGCCGTATACCTTGTCAGTAGAACTTGCCCAGAGCCAATCCCATCCAAGCGAGAGGGCTTTGGTCGATGCCATGTCACTGGCTGAGAGGTAATGTATGGAGGATTGCACCTCGGGCAGGCTTGATGCACAGCATGTGCTCATCAACCACTAACTCTAGGTCCTCTGATCAGGCCAGTGATTATAATATTCGATATTCAGACTCTCTATGGTGTCAAGAATTCCTCGTGAATGAGGCCTGATCAAAACATTAAGGGAAATTTGACTAGACTTCAAATGTATTTGACGCGTCAAGGCTACAGCTAAAGGTTTGACTTTTTCTGTATTAATTTATGACAAACCACCCCACTACAACTGGTTACATTTCTATAAATAAAAAATGGCAGTTGAGTGACTAAAACCATCAAGTGGACCCGACTTGAGGCTAGAGTTTAAACCACTACCATGTTGGAGAGAGTAATGATCTCAATTTCTCTTCCTTGCAGCGTGCGTAAGCAGGTGGTGAACATCCCCTCGTTCGTGGTGCGCCTTGACAGCCAGAAGCACATCGACTTCTCCCTGAGGTCTCCATACGGTGGCGGACGTCCTGGCCGCGTCAAGCGAAAGAACGCCAAGAAGGGACAGGGTGGATCCGGAGGCGCTGATGATGAGGAGGAAGACTAGGAAGGATGTTGTCCAGGCAGTGTTTGTTGATGCTGCCTGATCAATGTTTCAATAAAAAAGTTTCACTTCAATATCTTGTTTTGGGTCTTTCTGCTATAGTCAAATCATGAATACGTTGAATGGATTTGGAAATTATGAGTATTAAACAAATGGCAAATATTCATATTTTGGCTGATAAGCACCCATAATACATGGTGTATAGGAATATTTATAAATACGTGTTTTCCGGGTGAAACCAGGAAAGTTGGAAGGAAAATGGGACGCCTCGTAAATTGATGGAACGATTATTCTCTCAATCAACGGTTGCGCTCCCTGGATCACCGATGAAGGGGGCGGTGTGTCCACATCCAGGAAGTAATCAGAGAGCAGTTGACTACATCGCTGAATGGCACGGCTAGCTCAGAGTGCATGGTCTCCTATTCTGCCCTGGTGACTTTATAAACGTAAGTACGCGTTTCGTATTTATAAAGCGATAAGTGGGGTTGATGAATACGACTGGGGTTTAAATAGTCAACAATGCGGCTACAAAGACGAGTGGAGTACGGAGCTAACTACTACCACCCAACAGCTGGGCTCCCGTCTAGTACTGGCAATATGCCTATTCATGTTGAAATTATGCCTAGCTATCTGGTAGAGGTAGCTATCCAAAACTGACATGGGACCAATTTGTGCGACTATTTCTGAAAGCATACTTAACTGAAAATGGAGTAAGCAACAGTGTGTTCTGGCAATACATCATGCAACTTCCCATGTCGACGCTGATCCCGTTGTTTTTTCGCAGCAGAACGATGTCTCCTGACGAGCTGGTGTACCTAGGGGTACTAGCTGCCTCGATCCCCGTCGGCTTCCTCTTTCGTTATCTTAGTGAGTGTCTCCGTACGAAACCTTGCCCAACCTCATTTTACAGAGCTATTAAAAATAGCTATTAATAACTGGGTTATATTTAATCAGTACGCACCTCATTATGAATGAGATAGTCCACTTACACATTGCGAAATATCCTATGATGGTGTTTGTTCTACCTTCTTGTTGTGAAAGAAACAGGCGACGTGAAGAATGTCAAGATGGCACTAGCTGCATGTTTTGCTACTGCATAAGAAATGTTATGTCTCTCGTACAGCAGGTGTTGACAGTAAACATACCGAGTGCTTCAGCTTTGTACTGTAGATAAAATAATGTCAGGGCTACTTCAATCGCATGATGAATCAGACTTGCTTTGTGGTATTACGTGTATTTCTGACCCAATACACTCATTCTGGTTTTGCCTACATCCTTCCCCTCCAGGTCCTCCCGTGAAGCAAGGAGCAGGCTTGCTGTTGGGACTGTCCCTCACCATAGCAACCTGTCAGATCCACGCCCTCCACTCTCTGGTGACAGTGATTGGAACATGGATAATTATCAAGAGTACCTGGCGGTGAGCGCCTTATCCCGCAGTGTTTCAAGCATGTGTCGAACCATGCCATTGTTTTGGATGATAAGAGTATTAGTGATGGCTGAGAGACGCCCCTCACTCCATACTGTGGTTTCTCCATCGAGCAGGAGCGCCCCAGCCCTGTGCCTCGGGTGGACGTTTCTCTACCTCCTATTCTTCCGACTGGTCACATGGTTTGGTCTGCCGGCGCCAACGCCATTCGCCAACGCCATCCAGCTTCTGCTCACCCTCAAGGTACCACAGAACACCACCAAGTCACCCTCTTTCCAGCGGTATATCTCTGTGGAACAGTTCTCATCTGTTTGTCAAGTCATACATATGTCTGACAACAGCCCCTCATACTGACATGCAAACAAGTTCAAGTTTGTAAACCAGTGGACGTGGGTAGAAAATGCAAAAAGCAGTAGAAAACCTTTCATTATTTTTATAACCTCAACATATTTGTACGTTGTCAATGGTAATCATTAGTGATTTACTTAATGTTATCAATCAAATCCTATCCTGAAGCTGATATATTATACAAGTACAAGTAGAATTAGCTTGCCATGCCATATGTCTCTTTGTCCACAATAATTCTAAAATCGACACTCCCAGAACCCCTCCCACTCATACTACCCCACCCCACCAGCAGAGCTACGCTCATTCACGTTACACAGTTTCACAGCCGGTCAGAGTGGACAGACCCAGAGCCGGATTAACCCAAAGGCAAACTAGGCACGTGCCTAGGGCCTGATTGGCGGGGGGGGGCCCAGACAGAAGTAAAAAAAATAAAAAAATAAAATGAAATAGCCAATACAAATGTCCTACCTACTATTTATTTCAGTGATAATATATCTAAATATATTAATTAACTAAAAATAGTGACGTTGTTTATCTTAACGTTACGTCACATTAACACCAATCAGTTAAGTCCGAGGGGAGGTCAGCGGGTCAAGACTAAGCGGAACAATAAAGCTAGCAGGCAGGTCGTTTCTTGAGTAGGCTAACATTCAAGATGCTTTCGGGTGCGGCAAAACGTAAAAAGAAAAAAAATGAAGAGGAACAAAAGAAGAAACAGCGGGGGGCTTTACAGAAGTTTCTGTCGGGCAGCCGTCCGACAGCTGTGAACCTGCTCGTGTCAGCAGAGCCAGAGGCCGAGCCAGGCCCGCAGCCAGAGGCCGAGCCAGGCCCGCAGCTAGAGGCCGAGCCAGGCCCGCAGCCAGAGGCCGAGCCAGGCCCGCAGCCAGAGGCCGAGCCAGGCCCGCAGCCAGAGGCCGAGCCAGGCCCGCAGCCAGAGGCCGAGCCAGGCCCGCAGCCAGAGGCCGAGCCAGGCCCGCAGCCAGAGGCCGAGCCAGGCCCGCAGCCAGAGGCCGAGCCAGGCCCGCAGCCAGAGGCCGAGCCAGGCCCGCAGCCAGGCCCGGAGCCAGGCCCGGAGCGAGGCCCGGAGCCAGGCCCGGAGACGCGGCCCGAAGACGCGGCGGAAGACGCGTCTTCGGGCCGCGTTTAATGACTGGAAAAACTGTGCTAATCGCTTGCATGAACATGAGAATTGTATGGATCATCGCACTGCTGTGCTAAGTCTATCATCACTTGGAAATAAAAATGCACGCATAGATTCAAACATAGTACAGCAACAGGAGTCTCCCACAATGGGAACTTTTTGGGATGCTTGGAGTTAATTAGTCGCTTTGATCCACTACTGTCAGAACATCTAGCCAGATACGGAAACAAGGGCAGGGGAAATACCAGTTACCTGTCCTCTACAGTTTGTGATGAGTTTATTCAGCTGATGGCTGAGAAGGTTCTGCGTGCCATTGTAAAAGAAGTTAAAGATGGCAAGTATTTCTCCATCATTGTGGACTCAACACCTGATGTCACACATGTTGATCAGCTCGCTTTGATAATTCGCTATGTCCTGAAGAAAAGTGGGGAGGCTGTCGAGAGATTTTTGGAGTTCATACCACTACATGGTCATACTGCAGAGCACATGGAGGAAACACTCACACAGCTAACGCTATGTAAAATGTGAATTAACTTTTATTAGTAACTTTGGTAAGTGTTAGGGTTAGGTTAGGTTATCGATGGAGGGGGGCCCAAAAAATACAGTCTGCCTAGTGTAGTCCATTTATTTAATCCGGCTCTGGACAGACCATGTTAATGAGTATTATGAATTCTGAATATTTCCCTCCGACCAACTGGTAAGGGCAGGGCTCAATCGTACATGTTATGATTGGAAATCATCAACGCAATCGATTTTGCCGCTGATGTTATAAAAGGGATTCATTCAGATTTTGGTAGATTGATTGCATCTTGTGTATTGGAAGGAGAAATATTCCATTGATCAAATGTTGATGCGGCTTTGCAGAGAGACAAACTAAAGGTCTTCTTATGTCCTTTAAACAAGATGGTGAGTCTAGCAAATGAGGTGCAAAGTTACCACCTGGAGAAGAAGAAGGAAGTGAGCTCGTTCTCCAAATCCCCCGTCATTGGTGGGCTGTGTGCAGAGCCCTCCCTCTATGACACGCTCTCCTATAGTTACTGCTACGTGGGCATCATGACAGGTATGTCAATCAAGTTGAATGAAGGACTAACGCTTGTGTTGTCTTCCCAACTTTATACAGAGGCATGATCTTTGTGTGGGAAAATTGTGTTTTATGTGCTGTGGTTTGATGTGATTTTTACTTTTCCATCCTGTTTTAACTCTTGTTCTCTCTTTGTCTCACTCTCTTTGCCACATGTTCAATATTGTGTGAGTCCATATTCGTTTTTCACTAATAAGTTTGCCTGGATACTTAGTAACTCTTGCACTTGTCTTCCTGCCTCTTTTTTATGCCACCACCCCGAATTTGCTCTCTTGCAAATCCACTGTGTTCCTTCACTGTGCTGGCGGTATTCGTATTATCCCTGTGTATAATCATCCTCATTCATTCCTTCTGTCAACGCTGTCCTCCACTCCCTGTACCTCATCCCTCCATGTTGTCCTCAAAGGGCCCTTCTTCCGCTTCCAAACCTACGTGGACTGGCTGAGGCAGCCCTGCCCCCTCACCCTGCCCGCCGTGGCCCCCTGCTTACAGCGGCTGAAGCTCGTCCCTGTCTATGGAGCCCTGTTCCTGGCTGTCAACTCTGTCTTCCCCCTGGGCTACGTCCGCACAGATGACTTCCTCAACGACAACTTCTTCTTCAGGTATAGGGGACACAGAACGTCACCTCGAGGTGCTCTGCTTGGTTACAGCCTATTTACTGTTAACTGGTCGTTCAGCAGGCGCTTTTATCCAAAGCAAAATACATTCAGATGCATGTCACTTAGGAACAGGTGGTGTTAGTTAGACAACTCGCTCAAAGATACCAATAGGTTTGTTGCAGACAATTATGATCAAACCCAGTACACTTAGATGTAGAACTCCCTTGCCGCTATACTACCCGGCCTCCTATCAAATGTCTGTGTGTGTTGAGGTGTAAAAGAGTCCAAATACGTCCTAGCACCACATCAGCCGTCACTAGTCAGAGATGATTGATTGGTGTTTTCACTCTGTTTCCAGGTTGTTCTACATGACCGCGGTGTTCTTCGTGTTCCGCATGCGCTTCTACGCGGCGTGGTGCGCGGCGGAGGCGGGCTGCATCAGCGCCGGACTGGGCTGCTACCCCGAGGGGGCCATGTCCAAACCCGGAGGGGGGCCCACGGTCAGCTACAGCCCCGACCCTAACGCCCCGGTGGCGTACGACTTCAAGACCATCCAGAACATCGACTGCTACAACACAGACTTCTGCGTGAAGGTCCGCCACGGCATGCGCTACTGGAACATGACGGTGCAGTGGTGGCTGCACCACTACATCTACCCCAACTCCCCCTTCAAGGCCTACGTCCTCAGGTAGGCCCACTGGCTCCTCCATGGTGCAATCCCAAAGAGGATTGGTGTTTTTATAAGTATTTACATTTATAATTATTCTTTTCATAATATTCAATCTTTAAGAATGTTGTGAAAGTGGCATGTATTGCTTACTAAGTGGGGTTTTAGGAAATGTATTGCAGTCTAAGATCAAGAGAGACACATGGCGTTGTGTCTTGGGTGTAGCTTTGGGTATATCACTGGAGCATTTCAGATGACAAATCTTTGAAAAAACCTCCCATATTTATACAGTTCCTATTATTGGCCGCAGATTGGCAAGAATATATACATTTAATCTTAAATTCAGAATACAGCCAACGTTTCATGTCTGACTAATGGACCCACAGTTTTAGCTGGAAGCTCAGTATTTTTAATTAAGCCACAGAACCTAGCGTTAACTATAGGTGTCCGGGAAACTATACCGTAACTCGGACGTGGACATTAAATACATTGCTGCTCAGAAGGAGCTTCACTATCCACAGCCCCGCCCATTCTGCCGGCGATTTGAGTTTGCCCTGCAGAAGGGTCTGGAGAAGAGCAATACATTTCTTTCTAGTTTCGATACGTTTTTGAGGGAGCCAGTCACCAAGCTGGCTTTTCCACCTGGCGCGCTATTGGCTGGTTTAACACAATGACGACAGGTAAGCAAGCAGCCAATTGCGTACAGAGTAATTTAAACTAGGCCCATTGATCAGGCCATTTGTGCTGAAGAAACTGACAGCAGCTTCTCCAGACCAACTTGCAATCTACGATTGAGCTTGGTCTGGTAATAGCCAGGCTAATGTTGATCATATAAGAGAAATTACCACGTCGTTCCTCATCTCACCATCTACTATGCCTCCCCCTAAAGGGCTGGCTGGACCATGTTCATCAGCGCCTACTGGCACGGCCTCCACCCTGGCTACTACCTGTCCTTCCTCACCATACCGCTGTGCATCGCCGCCGAGTCGGCCATGGAGGGGTCGGTCCGCGCCCGGCTGGGCCCCTGGGGCCAGAGCGCCTTCGACTGGGTGCACTGGTTCCTCAAGATGCGGGCCTACGACTACATGTGCATGGGCTTCGTGCTGCTGAAGGCCGGCGACACGGTCCACTACTGGACGTCCATCTACTTCGTCATCCACGTCCTCGCCGTCGGCTGCATCGTGTTAGGTCGGCTGACGAGAGGCAGCAAGAGGGGGGAGAAGAGGGGAGAGAAAGAGGAGGGAAAGGTGGAGGAGATGGAAAGTAAGGATAAGCTCAAAGAGGGTATTCGAGCTAAGCAGGACTGAGCTTGAGTGGTGTGAGGTGACAGTGGATTGGGGAGGCCAATACAGCTTAACATTGAATTTACATTGCAAATTACATGCTGTCGTGTTTACCAGTTTTTAAATGTTTTGCCGTTCCTGTGTCAGTATAATGTTCTCCCTCACAGGAAGCTCCAACTCATGATTACGTAACGACGCAACACTTCCAGGAAATAGTGTGTTAAACCATTTGAACGTACTGTACATATATACTCCCCAGCAAGTATTACGCCACACCAGGCGAACTACGTCTGGGATCGGTTAATGCTATTTTTGTGACAATGAGATGTACACAGATAATACTCAACACACGCATTGATGATCTGTTTTTGTGTGAGGATACTTTACTTCCAAGACATGAAATGATCCATGACAATGATCCAGAACCCTTGTTTTCGATTTGAAGCAATTCTTCAAATTTGGGGTTGGTTAACATGAAATATAGTTCAAATAAAGAGAGTTATATGGATTCAGGGATCATGGGCAGACCAACAATGCGCTCCATAATTCACAAGTGGGAGACAAGTGAAGAGATAGTTCTTCTGTAATATACCTGGCTGGAGTGGGTTTTGTGGTTTTGTGTTTAGATATTGTGTTTTCAGAATATTACTATCACTTGTGATAAAAACCAAAATACACTCAGACATTTTAGTTTTATATGTGCCAATGTTCTCAGAATGGTATTTGTGCAGGCAAATTGTATAATGCAGTTATGTACTATATATGTAACTACACCTATCAGTACAGGCAAAGTTGTGAACATAACTAAGCAGGCAGATTAAACTATAAATTCAAAATAGGATTGATGATAAATACAAATAAAAAACATTTAACTGTTTACTTTAATTTATAAATTGCCAGGGTACCTGTGCTAGAATCCCCCTACTGTGGATCAATCAAGTCTTCGGAGCATTCCTTCATGTGTTGCCTAAATGGTTTGATCCGTTCCGTTCAGTCATCTCATCAGTCATGTTTCAAAGGGTTGAGGCCTTGATCAGAATCACGGTTGTTACTCACTGCCATACTGTCTGGACTGCAATAAAGAACCACTTCAGGTTTGGACCAAACATGACATTCAAAGTCGCGGTAATCTATAGCCGAGAGTCTTGAGTCAACAGCACAACTGTGTGCTTGGATTTACAAACCAGTTGACTGCCATCTCAAAAGTAACTCACTATTTGTAAAAATTTGAATTTCAAATCAATCGAAATCAATCGTGTTTTGTAGGTAATCGCAGGGTCGCAGTAAATACATATATTTTTATTTTAGCTCATGTTTGAGACCTATTTATTAACTTCGGCCTAGTTTGCTCTGTTATTTACTTTGCCAACTGCAAAGATTGTAACACTTCCATTAAATGATTTCCTCACAAACAAGACTGTCGTTTTTGCTGTTGCATCATTCACATGTTCGGGGGAAGATGTTTACTAGGACAGGGGCACAAAAGGAATGCCGTTATCTGACTGTTCTATTCCCAATCTAGATTAGTAAATAGATGGCGAGAAGGTTTTTGTTGAGTCACCTTTTAAAGGTTTTCCGGGACATGAGGTTGATTCCTTTGTCAAATCGTGTTTTGATGTGAATTCAGTCTTCTTGAGTAAATATCTCCAAATTGAGGTAGTGCAGTCCGCACGCGCTCGATGTTGTCCTGTTATATAGCATATCTTTGTGTTCACATGTACCACCAGGGCTGGATAGAGACTTCCGACGCTGTGTTCAAGAGACAATTCCAGCCCCAATTTGTTTAAATCGAGATGGCTTGACCCGAGCAGTAAAGGTTTGCATGTATTTTTTCAGGAAACCTTGGAATGTGTTTAGTTCATACTATTGAGAGAATATTAAGGATGATGACAGAAGCAGGATCAACTTAATTAAGAAAAGCTGGTGCTCTGATTGGTCTTAAGACCTAATCATTGAACAAATCTATCCATGGATTTTTGTATAAAATACCCTAATGTAATAGCACCCACACGTGTTGTTTACAATGGCAGGTGATCTGCATTAGCGTTCATCTTTTACTCAGAGTATACACACACACTGGCCATGGTTACCTGACAACACAAAGAAAGTGACAATACATGCGTCTAACGAATGAATTAATGAAGGGAACTTTTTGAGATGATAACAGCCCACAAATGAACTTGCTGCCAGAGACTGCATCAAATGAACCTGTATGACCAGTTGAGTATTTGGCAAAGACAAACCCAAATATATTTAAATTAACTCTCTGACATATCTAACTTTTTGTCTTTATTAAAAAAAAAAATGTAGGCCTTAATTGGGGATGATTAGCATCACAGTGGACACATTAGTACAGCAATGTTTCAAATTGACTTGAAGATAAAGGGTTAACTGCACAAGGAAGTACCTGTGTTGTCAATAACAAAGGTCGAAGTCCATATACAAAAGGAGAGAGAGAGAGAGAGAGAGAGAGAGAGAGAGAGAGAGAGAGAGAGAGAGAGAGAGAGAGAGAGAGAGAGAGAGAGAGAGAGAGAGAGAGCCGGAATCACACCGTTTCCTCTTTCCAATCAAGATCACATTATTTCCGTTGCGCTCGAGTGGATGCTGGATTAAATGTGGCTGCGCTTTACATCTTTAAAAAAGTACTACATGACCGTATATTATCCCTAGGAAATGAAAAGCCAGCTCCAGAGACAAGGCTCTGCTACAGCAGGTAAGCTGAGGCTGTGTGCTCACCTGTACGACCACACAGCCTCCACCTATTAGCGACAACAACTCGGTTAAACACAACAGCAGATCAGTTATGACTGTTTGTTTTAATCTATATCCTACTGAAGGATCTTTATTATACACCATAATGTTACATATTCATACTGTAGTTAATAGATTCCTTCTGCCTCCCAGTCCAAGGAACTGGTTACACCAGCGACCAGGGATCCCCACGGTTGCGACGGGTTACCTCTTCACGGTCCGACCAGAATGGCCCTCAGTTTAACTGGCGCCCAGCCTCTGCGGCCCAGGAGGATGCAGGGCAGGAAGCGGCCGTACCCCCTAAAGACCTCCGAGCACTCCCCATGCCAATGGCCCTGAAAAGAGCCATCAGGTAGGCCCCCTGATTGGTCTGATGGTTCCCTGATTACAAATCTTGGGATTAAACAGGATTATGATCACAATTGTGATGATGGTTATCTGTGGATACAGCTATAAGGGTTAAATCTATGCTATGAATGTTTAACAACGCTGGCGATATTATAATGATCTGTATCGTTGAAAGAATGTGTGACACATCTTTTACAGTCAGGTCCAGCAGATGCAGGTGCCAGTGTTGTCCAGTTTCCAGTCCTGGAAGAGGAGCAAAGCCAAATCGCTGAGTCGGGCCCGCAAAAGTATCGGAGGATTCCTGCACTATATCACACTCTGGAGGAAGTCCCTGAACAAGATTGGAGGTGTGTGTATGTATGCATGTATGCATGTGTGTAAATATCAATACGCGATATATCATTGCCCTTCTTCGTCTGATACGACAATCAATACATTGATTGTCGCTAAATATTTGTTTTCCATATAATCTTTTTTGTTTTTGTTTTATGCTTTATTCATGATGAGTTAGACAGGAAGGTATAGGTAAGAGAGAGGGAAGGATATGCAGCAAAGGACAACGGCAGTAAGGACTGAGCCTTAATGGTACTCGCTCTATCCGGTGAAACTTGAACGGAAGTTAACTGGCCAAAGACTGAAAAACTTAGTTTGGACCATGAAGACAGACAGATATCCTGTACTTTACCCTTTTCAGGGTTATTTGTATTTTTCGTTAGACACTTATCGTTTGTCGCAGAATCGCTGTATCGCAATAATATCGGTATCGTGGGCTATGTATCGCATATCATATCGTATCGTGAGGTATCCTGTGATGCCCACCCTTAATATATATGTATAAGTGTGAATAAACATACATTTAAACATTCATTAATACCCCTGATACAGCAAAACCAAACACTATTTTGAATATATTGGTCACATTGTTTACCTTCTCTAAGCGTATCCATTTTCTTCATTGATGGTACTGCAGGGAACTTTGGAGATGGTGTCCAGTCTTACTTCCTGTTCCTGCGATTCTTGGTGGTCCTCAACTTCCTGTCCTCCATGCTGATCATTGGATTCGTCCTCATCCCCAGCATTGTGTTGAGATCTGTTGCGTCAGATTCTGTGACCAAGACAGATAACGGTCTGTACAGATTCTAGTCTTCTTGCATTAAGAGTCTTACTTACTCTTCTGGCCTCTATGAAATGCAGGATTATATATTCAGCTTCAATTGAATGCCTCAAACTATTGCTTCTTGGAGGCATTTTCTTATACTTAGAAAAAAGTACCACATTATTGTATAATGTAAATAATGTGGTACTAGTTATTTTATTAGTTATGTTTTAAACGTTGTTGGTGTGAATAATGACATTACACTAATAACCTTTATTATATATATATATTTTTTTAAATAACCAAATTGTTGATGGAGGTTATTTCTGAGAAGGTATGCTCAGGGTTTCTGAGGCTCTTGTGTTGTGTTGACAGGCACAGCAGAATGCAGACAGTATGACCATAAACCAGACCCTCTCGTGAGATACTTCAGCTACTTCCTGGACTTACTTTCTGGAACCGTGAGAAATACAAACACACCCGCATCCATGTCCTTCTATGGATACGAACATGGAAGAAGATTAGATTAGATGGATTCGTTTTTCCTCTTCTTGGTCTACATTTGATTCTGTAATAATTAACATTTGTCTGGGAAATTTGTTTATTTCC
This sequence comes from Gadus macrocephalus, assembly GCF_031168955.1. Lineage (NCBI taxonomy): Eukaryota > Metazoa > Chordata > Actinopteri > Gadiformes > Gadidae > Gadus > Gadus macrocephalus. The sequence goes on from NC_082392.1 coordinate 8,333,348, forward strand.
TACCCACTTTAACTTCACATACACTGTATCCTCCTTCCCATCATTAAGTTTGAATTACAACTACTTGATAATTATCATGTTCGACAAACTGTGTGCGCCCTTGTTCCTGTAGGGCTTCATGGAGTACACCTACCTGTTCTATGGCTACTACCGCAACCCCATGGTGGCAGAAAGTGACTTTTCCTACAACATCCCACTGGCTTACCTCTTCACTGCTGTCTTTTACTTTGCCTTTTGTCTCATCTGCATCACTGCACGGTAAGTTCCAGTGAAGACACACTTTTAGATGCACCAAACTGTTTTTTGTGTGTGTGTGTGTGTGTGTGTGTGTGTGTGCGTGTGCGTGTGCGTGCGTGCGTGATAAACGACCAGTCAAAAGGATAACCTGTATTCCCCATTGTTGACTGCTTGCTTGCACAGCGCGGGGACTGCTGTTCGTGTTGCTGTGGCAAGAGGAGGCGGCGCCACAGGCAGTTACAGTAGGATTGTGTTCACTGGCTGGGACTTTGGTTGCCTCGGTGACAGGGCTACGAAACTGAAACAGAAAAACCTTCACTACCAGCTTCAGGTTAGAGGCTATGCTATTTTTTTGGGCCTCAAATATGATTAAGTTTATAGGATTTCTGCTCCATGCCCAATAAAGTTATTGTCCCCAAAAACCTGAACATTACTTTCTTTCCATTTCCGTCTCTGTCTCTCTGGACCAAGGTGGACCTTGAAGAGGAGAGGATAAAGAATGAGGCTGCCTCTCTGACCTTGCGTCGAAAAGTATTGCTGTACTCGTCGCGTATTTTTCTGTCTCTCGTTGCTTTCGGCCTAATTATCGCAGCTTTCTTTGGCATTTACCAAGCCACCACCTTCAGCCAGGTCGGTGATGGGTGGTTCTACCTCCGTTTGTTTGTCATCCACATATCAAGTTATCTTTGGCTCATCATATGGTGGTCTGCTTCATTTTGTATGTGTTTTCTCTGGCAGAGCAAAGTCAAAGAGACAGGAGTGCTTGGGCTGTTCTATGAGTACCTGCCCTCCATCGTCATCACCGTGGGGAACTTCGTTGTTCCCGTGCTCTGTGACCAGATAGCCTTGCTGGAGCGGTATAACCCCAGCATCACTGTCATTGTGGCCTTGCTAAGGTTTGTACGTGTTGTGCATTTAACTGTTGTGTATGTATGTAGGTATGTACGTTTGTATGCATGTGTTCCTGTATGTTTGTGGTTATGTATGTGATTATGTATGTGGGTATGTATGGGGGAGCAATAGAGGAAGGGACACTGTTTTTGATTGGTTGTTGAACAACTTAAATTATGTAGATGTGAACAACACATTTGTGTCAAAAATCCATAGCAAACAAAGAGTCAGTTGATTAACCTTTCCAACAAAATTATTTCATGACTCAGGAAAAGTGTGTGTTGTGCTCTCTCCCTCTCTCTCTTACATAGGTCAGTTTTTCTGAGAATGGTCAGTCTGGGTGTCCTCTTGTTCACATTGTGGAGCCAGATAACCTGTTTTAAAGGGGTTTCTGAGGAATGTGCATTATGCCACTACAACCACAAGAGCTACCCAGTAAGTATGTTACATGGTTCATGCATACATAGTGTAAATTCATCCTTTCACTTTACTGCTTCGTGTATGACACGAATTGAAGGTGCATTTGAAAACTCGTGCTCTAGGGTTATCTGGCCGTTTTTTAATCAATGATTAGTATTATTTGTACTCTGTGACTGAATATATGCAACCCAGTCTCCCGGAAATACGTGACACTGTCACGTCATTTAATCTATTCATTCGTGATCTGGGACACGTAATTTCAATTTTTCGTGCCAAAAAGCACACATTTCTAACTATCGCAGCTTTTGGCCACCCGTTTCTACTTTCAACTTTTGATTCTGAGAAATTGTGACAATTCACGAATATATTTAATGCAGATGCGCTGCTCTGTAGGCACACCGCGACGGAAAAAAAGTAGCTGCTTCATCTCATCTTTTTAGAATGAGGTAGAAATTTGGGCTTTTGGCACGAAAAAATTTAAATTACGTGTCCCAGATCACGAATTAATAGATTAAATAACGTGACGTGACAATGTCATGTATTTCGGTGAGACTGGGTTGCTATATGAGGTGACGTGACATATAATTCCTTATGTAGTGTTGGGAGACCCAAGTGGGACAGGAGATGTACAAACTGACCCTGTTTGACCTGCTCATCACCCTCGCAATGCTTGTGCTGGTCGAGTTTCCACGCAGGTAAAGTGTTCAAAATGAACGGAGTGAGAGACGTAAGGATGATTTTATACAACCTTCAGTCTGATGGAGATCCATGGCTCGCTTGTGTTCCAGGATGGTGGTTGACAACTCATCCAACAAGCTGATTCAGTTTGTAGGCCGTCAGGAATTTCTAGTCCCGGTCAATGTCCTGGGACTGGTGTACGGACAGACGGTCGTGTGGACAGGGGCTCTGTTTTGCCCTCTGCTGCCGCTCATTAACACTTTGAAATTTGTGATTGTCTTCTACGCTAAGAAGGTGAACACGTTGATATATACACTCAAATTTGAACTCGAATCATGATTTCCAAACGTATATCCCTCCCACCCTGATTTAATTATGTTGTGTAAATGCACTGTGCTACAGATACACCTCACCGATTTCTGTGTCAAAATAATGTACTTCTTCCTATATATATATATATATATATATATATATATATATATATATATATATATATATATATTATGAATCCAAAAAAAATTGTCTCCGTGTTTTACATCATCCCTGGTGATTGGGCCCACCAGATAACACTCTTCTCCAACTGCCGCCCGGCCGCCAAGACGTTTCGCTCCACCAAGTCCAAGGTGTTCTTCCTGCTGGTGCTGCTGTTTGGCTGGAGCCTCGCGCTGGTAGCCCTGATCTACAGCATTGCCGAGTGAGTAGCTCGCTGTGTGTAAACACGACGGTTACACTCCCGACAATGAATGTTTTTCGGACAAGGGGTCCTATTTAAGTAAATACATCCTGTGCCAGCCTTCCCACTCAAGTGAGTATGATTGTGTCTTCATATCCCGCTCAGGATCCACCCTTCGATGAGCTGCGGGCCCTTCCGCTCTCTCGCCTCAATGTGGACAATCGTTCCTGATTCGTTCTATAGCCTCTCCTTAACGACAAAAGGCTTCCTCTACTTTATTGGCTCACAGCGCTTCTCCATTCCCTTGTTTCTTTTCTTTAGGTGAGTGCTATGTTATATAGTTAACTACAATGTTACGCACAATATTTTAATGAATGACTTTTGTATGATGTATTAACAGAGCTATTATCTTGCCAACAGTGTGGTGATGTGCTATTTCATAGCCTTAGCCTCCGTTTACGGAAAAAGTGTGGACTTGCTCAAAGCTCAGCTTAAACTGGTATGCATGTGTGGCCACATACTTCCACTACTACTAGTTTGCCTTGCTTTGTTGTTTTGAATTTTTGTCTGAGTGAGTGAGCTATTGTGTGAGGTCCACCTAGTTCAACTGGGAGCTTTTCAAATGACGTGTTTGGTCTGTGGTCAACAGGAGGCCCGCGACAAGCAGTTCCTGGTCAAACAGATTGAAGAGCTCAGTCGAACGCTTGGAGTTGCAAGATAATTCACAATATAAAATTGCCAACGCCACCACCTGCACTAAGAACACTTTCTCTTAATTCTTTTGCACCTCTGTAATTTAGTTAAATATATATTAATACATAGATATAATATACATTGATCTTGTATCAGTGCATGTCAATTTATCTGAACAAACTGTTCTTATATCCAGAAATGAAATATTTGCCATGCATGATAAATAAACCGCGTAACCTTGACACCCTCTGGTGCTGACATGTGGAAATGCATCGTTCTGTTCTTTTTGTTTACTTCCGGTTTGTATCTTCGGCGAGAAGCTACTGTAGTTAGCAAGCCAAATGTTTATATATGGTTTAATGTTGTAGCTCAATTATACTTGATTGTATTTTCTCCATATTGGAAAGCTAACTGGGTGAGTTCATGATGAACGGTGGACACGTTTTTAGCTAAGTACCAGAATAAGCTATTATTATTTAACCATACAAATTACCAAGACACTTATTTTTTCCTTCAGTACATTATCGCAAAAGACAGCTGATTTGATAACTTCCTTGACCTTATCTGTAAACGCTGAAGAATTGATTGAAGAGGGCGATCTATTGTGTTAATTCATATGGTAACTGGTAGACCAGTACGTCTATCTAGCTGCTTGCAGCGTTGAGTTGGCATTATGAACATCCTTCCCAAGAAGAGCTGGCATGTCCGTAACAAGGACAACATCGAGCGCGTGCGGAAGGACGAGGCCCAGGCTGCAGAAGAGGAGCTCGAGGCCAAACGTCGCGTGGAGCGCGCTGAGCGAGAGGTGACCAGTGACCACCATCGGTATCTCAATACTGTATTATGACATTGTGAACTAGGTCAAACACATGGTGCTAAATATTCAATAAAATAATAATGCACTATATTCAAATCCCTTGTATGCATGGCTACAACTTTAGTTAGTGCTGCCCTTTTTCTGTAATGCATCAAACATATTATCCCATACATATACATTTGTTTCCCATAAATATAGGTTTTTCAATTCTCAGCTCGATGTGTATCCTTAGAGTCTCATACTGTATTTTTCTCGATTTCCACACAGGCACGCACAGAGTTTCTGAGGAATAAATCCCGAGCTGCTCTCCAACTGGAACATGGAGGGAAGACTGAGGAACTGAGTGGTCCAGGAAGGAAAGATGAGGAAACGAGTGGACGAGGAATTAAGGTTGAGGAAACGAGTGGACCAAGTGGAATCCTGGAACATCTCAACTTGTTCCCCCTGGAAGATTCTTCTGAGAAGAAGGGGAATGAGGAGTATCTCAAAGATAAGAAAGATGAGAAGGTAACCGGAATTACTCGTATTATATAATATTCAAGTTAACTAACTAAACAAAAGCACATCAGGGATAGTTTCCATCTCTCTGACCTAGCAAACATTTTCCCAGCAATTCCATTTCAGGAATTTCATAAAAGTCTTCTCCAAGGATTTTCCTGTGGTTTCATCGACCCAAATAGTCTCTTAAAGCTCTCAATCAAAATATAGAGACCTTTTGGAAATATTAATTTTTGAATGTCTCTCTTTTCAGGAGAAACAGGAGCGAGCCATCGGGCTCCTGGTGTCCCTGGGACCTCAGCCTGGCACTGAGGTAACCCCGTGGTACATGAAGACCGAGAAGGAGAAGGAGGAGGAGAAGGAGAAACGGAAGAAAAATCCAAAAGAGTCCGAGAAGGGGATGAGGAAAGGAGCCACGGAGGAGGAGAAGGAGAAGCGTGACCGTAGGCTGAAGGACATGCTGGACCCCATGAAGGACATGAGGAAAGCCCTGGCTATTAAGGACCGCAAGGAGCCCAAGAGCAAGAGGAGGGAGAAGAGGCCCAGAGCAGAGATGAGCAGTGGACCCAGGTGAGGAAGGCTTCGGGGTCGAAAACACTGCCCTGGCTTTGTAAACCAGAGTTCATGTGTGCTACTTTGCAACCTAATATGCACTTAACATGTTATGATGCACCACTCACGAGTGAGGGTTCCCTGTGGTCCATAATCAACCGATGTACAACGTGTGTGTCGTATATACGTGTGTATTCATGTGTGTGTACTAGTGTATCTGTGCTTATCTGTGTGTGTGTGTGTACTAGTATATCCTTATGTGTTCATGTGTGTGTACTAGGATATCCGTGTGTGTGCTAGTATATCTGTGTATTCATGCGTGTGTGCTAGTATATCCGTATGTATCCGTGTGTGTATACTAGTATATCCGTGTGGGTGCTATTATATCCATGGGTATACATGTGTGTGTACTAGTATATCCGTGTGTGTACTAGTATATTTGTGTATCAATGTGTGTGTACTAGTATATCCGCGCCGTGCACTAGTGTATTCATGTGTGTGTGTGTGTGTGTGTGTGTGTGTGTGTGCGTGTGCGTCCTTAGCTCCATGGAGAAGCTGCGTGCGGAGCGGCTCCAGAGGGAGGGGGAGGAGCGGCGGCGGGCCCAGGCCCTGATCGACCAGAGGAACGGCAAGGTGGCGGACAGGGAGCCGGGCAGGGGGCCAGCGGCCGAGGAGCGCGAGAGGCCCTACAACAGCGCCTACTTCCCGGAGCTGGCTCGCAAACGCCAACGCAAGGACCGGGACAGCTGGCGAGACGAGATCCTGAAGTCGTGAAGTGATGTCCAGCTATAGAAGGACTATAAGGGCCGTCAGAGTGCCGATTGGCAGCCGATGAACTGGAATGTGTGCTGTGTACTGGGATGTGTGCTGGGAATGAAAGGTCCGATACAAAACTGGATGTTATTCAGGGTTGAATAATATGTCAATCAACTTCAAAGTCAGACTGTTCTTACCATATATAGAGATGCATTTTCTATGGAAATATACATCCTATTTTGAAAGTGTCCATTTTTGTGATGTATTTTTTTTCAGGATTCTTATTTCTGATTTAACTCAAAGAAACCTTATCAGAATGTGTGCGTTTAATAAACCTGCAATGAGGACATTCAATTAATATATTGCTATACGGAAACAAATTCTCACCATTTAGTACTTGTATCATATATAAATATTATCGTTCTGCTTCTTAATTCTTATTTATAAATTGCAAACGAGAATCGGTGTGAGACACGCGCCAACCCGATTTCTCCTCCTAGCACGCGGACCATGATAAAGCATGTTGACGCTGACGTAGGCTGGTGGTGGATACCGGAGGAACACAGCCAGACCTCCACACAGCGAGCGGAGAAAACAACACATAGACAAACACAGGATGGATAACCTCGCCGATGGTTTTCTGGGAATATCATCAGACTCGAGACGCGTAGCTGGGTCGGACGGAAGGCACAATAGAGCGCCTCTCAAACCGTGTTTAATTGCGGATTAGGACGGAGAGGGGGGGATCAAACAGGAGGAGGAGAGGGGGGTAGGACGAAGAGCACAACAAGGAGACGCTCTTTATTATTAGGGGGGGAAGAGGCGATAGACCGGAGACGGTAGGCTACCAGACGGTGGCGGCGGGTAACGGGAGAGGACCCAAAGCATCGCTCGAATGGTGATGCCGAGGACGAAGCGACGATGCGACGACACTGCTGGGTGATAGCGCTAGCGGGGATGATGTACTTCAACCCGGAGCGAGCGCTCGGAGCCCCGCAGAGAGAAGGTGAGTGGTGTCGGTGGAAGAATGCGATCATTCCGGTGATGCTAGAGAAAGAGCCGAGGTGGGAGGTAGTCTGTTATGAAAAAGGCCTAGACGGGAGAGATTCAGCCAGCATGGGAGAAACGCTGTGCAGATGATCGCGAATGAATATTGCACTATATCACAGAATGAGTGACTCGATACAACTGAAAACATGTTAAAGCGACATTTATTTATTTTTTATTATTTTTGATATTAGCCCGATATGGCTCCATTGCTATATTGCAATCGTATTCGGCCCTCTTAGGTCACACCAATGGCATTTTTTGACATAAATGCATAGGAAGCTGAATGGCTGCACAGTGCAATATGTTATGTTATTGGGGGATGTATGCATATGAAACCAGACATATTTAACAACGATAAGTCGTCGTAGTGTTTTCCTAATAATAAGGTTGTGTGTGGTCCCATTATTTGGCAGTGGTGTGTGCTCTGTTTTCCTAATGTGTGCAGTCATTGCATTGTGTTGGTATTGTTTTGATGAGAGCTGTGTGCATCGGAGCTATTGTAATAGGCCCCGTTACGTCCTTATTTGTATGCAGTCTGTCTGGACATCTGTCTCGGCTAAGATGAAAGGAAAATACATGTCTAGGAACTGTGTATCAGTGTCTTATGTCCACCACCACTACTAGCTGTGGTTCGCTACTGGTGGATAGAATAGAAATACACACACACGGGGTGATTACAATTTCATGGCTCGCGTGCGTTTTTTTGTTTTGTTATGCAGTGCATGTTTAATAAATCATATAATCAGTTATTCTAATTGAGAAATCTAGCAAATGCATTAATTGGTTAATAACAAGTATTACACTGACATTATTCACGTCTTTAAAAAAGAAGAAGAAGCAGAATCAGGTGTTTACATGTTTCCCACTCGCCTATAGGCCTTTGTAGGCTACAACAATGATCCAATTCTGAGGTTGTTTTATCGAATATTTAGAGAGCTCTGCTAAGAACTGAGACATGAGTGTTGCCAAAAGTGTTAATCATAGTCAGGCTTGCACATTGATCTTGTTTAAGACGGACACAAATTAAAGGCTTTTGTTTACGAGTGAACATGAGCTTGATCCATTTCCCACGGTGTCGACGACTGACTCAGGTGTGCGTGTGTGTGTGTGTGTGTGTGTGTGTGTGTGTGTGTGTGTGTGTGTGTGTGTGTGCGTGTGTGTGTGTGTGTGTGTGTGTGTGTGTGTGTGTGTGTGTGTGTGTGTGTGTGTGTGTGTGTGTGTGTGTGTGTGTGTAACATGTTCTTGTACCATGACCTTGCTTGTAGTCTATCTCAGATGTTGTTCTGCGTTGTATAGCAGTAATCTTTTTCGGCTAGAAATATAAGCTGAAGTTTGCATCGTGCTTGGTCCTTGTTAAAAATGGGATCAATCCAACAATCAAGGCATATCTTTGGTGATCAAAATAAAATATAATTCATGACATTTTCAAACATTATTTTATGTTTTTTTATTATATAATTATTATATACAAGCAATACGAAAAACAAGGTAAACCAGTAAAGGGGTTTTAACCACCCTGCCCTGCCCCTTCTTTCTTACAGATGGTTCGCTTCTTACAGTCAGCCAAGTTGAGGTACAAATATCAATGACCCGAAACCTTCCCCCTCTCACCTCAGTATAGTCCACCCTCCCAAACTGAGCAATGCTTTCCAGTTTTCCAAACTCCCCTTTCCCCCTGATAAGCAATCCTCTAACCCAGGCGACGGCTCCAACCACCTTCCCTGCTTTCTCAACCGTCTCTCCTCAACGGAATGCCCTTTCTGATACTCCCCCCCCCCCCCCCCCTTCTTCTTTTTTATCCTATAATTGGAATGATATATGCTCCCAGTTTCAACCTCAATATATCTTCCATTTAAATCTTTGTTCCCTTCTTTTTCTTTTATGGCTCCAGTCAATACATTAACTCTGAAACTGAAAGATATATATTTTTCTCTTCTTCCTGCTTTCCCAAACCTCCCCTCTACCAATGCAACGTAAGCATTGGGGTGGTGGGGGGCAGTCCTCCACTGTGTTCCAACCCTGCCTTTATGGAAGCGCTTCAATGTCTTTTCTGTGTTAATCACAAACCTCCGTAATATTATGCGTTACTTTTTCTTTTTTCTTTGTGTTCTAATTCAATTACGTCTCTTCTTCCCCTTCTCACTGAGTCATACCGAGAGGCGATCTACAGCAGTAAATCTCTCCCTCTCTCCTCCCCTCTCCCCCTCTCTCTCTCCTTCCTCTCTGACTCTCTTGGTCGCTCTCTCCTTCAGTCTCTCAATCCAGGGCCTCGTTCCTCTCCCCCCCGCCCTACGTGGTCATCCTCATCTCTTGCTCCGGGCTGGTCTCCTTCGTCCTGCTGCTCCTCACCTGTCTGTGCTGCAAGAAGGGAGGAGTGGGATTCAATGTAAGTCTCCAACATGTAAGAGACTTCCTCACCTGGTCCTGCTGCATGTGTATGTGTGCACACTGATGAATGTTCAGTAGAGCGTTGGTACAGCGCTGTGTGGTGTCTGAGTGGATGTGTAGTTAGAGGGGGATTGGGATGTAATGGTGTTTAATACAGAGAGACAGACAGGGATAAGGGAGACTCTGCATGGCTGGGTTGTTTTTGGGGTTCATTGGGCAGGAAGAGGCAATAGTCTACAGTCGTTCTTCTTCTTCTCTCATTATCTCAAAAACAACCACGTTCTTCTATTTATTTGTTTTGCCTTCTACTCCTCTTCTTCATGATTCTTAAAATCATGATAAATATAAATATTTATTGTTTATCCTAATGGTGTTAAGAAATGTATATGGTCTTCCCGTTTCCCTGGGTTGTGTGCTGCCTCTGTCGGGAGCAGGAGTTTGACAATGCGGACGGGGAGGAGTGCTCGGCAGGCTCCAGCCCGGTGCAGGAGGACAGCCTGTCCTCCTGCCCCTCCCTCCCTGAGGTGTACACCCTGCCAGTCAGGGACCGAGCCGCCTGCCCAGCCCTGCAGGACGGAGCAGGTGGGAGGAGGGTTCTTACCTTGGCTGTCTAACTCCTGGGGTCTAGTGGTTTTATGTTTAAAAAATATTGAAATATGTGGTTAAATGAAATAGAAAAGATTCCATGAGCATTATGTATAATGCGTCAGTCATGCAACTCAAATTTTGAAGTTGATATCTATTTATGTATTTTCCTGATTCATGTGAAAAACAATGCTGTAGCATTGCTCCGTCTCACCTCTCTTCCACCTCTCTTCATTTTTTGCTTTTCTTCAACAGATTCCAAATCTCAGTGCTTTAAGAGGCACACGCTGAATTATCTGCAGGAGATTGGAAATGGCTGGTTTGGAAAGGTTAGTTAATCTGAAGTACCTCCTGGGGCAGTGTTGCAGTGGTTAGTATTACTGCGTTACATAACGGGGCCCCTGTCTGTGCCTTAGGCAATGCCCCAGACTAGAAGTATGTCCCCGGGCCTGTTCTTATATAATGATAAATTATATTTAAACTTTAGAGAGTTGGCTGTTCTCAGGATGACTAATCTTAGCCTGCTTCTATTTTTTGGCCAAAATGAGAAATTGGTGAAATATTGTTTTATTACACTCTCTTTTGGGCTCTAGAGACCGATATCTACAAATAGTTATTGTTATTGCTCGGGCTTTGGCATTTTGATTGGTTTGATTCCTGACGGCTATCTGTCTTCATCAATGTTGTGTGAATATCTGAATGAAGTGGTTTGGATAAAAGCATATGCTCAATGTCATTTATAAACGTATTTCCTCTCTCATATGTTGTACCTTATGTTTATGTTCAGTGATTTATCGAAAGCAGTCTTTAGGAACTTTTTAAGAAGCAGGACTTAAGTATCTCCCTCCATGCCTACAGACTACGGACACTGTGGAGGTCCACTAGCCCAGTTTCAGGGTCCCGTGTCTCATAGTGGGCTGTGTCTCTAGGTGATCCTGGCAGAGGTGCTGTGTGATTGCAGCTCGTCCCAGGCCATCGTAAAGGAGCTCAGGGTCAGCGCCAGCCCTCTGGAGCAGAGGAAGTTCCTGGCTGAGTCAGAGCCGTACAGGTGAGACCCGTCCTACCCAGAGACATAACCCGGTCATGTGCTTTGATTGGCTGGGTAATATTTTCTGAAAACAAAGACATAGAAAACTATTCTCGTCGTTGTAATTAGTGGGTGTAGTGATTTATCATCTTAATTCAGACTTCAATTATTTCTCATTATCTGTAGAGATGAACATGTATGAAACATGATATATCGCTGTCCTTCATTTCCTCCTGATTTCTCTTTGTGTGGCCCAGCAGGTGTATACAAAACTAATCCAGCTAATGAAACCTGGCAGAGGATTTTGGGCTGACCTATTTTGCATGCTTCACAGAAGATTTAAAAATATGTCTGCTTTTAACACACTTCAACACGCACATATATGGATGAACGTTCGCAAACACACACCCACACCCACACACACATAGACATACAGGCCCACTCACTCATACACATGCGATTAATATACTCTCTCTCATTCTCCATCTTTTCTCTCATAAATAAGCAGTCTTTTTTGAGCCTCTTCTGCTAGCTCACTTGCTGAGGCGCAAAGCCTTGAACTGACAGCTGAGAATCTATAATCTCCATTTATATATATATATATATATATATATATATACACACACACACAATTATATATAAATTGATTTATTTTGATGTAGGTATTCTAAAGATTCACACTTTGATGGATCGCTCAGGCAACCCTAAACATTATTCTCAATGATACATGAAGCTCTTAAACGATGGTAGTACTAATAAGTAGAGCTGTCAAGCGATTAAAATATTTAATCGTGATTAATCGCATTAATGTCATAGTTAACTCACGATTAATCGCAAATTATTTTTCTATGCTAAATATCCCTTGATTTCTTTGTCCCATAATTCTTCTCATTTTAATTCTCTTATCAACATGGTGAAGTGCATCGGCTTGCCTTGTGCAAATGATTTTTTATTGATAACAACATTGGCATATACTGATCAAAACAGGACGATACAAAAAAAGAGCCTATAGTGCAATTAAACGACTGCTTTGAACAAATGTCATTTGAACATAGCAGTCAGGCTATTGCTTCTTTGTTTTGAGCCTTTTATTTTTTTTTAAATAAAAGAATTGCGTTAATTGCGCGATAAATTTTTTAACGCCGTTAAAATTGGTTTGCGTTAACGCCGTTAATAACGCGTTTAACTGACAGCTCTACTAATAAGTAATGACTCCTATCCACCTCTCATTCTGTCGGTAGCGGTATCGTCACCCTTGTTCCCACACACCAGACAGAAGGTGGTCCCTCACACTGCTAACACAGGTTGTCCCCTGTCTCTCCTGCTCTGTCCTCCCCTCTCAGGAGCCTGCAACACCCCAACATCCTGCAGTGTCTGGGCCAGTGCAGTGAAAGCGTCCCCTACCTCCTGGTCATGGAGTTCTGTCAGCTGGTAAGACAGAGAAACCAAAGGACATCTCAAAATAATATAACCGTCAAATGGCGCTCAATGTCACACAATAATAGTCAAGACTTCATCGTCATCTTTGACAGCATGCAGCCACACTTGCATCCAATGAGATCTACGTGGTTCTGGATGTAGACTACAGGTCTATTAGTAAATTCACCGGTTGTGTTTTTTAGCATTTGAAATCCTCTTGTTTCCGTTGTGCAGGATGAGTTTATTTTTCCATCCGCTCATCTTGGTTAGATGATGACTAATTAAGAACAGCATGCTGTCTGACACTCTCAGACTAATAGAGGAACTTTTCTCTATCTAAGACATGTATTTATCACATCCTTTTCCATCTAATTTTGATTATTTTGATTATTTATGTACTTTGTCTATGTACTTTGTCTTATTTTCTAAAGTCTATTTATTAGCCTAATAAATAGGATTTGATTGTGATTATTGACTGGGGTGGAACTCTTGTACAAGCCCATTGGGCTTCGTTCCCTCCTTGCTCTATTAATGTTAATGTGTGCTAAATAAATAAACGTAACTAAAGCAGTATAACAACAGGGATAGATGGCGCAAACAACATGGACTTTCTCGAAAGTTATCACAGCAGGATTAGTTTATCATCAAGCTTTTTTCTTGGTACGACTACTGCTACTAATACTACTTCCTTTCCATTCTCACATTCAAGTGCCAAAGGTAATAATAAAAGGTTTGTTTCATTATATTATGGATAGGCCACATAGGTCTATCTAAAAGACATTTGGCAGAGGCTTTTATTCCAAACACTATTATTGTCTAAAGATACCTTGAGTGCATAATTATTTAGCATGCGTTTCCCCAATGGGAATTAAACCCCATGTTCTACAAGATAAGCTATAGACCCAGTATTTACTCATTTATAAACCACAGTGAGCATAAGTTATCCCACCACAGTGTCCCCAGTTTTTATATGGCCTTCCTTGCCTTAGCTGCCAACTAATTAATCAGTTCTCCTACGGCCTCGGAGGACATTGGGGGCCAAACTCCCGCTAAATGGACCCTTCTTGTTGGAGACATGGCATGCGTGTGGCAGCAACTCAAAGATTGTGCGAGTCTGCAGGAAGGCCTGCCAGGTGCCTTCTAGCCGGTGTGTGGGTGGAGGTGGAGGTCACTCAGCTGCTCTTCTGCTCTCATCACTAGGGCGACCTGAAGCGATACTTGCGGGCCCAGAGAAAGTCAGATGGGATGACCCCTGACCTCCTGACCCGGGACCTCTTGACCCTTCAGCGAATGGCCTTCGAGATCACCTCCGGCTTGCTGCACCTTCATGAAAGCAACTACATCCACAGGTAGCTGGAGACATCTGCCCATTTCACCTTCAACCCATGTAGGGTAATGTATTATGTGGTTCATCCTGTATATTGGCTTATTTCTGTGTCCTCCTGTCTAGTGACCTGGCTCTGAGAAACTGCCTGCTGACCTCTGACCTCACAGTTAGAATAGGAGATTATGGCCTGTCACATAACCACTACAAGGTATGTGTGTGTTGGTCCCTTCCAAGAGGGAACTGAAGAATTTGGGTTTGTTTTGGTAGTAATGTAGAGGTTTACATTTCAGACACAAAAAAAACACATATTCAGCTATACTGCTTCCATAACAAAAAATGCCCAATGCATATATTGAATAATTGCTGAATATCTATGTTTTGCAGGATGATTATTACCTGACCCCAGACAAGCTGTGGATCCCTTTACGATGGATTGCCCCTGAACTTCTGGAGGAATACAGAGGATCCCTCATTGTTACCGACCAAACCAAGACCAGCAATGTGTGGTACGTTTTAGAAGGACCTCGGTTCCCAGGAACTACTTTGAATCATACAAACACACACCATTGCTTTTCTAAAACCATAGAGATTTAAAATACACTAGGGAAAATATAGTTTAAAAAAATACTTTTAAAGGATACGTATAAATGTGATACGTGATATTGCTTGAAGTACCCTTCTTTAATAATTCAGATATGCAGAGAAATTGGATAAATCTTTTACTGTTAAATTGTGCGCAGGACAGCCTTGTGTGAAAATATATTTAAAGCACCGCCGTGTCAGTTTGTGGGTATAATCGGCCAAGACATTGTGCTGAGTGGGAACAGCCTACATGCGTCTAAATCAGGATACACTATGTGCATGAACTGAGGGGGTGCATGAAAGCTTGTCTCTTGATTCGTGTCTCGTCTCTCTCTCTCTCTGGTGCAGGTCCTTGGGAGTGGTGATCTGGGAGCTGTTTGAGTTTGGCTCCCAGCCTCATAGACACCTCAGTGATGAAGAGGTGCTCACCTTTGTCATCAGGGAGAGGCAGATCACCCTGGCCCAGCCCAGGCTCAAATTGTCCCATGCAGACTACTGGTCAGTATTACTTTTTGCACAACACGATTGACACATAGATTAAAAACACAAGGCTTAATGCAACAACGTAGATCAATTATTAATGATCATTTTGAATGATGCCCCCAGCCGTGTGATGAATTAATCCCGATCTTCTACCTTGTTTTGCTTGCTCCTACGCCAGGTATGAGATCATGCAGTCCTGCTGGCTGCCTCCATCTCAGCGTCCCTCCGTAGCAGAAGTATTTCTCCTCCTCTCCTCCCTCCTGGCAGCTGAGCGAGGGATCGCCAGGGGCAGTGTTGGCGAGGAAGATGAAGAGGACGAGGAGTACAACGAGGGCAGCAGAGGGAGGAGAGGAGAGAGCGACGAGTCCTTCGAGAGACGCTGGGACTCCCTCCGTCCACCCGCCTTTCAGACCGCCACAACTGAGCGGCAGAGAGACAGAGAGTACAGCAGAGAGAGAGACAGAGACAACTCCTACCCTCTGCTGGACCCTGTGGGGAACTGCATCAGCCCGTCCTCCTCTGAGCTGGATGACATTCTCACAGTCACCGAAACCAGCAAGGGCTTAAACTTTGAGTACTTCTGGGAGAAGGCCCACGCAAGACGGGGCTACAAACCTCTCCCTCCTCCCCAGTCCATCCCGACGTTGAACCATACCCACAGGCAGTCCCTGGACACTCCCACCGTCGTTCCGGTGATCAGCGCCCGCAGCCCCTCCCTGGCCAGTGAATACTACATCCGATTAGAGGAACACACTCCTCAGGATCAATCGCCCACTCTGAAGGGGAAACTGCAAGCGCCCTACGGCTCTGACTCCATGTGCCCCGGAGACATGGAGCTCATGGAGATCCGCAGCGGGATGCTGGGCAAGGAGCGAGCGCCGTACTCCACTGACGGTAGAACGCTCGGCCGGAGCGTCCAGACGGTCCGCTCCAGTGAGGTACAGCTCCAGGTGACCAACACGGGAGTGGCGGAGTTCCGGGACACGTCGTCCCGGGTGACCGACTTCTCAGTAGTGGACCTCGGCGACGACGAGGAAGAGGATAGGAAGCGGGGTGGCGAAGGAAACAAGTACTCGTCCAATGTTTCCCATGCCCCGGTTCTTCCTCCGAAGCCACGCTCCATGTCCATGTCTTCAGCCGGCCACCTGCACTCCCGCCCTCTTCCGGCCCCTCCGCTGGGATACCACAGAGGGCTGCCTCACTACACCCTGGGTGGAAGAGTGGAGACGGACCCCCATCATATGGGCAGCTGCCCACCGTCCGCCTTTGACCACCTGGGACTCCATCGTTCGCGCCAGGCCCTACCCCCGTCGCCATCCCTCTCCCCGTCCCTGCCCCCGTCAAGCCATCCCATTTACTCCGCAGCTCCAATGTGTCCTCCCCCTCTGCCTCCCCACAGCAAGCCCATGAGAGGGTACCCCAGTTACAACATGGCAGACACTTACTCCCGATACAGCCGCTCACACATCCACACTCAAAGAGACCCGCTATCCTGTGAAGATCCTGACCGGGAGGAAGGTATGAGGCGCGCATCGTCGTTGCGCAACTCCAAGGAGCATTCCCATTCCCGTAAGAAAGACTTTGACTCCCCCGTACGGAGAGTGAACCTCTTGCGGCCGGTCTACCGCAACTTACCTCGCACCCAAATCCCGAACGAGGGGCGTTCATCGTCCTCCAGTCCGACCTACTCGGACGAGGATGACTCCCCCTTCACGTCCCCCGTAAGAACGAGCTCCACCGTCGGCCACTCCAGCCTGTCTGAGGACGCAGACCCAGCCACAGCAGAGCTCTTCTCCCGGGGGATGAGGCGGACCCAGTCCCGCCTGGCCACTCTCCTTCCCAGCATATGGAAGGAGGACGCCGACCTGCAGGCGGAGAGCGTGGCCGCTGCCCGGAAGTCACCCCTGCATTTGTTCCTGACAGAGATAACCACCTCGACAGAGTCCGGCGAGTCCAAGGAAGACACAGGGGAAGAAGAGAAGCAGGAGAAGAAGGGGGAGGAGAGGTGGGGGAATTATATTTTTCCAAACCGAGGGATGCGCCGATCGCAGTCCCTTGTCACGGAGCTGAGCTCGGCCGAACGCTCGTGGGGGACCAACAGACACGGTGACAGGACGGGCCCAGAGGGGAAGTGTACGGTCACCAAGGAGTCTTTTCAAAGGGAACTCTTTCTGACAGAAATTGACACACAGAACATAGACCAAGATACAGAGGAAGAGTTAGAACAAGACTCTGTGAAATACCTCCATCCGGTGTCCAGTTTGCGGCCCTATGTCTGCGCCCCCGGTCTCCCCTCCTACAGTGAGGCTGAAGAGGCCTACTCCAAGGGGATACGGAGGTCCCGCTCGCTCCTTGCCGAGATGACCACTGGGGGGCCACGGTCAGAGCTCCAGGACCCTGAGACGGAGCCCCGGAAGATGGAGATGACCAGGGAAGAGTTCATGAAGGAGATCCATTCCGCTGAAACCTTCTTGACGGAAATAATTTCTCGACAAAAAGTAACAACAGAAAAGAAGGACGAGGAGTCGGCCTACTCTCCAACCCCGATGTCCCCTGAATACGAGTCCATATGCATCGACCCCGACTCCTCCCAGACCATCTGCTTTCAATCGGAGAGCTCAGTACGAGCGTCAAACAAGGGAAAGGATGAGACACAAAAGGAGGCCATCTACGCTCAAGTGACCAAACGGGCTAAGAAGAGCGAGATTAAGGTTACAAAAAGACCTGATATCCCAATCCTTCACATAGGCCCAAATAAGCAGCCTGGAACACAGACGGACCCGGACACATATGACTCTGAGACAGGTGGAGCCACTGTCGATACTTTGTCACTTACAGAACAACTATGCCAACAAGGTGGCTTGTTTTCAGAGAAAATGCCCAAAAACGGTTTATTGTTCAGCCAACCGTGTGATAAAGAGGAAAACGAGTGTTCAGAACGGCCGGCTTTACCCGCCAGAGGTGAACAGAGACATGGGGAGATGTCAGCACCATCTCACAATGAGCCCACTGGACTGCAGTGTGAAAACAAAACACCCTTTTCACATGAGACTGACCAATGTGAAAAGACTGGTTTCATGAATGCTGGTGATATTCTGAAGGATGATCTACCAACTGGCAGTGCTGTCCTGAAAGGCAGCAGTTTGCAAAGTAATGATTCTGATGCGACAATATGCATAACAGAAGAAGAACCTGCCACTCAGTCCAATCTAGCTAAGATTCTTGCTTCTGGAAACAATCTTGAAAGCTATCTGAAGACCCAACTGACTGAGGAGAGCAGTACAGCTGAATTCCAATCTGCTCCAACTACGCCTGACTGGGACCAATCCTCAGATATCTCTCTTATGACCCCCAGTGACTCGGTCCTGTCCCCAATGACCTCCAGCTCAGCCGACTGCCTCACCCCCAGCGACTCTTGGCTCGGGGGAGGCGGAAGTGGAGGGTGGAGAGCTCTGGGAAGTGAAACGCCTCATCGAGATTCGGCCTATTTCTCCGACAGCGAGTGGGAGGGCGAGGGCCTGAGTCGGAGGGTCGCCGAAGGACTGGGGGCCTCGAGGCCTGGCAGCGGGCGAGGGGGAGATCGGGGAACGCTGACAGGAATAGAGGAGAAGACAGAGGAAGAGGGAGAGACAGGAGGAAAGAGTCCCCTCAAACAGACTGCTGCGGATTCAGATAGGAAATCTCAAGCTGAGGACTGGGACACGATTGGGATGTCGGAGAACGAGAGGGATCATTACCAGAACGCTCCTGAAAATGATGTGTCCTGTATGGATCATGAGAAAAATATTCATAATAGCAGGCTAGAGTTTGCCCAGAGCGATGAATCTGGCATATTCCAGAATGAGTGCAGAGAGACAAATATGAAGGGCTTCAGCAATTTAACAAAGCAGTCAAATTATTCCCAGTCCAAGGGTAGCGTTGAATTCATTGCTAAGATGTTTTCCAACTTGGAGGACGAGCCTGGGCTCTCATATGGGGACACAGCTCAGGTAGACAAGCACCACATAGACGGCATTGTCTCTCACATACAGATAACCGATTGCAAACATCAGGATTCTACAAAGGAGTACTCGCATCCCAAGAACATCACAGAGACAAATACTTTGGATGAGAGTAGCTCTGGCAGTCAGTCAAAGGATAGTTTGTCAACATCCGACGATCAAGAAAGTGCAAGAATTACTCAATCAGATATTGATTCTCCTGCACATAATTCCCCCTGTTCTGGGAACAGCAGTGAGGAATCCATGACGGCATCTCATTTTGACAAGCATGAATCTCGCCTGTCACGGTTCTATGGCATTCAAACCAGCAGCACCCCAATTGAAGATGAATCCTCCACACCATTGGATGCCAGCGATGAGAAGTGTGAAGAGGATACGATCAGCCCTCGAGCGGGTACCTTTTGGCCCGAGGGGGGTGAGGAAGAAGCGGAGGACCATGAAGAGAGCCCTGGGCTGGAGCTCCAGAACACAGATGCCAACGAGCTGGGCCTGAGGAACCTGTGCTATTCAGCCAACGGGGAGGGCTCTATGGACGGAGCCAAGACAGAGACAGAGAACCAGCTGGCTGCCGGGGAGCTGAGTAATGCCAAGAGGGAGAAGTCCCCCCAGAGGGCCGAAGTAAAGCAAGATCAGAAAGCAGTTGTTCCCGTTAAAGATACGACTAAAGAGTCCCCCGAGGGCCTGGAGCAGAAGAGGAAAGAGCTGTGGAACACCCTAGACGAGGAGGAGGGCAGGACAGGCAGAGCGGTTATCACCGGAGAGCTCGACTGTCACCGCTTCACTCCAAGCGACCTGCACCTGTGGCCCGCAGAGAACGACCAGTGGGCATCTCCGGAAAATAGGAGACAGGATGTGGAGCTGAGGTCAGAGTTCCTCTCTGGGTTTGGTGGGAAGGCCTGGGAGGTTGGAGAGAGGCTCGTGGTTGGAAGAGAGTTCTGGGAGGCCGAGGAGAATGATGAACTGGCTGGAAGTGAACCTCATCCAGCTGCCCTGGAGGGGATTGAGGTACCCTGTAATGTGGAGAGACAGGGGCTGATCGACAACCTTGAAACTCATGATTCAATAGTTAGCGACTGTCATCAGGATTTGGACATACAGCAAAATGAAAATATTGAAAGTCTAGAAGAAATTGATGATTCCAGCATAGATGCAATCACAGTGATCGAAGTGGAGAATCTGGAAATCCCAGAGCAAGAGATATTGGAAGATACTCTTAACGAAACCACGCCAGCAGTAGATACGGTGAAGAACAGTGAAGGGCAGTTAGCGTTTTCAGAAGAAGAGAATCAGAATTTTAACAGGTGGCCTTCAAATCAACAGTCAGATGAAGTTATTGAAAAAGACGCATGCTCTTATTCAGAGAACCATTCCACTGACACATTGGAGAACGTTGTTACTTCTATTTTTGTTTCTGAGGCTCCACCTATTGTCATTTCAAGTCTAGAAGATGTTATACCAGAAATCAACACTAAAAGTGCCCTCAGTCCAGAGCTTGAAGACTTTGACATTGAAAAGAAAATAATAACGTTAGATGGTGGGAAAGATTCAAATGGTGCATCCTTTGAACAAGAGCCTTTGCCCACGACCAGTGCTGTTAATTTGCCTGTGCAGGCGGTCACAGAGACTTCTTATTCCCAGGTGGACAATTTCAGTTCTTTGGATTTCCCTAGTCCTCCACACAGCATAGATCTGGATGTGCAAGATGACAAATTAGAGAGTTTAGATGACTCATTTCCTAGTCCGCCACCGTCTCTCATCGAGGGAGAAGAGCTGATTAGTCACATGAATCTGGAGGACTTTATTGCAAGCACGGAGACAAAGAAATGCAATGCCCTGTCCTGCATTGCAGGTGACTCTTCGATAGAGCCTCCAGCTGATACACCTGCTCCAACACAAAGCAAAGGCATCTCGGCCAACCTAAATCTCTCACCTGTAATTATTACAATACAAAATGAAAGTGGAGTCACAACTGATTTAGGGGAGCACGATGAAGATAATAACCAATTGCAGAAGACATTGACCTCCTCCATGTCTCAACAACAACAACAATATCTGCAACAACAACCACCACATTCCCTGAACTCCCTCCCAGAGCTGCTCATCTCTGAGTGGAGGGATTTGGATGAGGAGCCTCTGGAGGACTTTGAGAAGCTGGAGCAACTGTGCCGCATATCTGGGGATGAGGAAGACTTCCTGGGGAACCTGAAGCTCCTGGAGTCTCTGAAGATAAACCCTGAGCAGGAGGTCGTCGGTGCTGAGGGCCACCACGATGAGGAGACCAGGACCCACGGGGCCACAGAGGAGCTGGACTCAGAGAGCGCGGCGGAGCCTGCAGCGTGTGTGGACCAGGATGGTCAGGCCAAGCTGACCCCTCAGGAGAAGCGGTCTGACACACACAGCCCAGAACCAGGCCTGTCCTCAGGTCACCCACCTGATGTCAAGGACCAGGGTTCTCTCTCCAAGATGCCCACCAAGAACGGCCTCATGATGCAGGTGAGGAGAGGACCCCACAGAGGTTTCAAAGTGTTGCACGGTCATATTTTACGTTTACGACCTAAGCTTGCGTTGTTTATATAATCTTCTTCTTCATCTTCCGCATCTATTATTCTGAGATAGGAATGCAGTAAACCATTGGTTTACTTAAACGTATTATCTACCTACAGGTATGCGAGGAAAGGTTACAGTTCTCCTTGAGTGAGAACGTCCAAACCAATGTGCTGTGGGGGTCCACTATGGAAGAGACTGTGACACTGCGACCATGGGGGGCCCAAAGCAAAGATGGCACTGTGGATTCAGTCAAAATGGAAGACAAAAATGCAGAGCAAAGGTAAAATATATAAATAGTTTTCAAATAAAGGAAAAGAAAACCCCACCCTTATTCAAAGTTTAACCTATTTTGATTCCTCCCTGTGCTCTGAAGCCAAGAGGAGCAGGCGGTGGCCCCGGGCCTGGGTCCCAGCAGCGACTCTGCGCTGACAGCTGAATCGCTGCCTGTGATTGAACAGCACAAGGCTACATCCGTACCAGCTCTAGGAAACCAGGCAATGAAAGGTACCTTCATGTTAGATTCACATTAGGGCTTTTCATTAGTAGGATTATTATTGTATGTAAAGCTGAAGGTTAAAGTACTAGCAGATTTACAGATCTTTCGGTATTTCGGCTGTAGATGTCAACCGTTTTTTTTTCTCTTACAGCCAAGCTCGCTCGCCTCTCTCTTGCTCTCCCACCCCTGACTCTCACCCTTCCATCTGGGAAAGGCGGATTTGGGGAGGGGGGCCTCAGTAGTCGGCTGGGGCGGGGGAGGAGGGGACTCTCCCCAGGGAGCGACCCAGAAGAGGAGGAGGAGGAGCAGGAGGATGAAAGCTCTAGAAGGGTGATCGTCATCACGGAGACAGACGTGGACAAACGTGTGGGCCTGAGGAGTCTGCTGAAGTCCCCCAAGGAGCCCATGGACAAGGAGAAATACAGAGGGAGGAACGTCTCCTTTTTCGATGATGTCACGGTCTATCTGTTTGATCAGGTAGTTTGACTTTCATTCAATACTCTAATTGACTGTTCAGGGCAGAAGATAGGCATAAACTGACTCTTTGTTGTTAATGGGCAACAGGAAACTCCAACGAATGAGTTGAGCAGCTCCACTCCCAGTCCAACTCCAGCTTCTGGTAAAAGCACCAAGTTTGATCTACATGGTATGTATTATCGAAAAAACATCTGCCACATAATGAGGAGATGATGGTTTTGGATTAAAAAATATGAGTAATATAACATGGTAAGCCTTTTAAGTTTTGAGTCATTAGTCAAAGCCTGACAGGCTGCTAAAAAGCTGACAGCTCCAAAATAACCAGGCACTGAAGTCAACCTCACAGTCTGACCTCACATTCGATCATCCGTATTCATCCTCTCCTTTTCTCTTAAAGAGAGAGAGAGAGAGAGAGAGAGAGAGAGAGAGAGAGAGAGAGAGAGAGAGAGAGAGAGAGAGAGAGAGAGAGAGAGAGAGAGAGAGAGAGAGAGAGAGACAGAGACAGAGACAGAGACAGAGACAGAGACAGAGACAGAGAGAGAGAGAGAGAGACAGAGACAGAGACAGAGAGAGAGGCGCTTGTATGTGTGGGTGAGTGTAGAAGAGTCTTCACTCACCCACACATACCTGCACAACTCGTAACATAAATCCCATGCACAACCCTACAAGCATTCTCTCTTTGTTTTGTCACCCTGACAGCGTTAAGAGGTGGGCACTAACACTTCATTCTTTCTCTGTTACTTGTTCGGAAATCTTGAAGTGGCAATCCTGAAGAACTCCAAAGATTTTATTTTAGGATTTTATTCTGATGTTTTAAGGCATTAAACACATGATAAATCATTCATTTAAGACAACCCACACTTTTACTCTATCATAACCATTGTAAGTTTACCAAAAGATATGTAAAGAAAAGATTTATGTATTTCATAACTGCATAGCAGAAGCAATCTTAATCGTACTCTTAATATTTTTTTATTTCACACAATCAAACATGAAGTTGTACTTTTATTGATTTTGTCCCTAAAGTTGGGTTTGATCGCACACAACCACCACTAACTCAGTACATGAGTAATCCTTTCTTTCTGACTTTCTTACTCCTACTCAAGTCATTATTTCAAGGTCGACCATTGCTTCTTCTAATGATAACGTCTTTATTATTCTAAAGTAACAAGGCTTTTACCTGAGTACAGCTTTTGGCTCTGCTCCGCAGCTTTGCTAAACTCTACATGTCTCTCCATCAGGGTCCAGCGCCAGAAGCAAAGAATCCAAAAGAAAAGACGAGCTGCCAGTCAAAGCGAGGTCGCCGGTAGGGGCAAACCCAGTGATGGCGTCTCGCTTTACAGTCAGCCCCGCCAACGACCCCCACATGGTGGGATAACCATCAGAGCTGACCCCTCCCCCCCCCCCCCCCCCCCCTCCTGAGACTGGCCAGCCAAACGTCCCAACCCCACAGCCATTTTCTCAGAGGCTATTTTTTTATTGAATAGGCAATGGAAGAAAAAAAATAAAGACTCCCGTTCTAGACGCTGACCACATTCTAGATTTTACCAGCTGCAGGATTTTGTATGACTAGGGTCGGTGAGCTCCTCCCTGCCACTGTTTTCTGGAGTTTAGTCCTAGTCTTTGGCTGATGAAGGTCTGATAAGAGGCGAAGGCATAAGTCCTGGAAGAAGGGGAGCCTGGAGCTTTGTAAAATCTCTAAACAGATTTGACGGCTATGCAATGGGAGTCTTACTGTGTACCAGCTTACCTGCTCCTTTTCTGCTTCATTTCGCTGTATTTTACCCCCCAGATGTGCAGGTTAAGCACTTTCTTGAGTCATCTTATCTGTCTATTTAAATGCTTGGACTCAATTTTTCTCTTTATAAAAAAATAAGATTTTTAATTGCAGTCAGTCAGTTATTCTTGTAGCCAGCAGTTGGGTAAATCATGTTGACTCCTTTATTCAAAGGATACTCACTTAAACATTTGTAAAAAAAAAAATATCATTACAAGTGTGTGAAATATCCGTTTAGATCCTCTTAAGTTTAGATGTATTCTTAAGCTGCACGGAAAAAAAATTCTTCTTTTTGATTACAATTCGAAAGGTATGTTTATAACTTATTTATTATTTGTATGTACTTGGTATTTCACATAAGCCAATTTAATACACAAAAGCATTACTATTATTATTTATTTATTCATGTATTTATTAAGTTATAAATATATTTGCGCTTCGTTCCAATAATTTGAATTAACATATTTCTTTAGGACAGATTCAGTAAATGTTTGACCTTTTTTTGTTCTTTACAAATGAATTGCTATTTTCCCTATTTGCTAAAAAAGTATTTTGCATAATTCCATCTGTTAAAATATGCCATTCTGTAGAAAAATATGTCCTGTAATGTCCTATTTTATTTGACGTCAATGGATTTCTAGCTGTCTTGTCATTATTTTACTTTGTTCAATGAAAATGTATGTAGCTTAGCATGAAAAAGGATGCCATTCATTAGTAAATAACTCCCATTTGTTGGTGTATCTGTTCATTTTCCTCATTTTGTACTAATAACCATCCATCTTGCCGTCGACAACCAACTAGTCCCTTTGTTTAGTCTGTTATAATGTTGGTTTAAACCTGTATTGTTTAAGGATGGTTTTCAAGGGATACTGTATAAACAAGGGTAAATAAAAACTTAAAACTGTGAAACCGTCCAGTTTATTTAGTGTATTTCTTTAAATATATTTGATTATTTTCCACACTTGTACATGACTCCTCCTAAGAGCCCTGTAGTTGGCGGTAAGGTGGTGGCGCTAAACTTTAAGTAATCAGCAACCAAAGAAGAAGACCAAACTATAACGTCATCGACCCGCGACCAACGACCAAATGCCGAACAAGGAAAACGCAGTAGCTTGAAACACAATCGATATATTTTCACCTGGCTACTTACCTTACCCTACGTACCCTAAACGGGGGGTTGGTTTGCATTTTAAACCCCCAAGGTAAGACACTCCTAACTAAACGATGTTAACAACGCTAATCAATGTGCAGGGATTCGGGTCAATCAAGTCTGTTAATATCAGTATCGTGTAGTGAACATGTGTTCTCCAACTATCTTGTAACTAAATAAATTGTTATGTATTCTATGTATTGTGTCTTGGCTACATCTACGACATTTTCTTCTCTTTGCAATACGATTGATTAGTGTTTTATAGAATTATTCAGTGTAAGTGTGACTAAACAATGTAAGCTGAGCTTGTTTGCGGCTGTATCGTTCATCACTCAACTCCCATCGGCCTCAGATGTCTTTGGCGGACGAGCTACTAGCGGATCTTGAGGAGGCCGGGGAGGAAGGCGAAGACGACCTCTATGGAGGAACAGAGGAGGGAGATAGTGATGGCGAAGGTGCAGAATGCAAAGCCGAAGGCATGTTGGAAGACATCCCTGAGGAGATGGAGCTGGACTACGCTGGGACAGAGAGTGTATCATCTATCGCCAAGCTCCGAGACAGCAAGCAGGTGAGCTGTGAGAATCGCTAACCGTTAACGACCAGAGCGAAATATTTAGTCACAAATCTGGTTAAGAGTGTGGGGTTCTCCGATAACATATGCCCTATGCAGTAGCGTGCGGTGACCCTAAATTTCAGTGGGGCAGAAACTACTAGCGTATTGACCACACCCACAGTTTGTTTTTGTAATATGTATATATTATATACATGTATAATATTGTATTATGTATGTATGTATGTATGTATGTATGTATGTATGTATGTATGTATGTATGTATGTGTATATATATGTATGTGTATATATATGTGTGTATGCTTCACATCCGTGGTCCATATATCCCCTTGTTCTGTGCACACACTTGCTCGGAAAAAGTAGACCTGGGAAACAAAACACAGCATTTCTCTTTTGAGCAAACGCATGGCCATTATTTATATTATTGTTTGATTTCTAACTTCTCTTCCAATTTTAACCTCTCAAATGTTTTTTTGAAGAGAAACTCAACACTGTTAATCACAGGTGCAACACCACTCGCCATATCTGCATCTGATATAGAAACGACAAAAGATACGTGTGGAATAATTTCAGTTAAACAGTTCTAG
Organism: Gadus macrocephalus; assembly: GCF_031168955.1. Taxonomy (NCBI): domain Eukaryota; kingdom Metazoa; phylum Chordata; class Actinopteri; order Gadiformes; family Gadidae; genus Gadus; species Gadus macrocephalus. The sequence continues at coordinate 8,360,030 of NC_082392.1, forward strand.
AATATGACCATGGGGCAGACTACTATGCAACCATATAGGCGTCTTAGCGCGGATTGCAATTCTTATTGCAGAGTTATGTGATAAACAGGAACGCGGTCGTTGAGCTATCCTGCCCTACATTGCATAACACGTTAAACTCGACTAGAATCGCCACCATCATCGAACATTTGATGTAAACAGACCAAAAAAAGCTGGAAAGCCTACAGAAACTATAGATAGTTAATGTGAAATTCACATTATTAAAAATAGACTTGGAGCCATGATTTACTGAGTAACTTTTTTTGGGAGCATGCTTTTGCAAGTAGTTCGCTGCCCCACCTGCCCATATTGACGGCACGCGCCTGTTCCTATGTTAACTTTGAACCAACCATGTGCTCATCATGTAATTGTAAAATAGTTGAATGGACACCTCTAGGGTTGATTATGGTTCCACGTCGTCGCAACGCAAGGACCAGGCAGATGCTTCGACGCAGTTTTGAAACTGTTTTGGTTCTGTGTTGGAATTTAGTAAGCAGACCAATCACAGCCCTTGCTGATGCGTCGACTCGACGGAGGGTTAAAGTTTTTGCGAGGCGCCCGTCAGGCCCTTGCGGTAGACGCAAGGAGGGTCCGCAAGGGCACAAGGGGTCCGTAACCTCCTTGCGTTACGTGAACGTGGGACCATAATCAGCCTCTGCAGTCTCTCTGCAACTTTTAGATGGCTGGAACTAACACTGAAATATTGGGGTGGACAAATTAAATAGTAGTGGTAACATTCACATCGTCTCTGGTAAACGTAAGATTGCAGAAATGTTTGATGCAGTAACACTTGAATATATTTTCAGTTTTCAGAAATCATGGACAAAATCAAAATCTATGTTGGAAAGCAGCGGAAAAACTCAGAAGGTGAGTGCATTTCCCCAGCTCTTGATTTAGTTTTGTTGGTGGTACAATACAACTTACTAATGGTTGTTCTGTTCGCTCTGATGTTTTGTTTTTTTCATAGTTATGGGCCCAGTGGAGTCAGACCCAGAATACAGACTCATCGTTGCAGCCAATAACCTCACAGTAGAGATTGAAAATGAACTGAGTGAGTGAATGTTGAAACATCTTTGTTGCCGTTGTCCTAATAAATGACTTTGTAGATTTGATTTGTATAATCCTTGATACAAGCTTATTTCTTTTACATATTTTTTTCCTTTTCAGATATCATTCACAAGTTTACCCGTGACAAATACTCAAAGAGGTTTCCAGAGCTCGAGTCACTTGTGCCAACCTCTCTGGATTACGTTCGGACGGTCAAAGTAAGTGTGGGGTGGTGAAAGGCACATATAATACTTTATCCCTGAAGTATTGTCTTTTCCCTGTGAAGATGTACTTTAAACAAGTGTCCTGAAGCAGTAAAGCATACATGTACCAAGCTTATATTCCCCTGTTTGATCTCTGAGCCATGGTAGTAAATGAAGCTGCTTTCAGAGCCCAATAATGTTTCAGCATGGTACTGCAGGCTAATATGGGCCCTCGGATACCCTAATACACGACACTAATGATACCTGATCAATGTGAAGGGGAAAATTATTAAATGTTTCAAAAGTATTACCTGTCTGGGGAATTAAGTTCTATCTGTTCTGTGTAGGAACTTGGGAACAATTTGGACAAGTGCAAGAACAACGAGAATTTGCAGCAGATCCTCACTAATGCCACGATCATGGTGGTCAGCGTCACAGCGTCTACCACACAGGGGTGAGGGGTCAACCAAAGATGATTCACCTCTCCATATGGTCATTCTATTAAATGTCATACAGCAAAGACATGCGGCATTTTCGGGGGACGATTCAGATCAAAAATCTATTATGTTGTGATGTAGGACTATGCTTGGCGATGATGAACTGAAGAAGCTGGAGGAGGCCTGTGACATGGCCCTGGAACTAAACCAATCCAAACACCAGATCTACGAATACGTAGAATCCAGGATGTCCTTCATCGCTCCTAATGTGTCCATCATCGTAGGAGCATCAACGGCGGCCAAGATCATGGGTGAGTGCTACAGAAACCATCCAGTCCTTCCCAATTGTACATTTAGCTAATACCCCAGAATTGTCTGTGCCGAGGGGTCTCGCTGACAATAGTTTTCTAATGGGTTGTTTTACTTTAGGTATTGCCGGAGGCCTGACCAACCTGGCTAAGATGCCGGCCTGTAACCTCATGTTGTTGGGAGCCCAGAGGAGAACCTTGTCTGGCTTCAGCAGCACCTCCCTGCTGCCCCACACAGGCTACATCTACCACTGTGACGTGGTGCAGTCGCTGCCCCCTGTGAGTACACGAGGGGTGACGCATGCAGGGACACTGTTGTTTGTTTTCTTGGTTGAGTGTAATTGTTTTCAATACGAGGTTGCAGCCCATTGGCTAACTGCGTCTGTACATATTTGTTTCCCCTTTTTAAGGACCTGAGGAGGAAAGCGGCTCGTCTGGTGGCCTCAAAGTGCACTCTGGCCGCCCGAGTGGACAGCTTCCATGAGAGTGGTGTAGGAAAGGTAAGGGTCAGCCAGACGTGTGGAAGTAGGGTCATTCGATTAGTGATGAGTAATTGAAGCTACGTTGCTAATCCCTCACCGTCTCTCAAGGTTGGCTACGACCTGAAGGAGGAGATAGAGAGGAAGTTTGACAAATGGCAGGAGCCTCCTCCAGTGAAAACAGTGAAGCCCCTGCCGGCCCCACTGGACGGCCAGCGGAAAAAGAGAGGTGGAAGGAGGTGAGGAACCAGCACACGCCACATAAGGGCCGCAGTTCACAGAGTGCACTATCTAAGATATTGGAGTGGCGTTTGCCATTCAAACTGAAGGCCTTTGTCTTGTGCAGGTATCGTAAGATGAAGGAGCGCCTGGGCCTGACGGAGATCAGGAAACACGCCAACAGGATGACCTTTGCAGAGGTGAGCAGCAGTCTAAAACTCTTTCATGGTCGTTGTGAGGTGACTTAAAAAAAGGAACTACTGGTTTCAACAATGTGGTTCATAAAGGGTCCTAAAACGCTCTTCCTTATTTCCTTTCTGGGATCATTTAAAGGGCTTTCTTGTGTGGCTCGAACTCACAAGTGGACTGGTAGTCTGTACTGTTTCTGTCTATGACAGAACATCATGCATTGAGTGTTTTGGATGTAGTGCGCTTACGTTATTCCTGCAAGCCACTGGCACACGACCACAAATGAAACCTTTCTAACCTCTGTCAATCTGTTTGTAGATTGAAGACGACGCCTACCAAGAGGATCTGGGCTTCAGTCTGGGTCAGCTGGGTAAGAGTGGCAGCGGGCGAGTCAGGCAGGCGCAGGTCAACGAGGCCACAAAGGCCCGGATCTCCAAGTCCCTCCAGGTAAAGGCACCCGCTGCCCCAGAGCACCGACAACGTGGGTCACCGCGGCTCGCTAGCCCACCACCGAGAGACCGCATGAGTCTAAAGTGTTTAGTTATCAGATGTGTCGTAGAACATCTTCAGTGAAACAGACGGACATTCCTATGACATGCCGAGGGTCATCTATATTACAAAAATGCACAGTAGTGAGAATAACGTAAAAACCATGCCAATGGCAGTAATGGTTCTACAAATCGTATTGTGTTTGTCGCCCTATCTAGAGGACATTGCAGAAGCAGAGCATGACGTATGGGGGCAAGTCTACCGTCAGAGACCGCTCTTCGGGAATCAGCTCCAGCGTGGCTTTTACTCCGCTTCAGGTATTGCAACTCGCCTCACAAAACTCCCATCCACACATTGTTTTTTGTTTTAAGATCGTGTTTTAAAGTCATCGTCGGTGTTGTTCTTCTTCAGGGCTTAGAGATTGTGAACCCGCAGGCAGCAGAGAAGAAGGTGGCTGAGGCCAACCAGAAATACTTTTCCAACACGTCAGAGTTTGTTAAGGTGAAGAAGGAATAATGGTCCATTTTGTTTAGTTTTTTTAAAGCCACTGGTCAGACATTGTGAGTGATGGTATTTTTTCAATTTGTAAATGACTTGGACATTATGCTCTCCCCATCCACACCAAAACACACACGTCTCCCCTTATTGTTTTATTTTTACGTATTGATTTGTGGTTGTGAATAAAAGCCATTTCTTAAACTGCTGGTATTCATTAGTATGATTTACACAAGCCTTCCCCTCTGAGTCCAAAAACCGAGTCCATTCTTAAGTCGGGTCATGTAAACTCCAGAGTTCAGGGTCAAAGGCCGCCAACACAGAACCTCCACCCCTTGTGGCAGCGGTGGGCTTCGAACCCAAGACCTTACTGTGTGGCAGCCGTGCTACCCCCTGCACCAACCATACTGGTACATATTATTCTAACCTGGGTACTGGATCTTTGTGTAAAACATCAACACCTTTTTTTTTTTATTTAATTCAACGATTGGCCCCACATGCTCCCCTTAAAGGGGACATATTATACCACCAGTGTGATGAGTGATGTTTAATCACACTCATACCTGGTGGTATATGTCCCCTTTAAACCTGTGCATCCTAATAATGGGTCTGCTACCTTCTCTACCAGAGCAGGGGTAGTAGACTGTAAACTAGAGTAGCCTGCCATGGTGTGTGTGTATAAGTCGTTATGTGAATCAAGGACAATAAACAGCATTTAGTTCTGAAAAGCATTTATTGAAATGTTACAATACTTTGTAACCCATATTATGAAGTATCCCATGCAGAACCTCAACATGTAAATATGAGAAATTGTAAATATGAGAAATTCACTTTAGCCATTTAATCGGACTATACTCTACCTTTAATTTAAGGCCCAAAAATAGATTCTATTAAAGGCAATTGCTTTATCCATGTATTTAACTACCGTTGAAGAAAACTTCAGCTTAAGGGCTGGTTTTTACAGCAAGATATATATTTAATTTACATTTACTGCAGTAGATACTTTAATAGCCAAGCTGAGATTGAATCTGTACCAAAGGGTTAAGATATGCTTGGCAGTGTAAATCAAACCACTTAGTTACTGCTATCTGGGGGTTTGATTTACTCACTAAACCTTGTAAAACCACCATTAATTAGGTAGCTCTCACTTATACTAATTAGGTTAAAAAAACTGCCATGTAAATGGGATGAGGTGACTAAAACAAGGATTTCACGATTGAAAGCTGCAACAATTCTGATTCTGTACAGAAAATAACATCAGTGTATGGAAAAGAAGTGATTTGGTTCAAATTATTCACAAAACTGGGAATGGCTGTGACACTATCGACTTCCAACGTGAAAACCTCCATTGAATAATTAGTACAGTAAAAGATGAACAAACCCTAAATTAAGATTTATTTTACAATTTTATTTTTTCACAAACATGAATGCCCCATAAAGATGCATTTTTCTTAGACAGGTAAACTTAAAAACATTTATTTGTAAAGAGGGAGTCAGAGACCAGTTCAATTGCATAGCAATTTAATCCATGTCCAATAAGGATTCTTTCCCTGTCACAGGGAGAGGCCCTGTGGTCAATCAGTGTTTTATCGACCAAGACGGTCAATAACACTATTGATAATCACTCACTATATCCAATAGTGACCATATTCTACAGGCATCAGAGGATCTTTAAAAGAAGCCATTTCTACACACCATGTCAAAATGTCCACTGCACAGTTCCCCATTTAACTCTACCAGATCACGGTAAACATGAGGAGCGGTGACTGTTATGTGAATTGAATCCAATGCTTGTTTTTGTATCGGGTCAAGGGCTTCCAGGCTCGTGATGATGGCATGGTGACGGTACAGAGTCTTGTTGCAATGGGGGAGGAGGGGAAATAATAAAACTAAAAACATACCATGAGAAACATGCATGGGCTAGGCTTTCCTAATGCCACATACTGAGTGTGCACACAGACGGGCACGGACGCAGCCACCCCATCGTCGCCCCCCGGCCCACACGCAGCGCACTGCTTCTTTTGCTCAAACCCACGGGGCACATGCCAAGAGTAATGCGCTACGGTGGGGGTGGCGGGGGGCTCCACGTGGAAGATGCAGCCTGCACAGACACCCTCGGCCCCCCTTCTAGGAGGCCTCTTCTACTACACATCAATCTCTATCCACGGTACGGAGGACAGTCTCGGAATGTCAACAGCAGCACGGCTCCTCGCCCCACGGCCCCTCCTCGCGCCCCTCGTCACTGCAGGTCGCGGTCCTCCAGGTACCGGTACTCGAAGGTGAAGCCCTCCTTCTTCCGCTGGCCCCACTTCTCATAGTCAAAGTAGATGTAAGTGCCCTAGAGGTGGAGGAGACGGTGCAGAGGACAGCAGTGTCAGTGAGTGCTCACGTCAGTGGACGCGAGGAAAAACCATAGCCTATTCGCACTTTACAATAGTGCTGGTTGTACCTGAAAGGGGAAAGAAGGTGCCCCGGACCAGTCGCATTTAAATATATCCTTACAGAATTCACTTCAGACAGGGGGGTGACTGCCAGATCAGAGTTGAATAGGATGTCATCAGCTGCGCGTTAAGGTCTATACATGGTTGGGTAACTGCAGCACGCAAGCATCACACCTATTGAATGCATGACTGACATTTGACTGCTGCAGCCAACAGCTAACCGAGCTCCAGTTGAGATTCTGGTAAACATTTAAAGTGTAATTTCTTTACTTTCAAAAGGTTTGCTATACTTCAACAGCAGGTGTGTTCACTAGTTTGTAAAAGGGGGCGACTTATTTAGCTACCAGTACGATATGAATCCAATGTGTACCCCCTCTAGTAATGACAGCTTGTCTTGTAGAGTGCAAAGACTGATCGATTAAACCATACTTCGGTTACACTGTCTTTTCAAGACTTTTGGGCAGTGATCCCACCAGGACACATTAACTGTCAAGCATGGAGCCTCTCATCAGACGGCTCCTCTTGTAGAAGAACACAGCAGGTCTGAGGTGGTTTGGGTCGCAACCTGATCAGGTCTCCGCAGGGTGTAGACACAAGGCCCCGGTCCAATAAGACAACTACATGACAAACCACGCCTGCGACTTGAATGGTAGCTCATGCGCTCATATTACCTTTCACATAAAAAGAAAAACTGCAACGTATGAGTTGTTGGTTTCATAAAAATAAATGCATTATGGCATACACCGCTTAAATGAATGTTTAACTTTAACCACTCTTCTGAATACTATACTTTAGCTAAAACACTATGCTAAAAAGACTTGAGGTATTTAAATATTTAGAACCAACAAAAGATCTTAACATGTTCTAACCATATCTCTACATACTGGCAGTATTGCATAGCTTCAGTTGCAAGACAACGTATTTATATATTATACTTTCATGTGCAGGCCAAGTCTAGGGACAAATCATTAGTTTAAAAGCATTACTGTTCTCTTTTGATTTTCTTCTGTCATACCATGTTATAATAAATCAGCCATTTCCAAAGCGTCTATTTATAGGCCTCAATGGGTTAAGGACCTCTCAGCACCCTGCTCTGTTTCACTGTGGCCATTAAGCACATTATTTTCAGCAGTTCCTCCCAAAAAATGTGCATGCGTGTCTTTCTCTTAACTGGTGGTGGCGGTGTTGAGCTGTAGAGAAGAGCTGCTCTTGGAAGATGAGCCCCATCCTAACCTCACCAAAACCATAAAAACAACATTTTAAATTATGTCATAATCCCCTTGTAGAACAGAAGACCATCGAAGGAGAAGAATAATGCTTTTAAAGTATTGATTTCTCAAAAGTTTAACGGTATAAAAACTTTGCTTCCGGGTCGTTCTAGAATGGAAGGTATGCAATACGGTCCAGTCGAAGACCTCATGTGGCCAAAGCGTTCCCAATCAAGTGGCAGGCAGAGTCTGAGATCCGATCACAAAAGGCAAGTGTAACCAAGGCCATCGCTGCATTGCCTGTGTGCCAAGAATGCAGAAAAACCACACGGAAGCATGTCGAGCGGGGACGGGGGCTGGAGAGAGGGAGCTGGAGATGCACCTGTTCAAACTCATCGGTGATCGTCTTGGGCTCCTCGTGCCTCTGGAACCACATCATGTACTTGGTGTGGAACCTCCACGACTGCTTCTTCAGCGCCTTCGCAGACAGGTACTGAGCCTTCGTGCCCTGGAGGAGGAAGGCATGGAGTCAAGTCAAACAAAGCCCCCAGTTTGAGCTTGTCCCCGCCTCCTGCGTGCATTCTGGCTGAATTCTGGCAGACACTTTAAATCTATATTGCTGCTCTGTTGCACAAGCCACTCCCACTCGCTACAAACCCATTTGGGGGAAGGGGGCGGGGAAAGCCAGAATTTTTGACTGGTAACCTGGTTACCCAAAACAGCCAATATCGGGTATCATGAATATGCAAACATGAGTAAGCATTCTACCCATAGAGCACCATCCATAGCACTCATATGTAACCCACTACATGGCACCTAAAATAGGTTACTTTATTGCCGGTTATTCTTTGAGATTTTGTTTAAATGGACAGGCCCAACTGAAGGGCCCACTAGGAGGGTGAGCGGGCCGGGGACAGACGTTACCTCCAGGTAGTAGAAGATGAAGAAGAGCGTTTCCGTGGACAACCTCTGGTAGAACTCGATGGAGTCCGAGTGGTGAGGCGGCATCTGGTGGTGGAAGGGCAGCGTGGGACACGGGTTCCTCATCAGGTACTGCCTGTAGCGACACAGGGACCACAGCCGTCAGTCAGCCGTCACACACATGCCCCGTCACAGTGAACACTGCCAGGGTTAGGGTTCGATCCCCCTGGGTTACGCCACGCTAAGGAGCAATGCACTCACGGTGTTGTAGGAGAAGCTTTGGATGAAAGCCTTGATTAAGCGGCATGTATTTATTTACCTTTAGACCATGAGGTCATTCAGACGCTTTACCCTTAACAAGTCATTTAGCATTTGGCCTTCTGCTCAGAGACGCCTACATGTCGGCTGTGGACATCGGGGTTTGAACCCGAAACCTTCGTGCCCTGGGGTCAAACCCCCTCTCCACTACAGTACACTGCCCTCATGAATGTATTAAAAAATATCAACTATTAATTTAGAGTACGGAGCATCCTAGTGGACAGACGCTTCATCATTAGTCGCCAGTCGTTCACCTGATTCTCTCAGAGTCCGAGGGGTGGGGCATGTGTGTCCAGGCCGACTCCTGCATGGCCTGCTGGTAGAGCTGGTCTTTGGGGAGCGGCGTGGGGCCCAGGGGGCACACGCCCAGCGACGGGGGGATGCTGACCTCTGACAGGGAGGGCTGGGGGGCCACCGGGGTGCCGGGGGCTGCAGAGGAACTAGAGAAGATATCTACGGGCAGAAAAGGAGGCTGGGCATCAGATCCATGCCACAAACACCTGATGGCCTCATTTAAACACTCCACACTCGTTGAGAAATGTTGTTCATTGTTAGTGGATTTAACTGTTAATCCCCACAGTTTTGTACTGCACAATGCACCTCGACTGAGAACAGGGTTTTCTGCATTTCTCCTCGTTGCAATGCCATCCATATTTCAGGATTTCTGCGAGGATATTTCAGGATTAACGTAACCGCGTTTGAGAATATTTCCCCAGATGAACATGACAACCGAGTCCATTTTCCGTCCATTTTCCGAACCATTCACTCTATTTTACGACGGTCACTAGTGCGATGGCAGTGGCCCGTGCTGACCTCTATCTGTGAGGTGCAGGTTGGGGATCTCTCCGTCAAGGCCTGAGACCAGCGCTGCCCGCTCGGCCATGGCCTTCAGAGAGCTGAGAGCCTCAGGAGCCTGGAGCCCGAGGGAGGAGAGAGGGAAGGGTTGAAACAGGGGGGAGAACGACAGCAAGAACAACACAACAATCAGGCCTCAGAGGCAGAGAAACGATAGGGAGAGAGTGTAGAAATAGAATCAGAGAGGGGGGAATCAGAGAGTGGGATAGAGAAACAAATGAACACACTTCCGCGTCCTGCACGTATGCGAAGACCCGTGTACTTATGCATGTGTTCGTATGTCTTCACCTGACACTGCTTTCGTTTGCGTGTGTTGGTGGCCGTGGTCCCTGGCGGCTCTCCCGCAACTGCCGATAACCGGGACTCCATCAGCATCTGACGGTGGTCTGTGGGGAGCTAGGGGGACGAAGGGCCCGTACAAGTTATTGTCGTGGCCACAGCATCACAGCAACACTATTCAGCGACATACATACCAAGGAGAGACCCTCAGGTAAAACATTTAAAACATCCCGTGCCCAAATAAGGCTACCTAAACATTTGTATGATAGTCAATAGAAGGTGTTTGGGGTCTCAAGTGTATTTGTGGACCACTAAGCTGCATCTTGCTTTACAAGCTAAAAATAAGATGGGGCTTAGTGCTTATGGGTGCTGGTCGGCTATCCAATACATACTCTGACTGCTGACTTCCTCACCCCCTCCGCAGTAGTGCAATCTCACAATGTTATCCTGGTCTTTAAATTTAGACTCTCTCCACCAAAACTCTGCATGTAATGCACCTTCTCAGGGTTACATTTGATCCTGTAGCATGTGTAGTGGTGGTGATAGCTGACTGAAACCCCTGAACCAAGCAACCCGGCCCACCCATCCTCCCTCCCTCCCTCCCTCATGCTCACTTTGAGGACCTCGGGGGTCTGTGAGTAGGAGTGCGGTCCGTTCAGAAGACTGCTTCCGCCGGGCGTGCTGTCCGAGAAGGAGGGGGAGGGAGAGCCGGGCGGGAGGGTGATGGAGCTGATGAGGCTGGGGCCGTTGTCCATTCTGCGGGGCCAGGAAGCAACGGCAGGGGACAACCATAAACGCACAAGGACTCTTAATGGGCCGTTAATGGGTTACAGACCAACGGTGGCGCAGCGACTGAGGCCGGAGTGAACTCACGGTTGACTGGTCGAGGACGTGAGCGACGAAGGCTGGCTGCCTTGTGATTGGCTCGGTGTGCTTGGATTGGAATCTGTGGAGCTCTCTGCTACTATTGCGCTGTAACCTGGGAGACAAGCGGGGACGTCAGGCAACCGGTCCCACTATGAGATTGAGTGCGCACAATACACAAAAAACACACGGAGAAAGAGTTAACCACTCACTTGTGGTTCCGTTCTGCTTGAGTCCACTGGGGGGTCTGGCAGGGGCCGCGTTGAGCACCGCTCCTCCGACCACGCCGACGTTGGCACCGCCGCCTCCCAGCATGCCCACGCCCCCGCCAGGAGCGGCGCCGACGGGAGGGAGGGTCACCTGCGAGGACCCGGGGCCCAGGCCGAGGAGGCCCCCGGTGAGAGAGCCGTGCGCCGGGCTGGAGCCCAGTAAACTAAGGCCTGTGCCGGAGCCATTGGTGGCGACTCCACTGGAGCCAGAGGTGGGGATGGAAGGGCTGCTCTCCATGGCAACGCTGGACAGGCCGCCGCCGCCGCTGCTCAGACCCAGGCCCCCCGACGCCGCTGCCTGAGCATACGGGGTAGGGGTGGACGCCGAAATGAGCCCGGCCATCGTGGTTAGCGCCGACGGCATGCCGCTCAGGCCAAGACCGGACATTTGGTTGGCACTGCTGGTCCCCGTGATGCCCACTTTGCTCAAACCCAGGCCCAGCCCAAGTCCACAGCTGGAGGAGGGAGCGGACCCCGAGGACGGCATGGGGTGGGGGAGGGCCGCCACTAAGCTGGGGGCGCTGGGGATGGGGATGGGGGCCGAGACCGGGAGGAGTGGGTGGCTGGGCGGGCTGGGGGTGTTGCTGGAGGGGGCCGAGGGCTTGGATTGCGATGGCTGTTGCTGTTGGTTTGCAGACTGCGCCAGCTGCTGCGACATTTGATGCTGGTGCTGTTGCACAGCGCTGCTGAAGCTCCCGATCAGGCTGTTGCTTGTGGGCACCACGGGAATGCCTCCGACAATGCTCGCCATGGACACCAACGAGGAGGAGGAGGAGGAGGAGCCGGAGGTGGAGGAGCAAGAGAAGGAAGACAACAGGGAAGGAGTGCCATTCTTCACAGGCGACTGAAATTTAAAAGAACGTTGGCTTCAGTAAGACAACTACACGGCGCAACACTACAACGCAGAGAACAATGAAGACTTGTTAAATAAATACAAGCTTGAGGCCTGTAAAATAAATCTACAGTCTATAGTATGCATTTTGTTATACCGGGAAAATGCTTTGGCTGCTTCCTTTCACAAGGACTATAACGGACCAACCAGATGACACAGTACAGTTGAGATCCTCACCTGACTAACTTCACTGTCTGTCGACCGACCTCGTTTCTTATCGTCCTCAGAGTTCTCCTGTAAGAAAGAGACTCATGAGAATCCAATCCACAAACCATCTTTTGTCCAACACATTGGTGGATTAAGACCCAATAACATGGGACTTTCGAAGCATGTTAATATGCACACACAAACAAATTTCAAAAAGACCCCAACCCTTGACCCCCTTACCAAAGTGATGGAATCGTCCCAAGCAAAGGGAGGATTGCATGAACTTACAGCAGTGCAGGCGGCCGGGGAGGGAGGGATGGGTGAGGAGGAGGTGGTGGAAGTGGGCGTACTGCTGGAGTTGAGAAACATCTCATCCTCAATATTTCCTTGCCCCGATGGAGACGTGGCCACAAGTGCTGCAGCAGCCGAGGAATGGCAGAAACAATAAAGCAAAGGCGCGATTATTTACTGATATTTGATCCCGAGCAGGCCCCCTTGCCCCCACTAAGAGCCGAAACCCCCATTTGATTAACATAATGGTTTAATGGTGCTCAACATAGTTACTGCATAACAAATGGCAAAAAGAGAAGGCATCCCCACAATGTACTATGTCCAATTAGCTCAAGCAGGTTTTCAGGCCGGTTTGGTTGTATGAGAGTTACTCACCTCCTTCTAGCCTTTTGCCAACAAATACATTCATAGAAAAGTACGGTGGCTGAATTACTTGTGAAGAAACTCATTATACCAAAAGTGAACATTATTTTGCCATCAGCTGTACAGCCAATGGGTAAGTAGAACACTCAAATTACACTTTTGTCTCATTAACATAAAACAATTGAACTCCTTCAGCCTGGTCTTTTCAATAGACTCACGTATGTCGTCCAGGTCTAGATCATCGTACAGGAACTCGTTCTCCTCGAAGTCAGGGTCCTGGGACGAGTCGATGTAGTACTCCACGTCATCTTTGATCTTCAGGACAGAGTCCACTTGTACCGAGTCATTGTCAAGCATTCGCAGGATGGTCTCCAGCATGCGAATGTGGAACCGATGGCGCTCGATCAACCTCTTAAGCTCTTCGATGCGATCTTGCTTCTGGGAGGAAGGGTGGCCAAAGTTGTACTGAGGGCATATTCTCCAAACACGTCTTACAGTGGCAACCGAGAAGAACACGGAGCACCTACCTCTTTGTCACCCTTTTTTTTTCTCGTCATCACGGAGAGAGACTCCACCTCACTCTCAAACTGGTCCACCTGCATATTTAGAGTGTCTATCGTATTCTACGTTGCGGGGAACACACAAACACAGAAAGTGAGGTCATATTGTGCACAGCTATTCCAGTTCAGTCTAACACGCCTGACCTCATATTGTGAACAATATTAGCGATTGAATCAGCTTGCTCGAATTGTGGCTAAAATAAAATAAAAAAATAAAATAAAATATAAAAACGAGGATTAACATAAAAATGCATTATTAATTTAACATTTTACTGATCACATAAAAAAATGTCACATGCAATCACAAATACAGCACGCGTTGCTTTTGCAATGACACTTCCCTGGTATGCTTGTGGAAGCATCGATGACAGGAAAGGGCAAAACCCTAAGAGCCCAAGGACAGCAGAACACCTTACCGTTAACCACTGGCCCGTTTCCTCTTTTTCCCTCTGAGCTGGATCTACTTTCTGGGCAAGTCCTAAGCCTTCTTTAGAGTACGCCTTTGTTTTCGTTTCCCGCTCCACCACCTTAAAGCGCTCCATTTGCTGAGAAGAGAAGACACATAATGGCAGATGAGACAATTGGTTCTGATTTGTGTAATTTTACTAAATTTATTTGGTGATGAATGAATGAAGATCATTACCGTCTCTATGAGTTTCCGGTTTTCGACTAGTTGCCTTTTGTCTTTAATCTCATTTGAGGCCACCCATGTTTTTATCTGATCTCGCAGTCGCTGGGCAGGAGCAAAGAGGACACGTGGTTAGGTTTCATAGATATGGATAGACACATCTTAGTTTATAAAATAAACAAATTAAGAAAAATGATCCCATGGGTGATAACTCCTCTTACTTGCAGTTTTTTAATCTCTTTTTTGAGGTCTGCCTCGTATTTTTCCTTCTGGTTAGCATTGGCTGCATTGTGAAGCTGTGGCAATTAAAAATCACATTGGCTCAAGTTTGCAAATCAAATGTACAATTGTGGAAACAAGAAAACTGCATGCATTATTAATACCTCACCTTTTGCCAAATATCCTCGAACTGCTCTACACCTTCTGCTACTTTTTTCAAACATCTATCGATTTCACCTGTAGAGATCAAAGAGATGATCCTGAATAACCCCCTTAAAGCCTGTACCAGAAGAAGTCATGCAGCGCCTATGGTTTCCGAAGTAAAAATTAGAGCGTGGTGGGAAGTAAGGACTCCATGCAACATCATTGTGCCATTGATTTACCTTGTAATTTTCTCTTGTCAGCCATGGCTTTCACTACGACACTGTCCACATTCCGTCTGTTACTGCTTTAGCTGGGAAAAGCATTTACAACTTTGAATTAGGCTTACGGTCCATGAAACATCAGCACTCATCTGTGGACACGCTTCACACCAAGAGGATTGATCTTAAATTAACGTGGGTTGTTGTGGATCAGTGTTCATGTAACCTAGCATTGTGCAAGCATTGACCCTTCCAGAGTGTATTTATTAAATCGCCATCCATATCATACGATAACATAAAACGTGCAATTTACAGTGACGCTTGTCATGCATACTTGTCAACGGATGCACCTTGTATAGGGTGATCGGGCTAATGCTACCCAGTATAGCCAGTCCATTACGCTCGATAGTAGTTGGATTATGGCTAAACGATTATTAAGTACAGATTGATTGTTTCATTACACATTCTTGCAACAGTAATTTGGGTTCAAATGTTGCATTTTAATTGTGTCAGATGCATTGTGAAATGTATCATTTATCATCGTTGCCAATCGCCAACCCAATAGCTAATATTGCTAACAGGCTAGCAATTGCATACAATACTAGCTAGCGGCTTAGCTAGCAAGGTAGCACAATTAAGGAATAAGGGAAACTGGCTCAACCAGACCATCTAGATGCACATTGGTTTCCAGCATTTACCTAGGGTCTGGGTTTTCGTTTTTCTCTTTTCAATTATAGCCCAAACTATTTCCCACACGTCTTCTTTACTTCCAAAATGTGTTTTCTTTTCGATAAACTCGCTGTACTCTAGCTAAAGATGGACGGTAGCTTAACCACGCCTCCAGGGTTGGTCTCCTCCCTAAGTGACATTTAGCAGCTGTGATTGGACAGCTTTTACCGTTTTCATTTGGAAACATCCGCCGGAATTACCCCCAACAAAATAATTAAATTATTCCACTGAATTATTCAATCAGTCATCAATCAGATATCTTCAAATAGACGTTATTTGCGATTGCACATGCTTTTTCTTTACAATATTTTTGAAGAAGCTATTTCCCAAAGTGACTCAAAACAATGTCTTATATAAATGCAGCATCAAGGCAATTACATTTTTAGCTAGAGACAAATTGAATCCTGCTTTGTACGATGAGAGTATCTTCCGTCAACAATATATTCCAGCCAAATTATTATTTTTCATAAATAAATAACTTGATGTACCTGACAGACTAGTTAGGGAAAACAAAGATTCACAGGCCAAGTAGAAACACAAGGATAACATAATAACCCCAATCTAATGTAACAGTACTTCATTTGACATATTCTCATATAACTGGTTTGTCGCCAACAATTACCTGCTTCTATAAATAAATCAACACAAATGGCATGAACATGTTTGGCATAAATCCATTTTAATAAACAAATATATACACAAAGAAAACCAAATGGAATAAGTAGCCACTAGTCAAGTACAAAACCTGGCTGAATATGTGGCATCTTAACTTTACAATCAGACATTCTAGCGAGAGGACCTCTTGTCAGTGAGACAGTGGAGTAGGACTTGGTATTTCCCCAAAAGGTGATTCATCCAACATTGGGATATCAGGCTCAGTCTGTAAGGTGAATGAAAGCATAGTTAGTAAATAAAAAAAAAAAATGCTCTTGATTTCTGTTCATTGGGGTCAGATATACTATTTTGCCCTTTTCATACACGTTAACATGCCTTGGAAATATAAACGCAGGCAGCTCTGCAGAGATTTGCACTATGTCTATGATTCCTAATGTGGATCTTCGCAAACAGTGAATCCCACTTTATCAGTTGAGTACTCAGAAAATACTATTAAAAAGGTATGCTTATTATGCTTATCATTATTATTCACAATAAAAATCTCTAAATACCTATATTCCTCCCATACCTGTGGGTCTTTATCCTTCTCCTGCTTTGGAATGCGATGTCTCCTCTTCTTTGGTCCGGCTCCATGGTGTGCTGCACCAGAAGAACCAGACGCACCATTAATCCGGTCCCCCTCCTGTCCAGTTGCTGATTCTAGAGGGACGGTGGACTCATCCTGAGACAGAAAAACACAATATCTTTCACACAGAATAACCATCATTTAAATAATAGAAATGTAGGAAGAAAAGTGGTTTGTAGGGTTTCCGGGATGAATTTCTTTACAGCATTGACATTTTAATTTCAAAGATAGCCATCAAAAAAGATATCAGTTATTTGTCTGATTTTTATATTTGGAACCTACAAGCATCTATACCTCTAAAGTAGATATAATATACTTGAGAACCATGTCATTTAGAGGTTAGGCATCTCGCTCTAGGATGCCTACAGGTACACTGCGGACATTGAGCATCGAACCCAGTACCTGGGAGTCGAACGCCCTCACTGCCACGCTGTGCCCCATACGTGTCTCACCTCTAGATGAATAGTCAAGTAAGAATTCCTGTAATCATCCCCATGAGAATCAAGAGTTTTCATCAGGAACCTAATGGGTGAAGAGTTATTACATTAGGAGAGGAAAGGAATTATTTTCATAATATGTTACATAGTACAATCATAAAAAAATATATGAAGATAAATACCGTCTTTCTTTCCTCATGCGCCGTAATAATCTCTGTACTTGTTGTAGGCGACCAAGAATCTTCTGATTTACCTGACCAGGGAAGATAACAGGAAGATTCCAAATTAGGATTGAATTCATGATACATTTGCACACATTACATTAATCTAGTAAATATATCAAATGAGTCAAATGCATGGCATCCATGCTAAGCACTTTTCAAACCTGTTCAATATCTTTGCACCTCTTATTCAAAGCCAAATATTTCCGTTTATCAAGGGCTCTCTTTTCTTCATCTTCATGCACTCCATCCAACACCTCACTGTCTCCTGGGCCCAGTTCCACCTGCTAAAATAATACAAGTGGGGAGTTATTAGGAAATTAATATGAATGGGGTAGTAGAACACATTGTGTGTAAGCCAACCCCCACATCTTCTGAGAAACCATTGTTGTATAGGTTTACACTACCAAACCGTGCATTGCGATTCTGCATCAATAGCGTTTTTGTAGGGCCTGGTACTACAGGAAATACACTAGTAATTGCATAGTTACAGGACTAATGATGTAGGGTAGCCCCTGGAGGAGATAGGACTGTGTTATACCTCTCCTGGGCCTAACTCGACACCAGCAGGTTCCAGCTCTGCTTCCAGGATGTGCCCTCCGAACAGAGGCGGCAGCGCCAAACCGGAGAAATCCTCCATCATCTATTAAGGAAGACGAAAAGCGGGTACATTAAACATAAATAAACAATAACACTGAATCTGAAACTGGACAGACTCCATGACCTAGACGAGCTCGGTGCCATCAGAAATACTACTAGCAAACAGCTAGCCGTGAATCGAAAACGCAACATACATTTTGTTCAGCCGATTAAATCCCGTGATGATGTGTTCATAGCATCTATATATTTTACTATTTATAACACTAGATAACGTCAACATTGCAATAAACCCAAATCATAAAACCAACTAAAACATCCGTTCGCGCCGTGATCTTTTGCATGTCTTGTTGAGCCGACTTCCGGTGTAGTGTAAACAAGCCGAACCAGCACACGGCGTGCCCATTTATAAACCTGCCTGGATTAAACTAGTCTGTGTTTTTGGTCTCTGTTTATTTTTTTTATTTTTTTACAATTAGATACCAAAAGTTATAATATCACATACATATTCCTTGTTTTTTACTTCACACATATTTACTTTGTAACTATGTTTAATTGGAATAAAGCTTCCCATTTTAAGAAAATTTGTATTGGAAGCCCACATGTTAAGAGCTTAATCACCAAATAAATATTGAAACAAATACAATTCATATTATATTTTATTCTACGTCGCATCAAATATACGTGGAGGGGTGTAGCATACATCCCCCACAAGCCCTTGCGTGTCTGGAGAACTACATACAACATGGCGGGTTAGTGTACATTTCGATATCTTATGAAGAACAAGTAGGGGTATATAGACGTATTTCAAAACCATATAAAAGGTCGTTGTGTTTACCTTTCAGCAATACAAGGACACACAATTTGGTATTGGTTTAAGGCAAACCAGTCGACTCCTCATGAAACAAAATAGTGACCTTGGACGCCGGGCGGACGGTGAAAGCCTCCCGTCTCCACAGCTATCGTAAAGTGATCTTTCAATGATTTGTTTTCTTTCAGCGATTGGAGCTTTCCTGAAGAATGCGTGGAATAAGGAACCAGTTATTGTGGTTTCCTGTGGACTTGGGATTTTAGGTTAGTAACCATGGTATCATGATCCCCTGTGTTAGGGTTGCATTGATATATATTTTGATGTATTTAACCTCATGGTGGTCCACAGGGGTTATATTACCATTTGTGAGTCCCCTGACCAAATATTCAGCGATGATGAACCAGGCTGTGCCATTCAACTACCCAGGTAAACACAGGCCTACGTTGTATGGTGGAAGTTTTGGTTTCTGATGTCCCTGATCAAATAATGTCATATGTGCAACCAAGCGAGATGTTTGATTGCTTGATATTATATACAATACACATTAGTGTTTGTGTTGTTTCATTCGATGCTACTACAATAAGCAGTTCAGCTGTGCCATATTCACGATAAATAATCCCTTTCTTCAATCTAGTTCCTGTTCGAGATGACGGAAATATGCCTGACGTCCCCGCACATCCATCTGACAAAGAAGGACCCAACTTGGAATGGCTTAAAAAGCTATAACTACATATTTGCATGGCAAAAACTGTACATTATTCCTGGTCCATGTAGCTACTATATGGGCGAAACCTCACAATAAATATGATCCTATACATTTTGTTTCTGTGCTTACTTGTGTATTTTGTATTTGACACATTCATTCCATTATGACTGAGATGGTTTTATTATTATGATCTATTGGAAATTGCGGAAACAAATTATGATTTATTGATTCAATACGGAAAAGGTACAACTTGCACAGGATACTTTTTTTTTAGTTTTTTTATTCCATTTTTCAATATTTGAATTGTGTAACATATTCAACGTAAAGAAGGTTTCCACTGTAAAGGGTGAACTAAGTCATGTTTGTTTTCTACTTTGTGTGGATAAAACCCTAGTGCAGGCCTGCAGGGCTCTGAAATGACAGCCTTTGGAGGAAAAGATCAAGAAACATGGTCATCCAAGTTCTTAAAGTTGTTGTGCACTGGGTAGGTAACTGAACAATTATGACATTGACTGGCTACTCCATTGGAATTTAATATCATTATTTTGAAATCAAGAAATCATTTTACTTTGAGCAATATATTCACCCATTAGTAGGCCGATGTACCAAAGCTGCACATATATGAACTTGGTAGAATGCCTCTGCCTGCTTTATAGAAGCAAGCATAGGCACTGCTTGCCTCTATAAATTAGCTGATTAGTGTCTAAGCTACAAGCACAAAACAGGACTTATGTTAGCAAGCCACTGAACGAGCTTAGTTGGATAAATGGAATTTACTTAGCGCTCATAAACAAACCAAATTAAAACAAATCTGACTGAAAATAATCAGACATTTGTATTAAGGATGTTTATGGAAGCTTATTAAGTCTGTGAAATATGTTTGTGGGAAGGAATACATTCTTATATACTTGACAATGATATTTAGCATGGAAAAATAGACTTTGCTAGTCCAGCATCTCTGAAATGTATGAGGAGACGAATGGTCTTGTTATCAAATGCCGATCTGTTGATCCTCCTCAAAATCCTTGTTTAGATTTCCAGGTCATGCAATGCCATTTACGTTTACGTTTCAATTACCTGTATGTCCCAGTATGCGAGCTACTGCTATTCACAATTAATATCTCACATACCGTAGGTTCAATAGGGAACAGACAGATAGGGAAAAAATAAATTTGAGGAATTTAAAGAACATGAAGTACAAAACTGGTCAGTTGGTGGTGGTAGAAGGTACTGGCGTAGCCTTCATTTCATTTCAAACGTCTAAGATGTAAAAAACCTCAGCGATTTCTAAACAGGCAAACAGGAATACAATTTTTCTTTACCATAAATCAACATTTGACTTGACCCAAAGGTGGTGATTGAAAAATCATTCCTTTAGCAGCATTAAGGAAAAATTCTAACCAGGCACAATTATATATTTTGAAATTCTTGTTTGATATATATGTAAGCCATGGTGATCGGTGTTAAATGCGACAGCATTCATTATATAGGCTCCACACAATATACAGTAATCAAAAGGAACATAAACCATCCTAATTTACAAATCTGATAAAATCCATCTGAGCACAATCATACTAAAATATATCCATTGTAACCCCTAACCCTTGCTCTGACACTGATCCACTTTCCATATACTTCCTACATCAACTTTCAAAGTTACATTTCGATATGAAAACAATCCTTTTCATAATTCTTGGCTTTGGCATTTCTCTAAAATGTTCTGACAGGTAAACATTAAGCTGTCCATCTAGATGTTTTGTAGATTTTCATTTGGACATAAGATGAATCAAGAACAAACAAGACCCAATTACTTAAGTGTTGGAAATTCTGCCACATATGACCTAACCTCTTCCTTAAACCTTCACCTCCGTAGCCCATTCTTAAGAAACTATCCAACAACAATCACTCTTTGTACTCTTTACAGTTCAGGTGAAAACCATTTACAGTTCACTCAAACCAACTAAACCTCTAAATCCATTTTCCTATCCTTCACAAAATCTTGAATTCCATCAGTTTGCTTATTGAAATATTATATAAAGACTTTTACTTTGACAAATACAACTCGTACAACTAGTGTGACAGAACAAAGCAGATATGTTGAGGTCTCATTATCAATGCAATACACTTACGGAATTAGTTTCACTTAAGGCCTATTTTATATGATGGCATGTTTAAAAGGCACAACATAAACATATTGCACCGTGTTAACTATAAATTGTGAATGCAAATGAGAATGTTTACTTTCAAGCAAAAAGGATAGATTGCATCTTTAAAATGGGATGGATTGCATATTCGTAGATTGATCCATGAAAAAATGGCAGCTACTTGGAAAGTACAAATAAAATAAATGAGGAACCTGTCCTTTCTGTGACATTTCATTGTCAAGGAGAAAATATAGATTTGGCTGTTAGGAGCCTGTCCCCTAATCATTTGACTATTAATTTTTTTAATTAACAGACCAAGTATAACACAGAAAAAGTTGTATTGAACAGTTGTATTGAACTGCCTTTTTACTTCGGGTATACACAACCATTTTTCCAGACACCTATGTTCACCGTAGTGAATAAATGATACTTTGATCTTAGGTTCTACAACTTTGTCATATTGGATCTTTACTAATAGAATCAGGGTCAATATAATACATTTATTATATTTACTGTAACCATGGTTACGGAATCAGATTATAATCAGATTAGCGATCAGAATATATACTGTTTCTTCATTTATTTTCTGATATTAGTCTTGTTTAAAGCATTTTAATTTGAAGCATTTTTCTTGCCTTTATTCAGGCATATGATGTATAGACGTATCATACATCCGTCTTATTTAATCTAAATGTAGAATCTAAAAGTAGTATAATTTTAAATAATCACAAACATTTTACTTCAAAATGGCTTGACAGAAGACCTGTTCCATTAGAACTCTGTATGTTTGTACCCTCTCTTTTATAAACTGCCGTGTGCCACATATCACTCAATGATGGGAGCCGAGCGGTCATTGGTGACCGTCCTCCTGAGTTTGACGTGAGCAAACGGATTTGTCCTGAAAAAGAAAATCAAAATCAAAATGAAAGTGGAAAGTTCTAAACACATAAACAACATATACACATATTCAAAGGGATGGATCATCTCTAATTCATCTTTATCACACCTTGCAATTGACACACTAATCCTACAGATATAATGGCATTGTTATTATTTCCTGATCAGTGGAGAAGCGCTCAGCACGGCGCTCTTTTCAGGGGTTATAAAGCATGTATCTACCTGGTTGGGGAGGGTGGAGGAGAGGCCAAATCTGAAGAGAGCTATGATCACAGAGAGATAGGAAGGTGAGAATCAGAGAGCATTGATTTGGCGTTAGGCAGGCGAGGACGAGGCTATTCTACGGCGTTGTTACCTCCTGCCTCAGCATGGACTGAGAGGGCTGGGGGGCGGGCCCTATCCACTCCCCCATCCCCTGGGTGGCGCCACCGGCCCTCAGGCTGACCTTGTGGCTGTCGGCCATGCTGTACGGGCGTGGGCGGAAGGTGCTAACCCTTTGAGGAGGAAGGGAGCGTTCTTCTTCTGACTCGGGGGTCAGGGCAGGCAGGCCCGCCGACACCAGCTTGTCGAGTTGGCCATCGCTGCCACTGCTGGCCTTAGAGAGCAAGAGGGAGCTGTAGGGGGGAGAATACGGGATATCATTAGCCAGGGGGAAGCCTTTCAGAGTGTCTCCTGAAGGGCGGACAGTGTGTTCCCTGTGGACTAACCTGCTGTGGTTATCCATGTTGTTGGCATGGGGCTGGGTGTAGGAGTATGGAAACCAGCCTTTTCTGTGAGGGAGATCATTTGGAGATGTGAGATGTCTTTCATCGTCCTGTTCATAACGAAGGCGGGCATACAATTTGAACAATGTTTTACCGTCCAGTCCTTTCGTTCTGGCCGTAATGCCAGCCATCCCTCGGCTCAGAGATGAGCAGGGTAATGTTATCGTTGGGCAGGAAGTGAAGCAAGCAGGCCCCGCCCGCCGCACTGCCCTCAGATCCTGCGGGCGTGTGCGCAAACATGGCTTCCACACGCATTGGTTCAGAAAGCATTCTGGGCAAACTGGTGCCTGCATAGCAGCGAGGGGAAGGAGATCAGGTCATTCTGTTACAGAATCTCCATTTAACCTTAAATGACGGCGGACGAATTGCATTCAGGGCACACCGTAAACATTAGGCATGTTAATGCCTAATGCTCTCCCACTGGAGCTAGTCAGAACCAGGGTTTATACAACTGCTTTTATCACCCCAAGTGATCAAATCTTACCTTGAAAGCCACCCAGTCTAATCTCACTGACAGGTCTCCTAGGCAACGGCAGGGTGGATGTTGCGTACATCTCAGCGGCCTTCATCAGCAGGGGGTTCAGCGGGGGACCCTGGCCTCCTCCGGACCCCGCCTGTTGGTGCATCAGATGGATGGGGGTCATGGCCCGGGAGAGGGGCGCGCTGTGGGGCAGCGGGGGGCTGTGGGGGGCGCTGTGGGCGATGGGTAGGGTCATGGCCTGCATGGCGTTCAGGGCGGAGGGGGCCTGGCTGAGGGACAGCACCGCGGAGGGGATGAGGCACGGGGACAGGTTGGAGGTGCCGGTGGCCAGGAGCAGAGGGCTCTGCTGGGAGGAGCTGCCTGTGGCGCTGGTGCGCAGGCAGGCGCCCTGGCTGCTGCTGCCGCTTCCGCCTTCGGGGCGCGGGCCGGGCTGCAGGCCCAGTGGCGTGCTGGCGTGCTGGGGGGACGCTCCGAGGGATTCGCCACCGGAGGCCCCGTCGCAGGCGGCGGCCGGGGGGCGGGGCAGTGGAGGGGAGCCCTGAGGTTGAGGGCTGTCACACTGGGAGGAGGGGGGGGGGAGACCTCGCTGCTGCTGCTGCTGCTGCTGCTGCTGCTGCTGCTGAGATCGATTGGTGTCTCCATTTGACAGAGGCGGGACTTCCTGAACAGACAGCCTCTGATAGGCCGTTAGGAAGAATGGAGATACATTAACAATGATTCAATGTCAAAGGGTCTATGGTTGTGTATGAATAACAGGGAGTGCAAAGCGTCTCTTGGATATTAAAAACCAAAGCATGGTGAAACGCTGCTCTGTCACCTGGTCGGGCTGGGAGGAGCCTAGCTTGGTGTGCCGCAGGGTGTCCGCTATCCCTGCCGCCCCGGAGGTCTGTGGAGCGGTATGGCGCAGGAGGTTCAGGGCCCGTTCTGGAAGCTTGGTAGGCTGGGAACAGGACTGTTGCCAAGACGACAACTTCTGGGACAGAAGTTCCCTGACCTGGGAGAATAAGGAGTATACCATGTTGGTAACTCAAGCAATAGCACATTGTGTGAAGAACATTGAGTCCAACAATGGTTCTGCTTATGGCGTCACCTTGCAGTGGTAGTTGATGAGCAGTTTGGTGACAGAACTCTGTCGGTCCACCAGGAAGCAGTATCTTCTTCTCTCCTCAGTGAGCGCAGACCTGTAACCCACGGCAACCAGAGTGTCCAGCTCCAACTGGCGACGGCTCATCAGCTCCACAAACTGCGAGAGAAACGGTTTGGATCCAGGTTTCATTTTGGATGTTTCAATACAAAAACCCGTTGTGTTATGTCCACGCACATCAGAAACTATAAGGACAACTATAACAAAAACAAACTTCACTGAACAAAGAGTGACCTTTAAGCGCAGGCTGAGGGGAAAGGGACAAGCTCAACGATTACACATTGAGGAAACTGTGACCAACTTCCTGCCTGTAAGTGATCGGAATCATGAAATATTTGACCTCAAGCGTTTGACCTTTCCTCTGAAATAACCAGGCTGTTCTACCCTGCCGCCACTTCCAAATGAGAAATAATACGGCTGTACCTCTTAAACAAGCCACATTTCTTCCAACTAACTAAACTCAGTGGCTATTTTAACAAAATCCACTGAGACGGATTGTCCTTTAATCTCATTCAGAGCACCAATAACAAACACAGTGACCAAGGCGTTTACGTCACCTCTTTTAATGCTGATTAGGTGTGTGTGTTAGATAATTTTTGTGCACTTAACACAATAGGCCACTTTGTTTTCACTGCCTAATCTCCACAGCTGTAGGAGTTAGGCCATGTGCATGCATGCTATACAATGCCAAAAAATACAACAATACATTGACCCCTTTAGGTTTCCTTCTTACCTGCATCTCTCTGTCTCCGTATTTGTTGGGGTGACGCGTGGCCTGGCTCTTCCTGCGTAGCTTCTTCAGCTGGGACTGGCATCGCTCAATAGACTCGGTCTTAGACCTGCGTTCACTCTGGTACTTCTTCAATGTCGCCTGAGAGAGAATGAAAGAAGAAGGAAAGAAGCCCAGCAAGCCACGCAAGGTTGTGTTCATGAAGAGGGGTTTTGTTTAAACGACTTAACATCAGTAAAGCACTACACAGGCCCGACACTAAACTCACCTGGACTCAGCAAGTGCTCAGATGTTTGAGTCATGTCTAAAAGTAATGTAAGCTAGCACACTCACTGTAAGGTATTTGATGTCCAACTCCAACTTCTGCTCCAACTGGGCGAGCAGCTCAGAATGAAACAGCTTTAACTGTGGAGAAATCAGAAATCAAATCAGAATATAGTAAATGATATAATACAACATATTAACATGTCCATGTCTACACTATTAAAAAAAATGGATTCAAACCAAACGACTGCAGCAGTACACACACTTACCACATCTTCCAGTTGGACCTGAATCTGTCGATGGACCTCAGCCATCTGAAACAGTGTGTCACCTGGAATGAATGTGATCAATTAGACTACATTAAAAGAAAGGCTTTAATTGAGTAGACTCTTGCCGACTACAGTAACAAACACTAAAGTCAACAAAAGTACAGACCAACCGTTCAGTTGAGTAAAGTAGGGTACGATTTCAGCCCTACATAAAGAACATAAAAAGCCTAATACAGGAAACAAACTAAGCCTGGTATTGTTGTGCTATGACACAACATTTACACAGTATAGTAACATGTGATACAGATATAAGCCATAGGTCTAAAAAACTAGAAAATACCAGTGATTATTGTTAACTCTTTATGAGTTCACATCCATATTTCACTGTCCAATATCCCAACTGTTGGCACTGATTGCATTTGTCCCTCCTCCCCCCTGCTGTGAGTTGTAAGTCTATTTCCACATCCCTTCCTCCATCTATTCCTCCCCCTTCCCCCATACAGCACAGTAGTCTGTGGTGTCTGGCATCTCTCCCTCCCTGCCTGCCTCCCTCCCTCCCTCTCTCCCTCTCTCTCTCTCTCTCTCTCTCTTTCTCTCTCTCTCTCTCTCTCTCTCTCTCTCTCTCTCTCTCTCTCTCTCTCCCTCCCTCTCTCTCCCTCTCTCTCTCTCTCTCTCTCTCTCTCTCTCTCTCTCTCTTTCTCTCTCTCTCTCAGGCCACCCCCGCTGTTTTCAGCATTACAATGAGATCATGTGGTGTTGTTAATCTCCCAACAATGAATCTACTCTCTCCCTCTACTTCAGTTCTCTTTCCCTTTCTACATCTCACTCTCTCCCTCGCTCTCTTTATCGCGCTCTGCATGTCCCCCTGTGTTCTTACTATCTATGCCTTTATCTATCTATCTCTAATGCGTATCGTTTCCTTTCCATTTGCCCACATAACTCTGCTCCTCCTGCCTGTTCCGCCCGCTCACCCAGTTCTTTAGATCCCTGGCTGTCGCTAGCCAGCTCTCCGAGTTTCACGAGGGCATCAAAGTAGCCCTTGGCAGCCACTGTCACTCCTGAAGAAAATAGCACATTTTTGCTGAATGAAAGTCATTTCATACCAGAAACATGTGTACCACTTGGGACTTTGAACACAGGTTAAACCCTTTAGACCAGGGTAAGGTCACATGAAAATACCCTGTTGTCCGGCTTGAAACTTTGTACATTTGTTGGTATTTCATGTTATCAAAGAGCAGACTATGTATATTCTGTAGTTGTGTAAGACATTAGACTGTTGTTTTGTTTTCTTTGTGACCTGATAGACACACACAAGCAGAGCAACTATTTTTTAATAATCTTTTACTTCATAATGCCATGGCATCAGATCTTAACCAAATGGGTTCCCGTTACCAACACCCTCTTTACTGCATGTGGCTGTGAACTGAGTGGAGGTTCGCTTTATTGCAGATCCACCATTTCACAGCCAGTGCGGGTCTTTCCCAGGTTTTGGCCGGGGTGTGAAAGGGGTTACAGAGGGTATGACAATGGTCCTCTGTAGGCTCTAATGAGAGGCTGGAACAGCACTTCTAATGAAGCTTCTCTGGCTAAAGTGAGACAAACAGCCCCGGTCTTCACTGTATACCAGGCACATCTGAGCTAACTAGAAACGACATGTAGGATTATATCATTGGTTAATATTTACAAAGGTTTAGGCCATTTTTCTAAGCAAAGTTTGGTTATTTTTCAGGAACTATGTGTCACTCACCCATCAAGGCTTTTTCGTAGTGTTTCCCCATCGTTACAAAGTTCTTCAAACTGGGATTGAACTGGTCCAGGATGCCCTGCAAGCGCATCACTTTGTTTTAGAGGCAGGCACTTTGAAAACCATTCAGCAGAAATAGAATATGCGGCAACACAAATATGGGCCCGATGACAACGGAGTTGGTCATGGTGCACTATACAGGCCGAAACATCTTACCTTATAGACGTTCTCTGTCATCTTGTTGACCTCTTCGGTGCGAGACATGGTTGCTCTGTTGCTCTTTGTTTTAATTTATATGTATACGTTGTTGTTGTTGTTATTGTTGTTGTTGTTGTGTTCCTCCCTGGTTCCAAACTCAAACAACAGCAACCAACTAAAAGGTGAACATGATTTTTTTTTTTGCATTAGTGCATGAATTAGCTCCAAAAGCACAACAACCTCAAAAGTGTCGGTCTTATAGAAGCTCCCCGACATTTAAAGAGGAGACGGGCATGTAAAGGCATTCATTGGTAGGCTCCTCATGTAGGCAGCATTACTGTGGAGGTCCCCATTGATCCATGCACATAGAGATGTCCCTTTCTCAGGGCTCACAACACTCACTATAAAGGAAGGCCCAATCTGTAGGGAACACTATTAAGCTGCTATTATGCTTGAACACTGCATTCCAGGTCTTACAAGAAACATGATTATTAATTGCCTATAAAATAATTAAATTAAACGTTATTCAAATATGCATGTAAAGATTTGATATTTAAAACAAACGAATCATACAACAATGAATAATAGCCTATACCAATTCTTTATTTTCTTTCAGTCAGTTGTTTTCTTTTCTAGCTCCTGTTTTCCATGGATCACTTTAGTGTCCCTGTTGCCAATTCCTGTATCTCTTCCAAGCATTGAGGGAACCCAAATATTTCTCCTAGACTCATGTGGCCGTGCAGCCCCACATTCTGAGATAAGAACAATACGGTGTCCCATGTCTCCAGACACACAATAAACGGGACACCACAATTCCTTGATTCCCTGGCAAAGAGGAGGATGAAGGAAAGCGCTCCAGGGTCGAAGGGACTCCAGCATGGCTGCAGTGACAAATGGCTCATCCTACTACGGTTTCCCCTTTGTTATTACAGCCAGATTACGTGAAACACTTAGAGCCATATCAAGTAATGACGACTGGCTCAAGGAAACATTTCCGCCTAGCACCAGGAGCACCTTCTCACAATATTAGCTTTCCCATGACAGGCTGCTGATGAATTTGATGTTAAGCAGGTTTCGATGGATTAATGTGCCAACCATTCTCTCCATGTCATACAATAGGTTTACATCGAAGTAACATGTGGTTCCAAGCTATCTGAAGAATCACATATGATCCATGCTAAAGCTGCATGTTTGCATAATGCATTATTGCCTTTGAAGAGTTACGCCAAATATTCATTATTTAGAGTCATCCCTTTAACTCAATCAACAATCGTGACTAATGCATGAAAACATACGGCCTATCATGTGCTATAGTACCCCACCATTAATGAAGTTACTGCAGTCGAGATAATAAATTATTCAACAGTTGATTGGCAAATTCAACCGCATCCCGCAATTTATATGCAATGCGTTACACCGTAGGCCATGGACGTTCCATGGACCCACAACATTGTTTCAACACATTTTGCTGTGCACCAAAAGTCCCCTACCATCTGGCCATACCGCCTCTTTAGGCTACCTGTTGAGTTCAAAAGAGTTCAAACTATTTCCACTCAACCAAAATGGGGGCAACATAGGATACAATCTTTGAAAATGGTAAAAAAAAAAAAATAACATACCTTTTCAGATGTCATTGTTGGAAACAAAGTTGCTGTGCGACTGTTAAACGGAACGCAGAGCAGCTCCCCCCTCCTTTCTTTCTGTTACTTTCGCCCTTCGTTAGTGGGGGGTTGTTTCATCCACCAGTGCACTAAATCTCAGAGCCCTCCACCCCTTTGCCTGCCCTCATTCTCCCTCTCTTTACACTCTCGCTGCCTCTCCTTTAGTCCCAGAATCGGGGTCAGTTATGTGGTGCCGTTCAGTACCTCTTCTCATTATTGAGCCGATTATCAACATGCCTTCACGCTCGCACCCCGGCCAGAGAATCAGCAACAAGCCCTAGAAATGCACCCGCAACTTTACTGCCGTTACAACCCTCAGCCATCCCATTCTCCCAACCTCTCCTGCCCTGACAATGTGCTCTCTATTTAGCTCGTTCCCTCGCTATCCCCCTCACTCCCTCACTCACTCAATCTCTCGGGCAGAATAACAATGAGCTAACGGGACCCTGTCTGAATAGTGGCAGGGAGAGAAATGACCTGGGACATGTTCGGGGACAGAGGGACATCAAGAGGCGCCGTGCAGCCTTATCACCGCTCTGCCCTACACTGGGACAGCGCTCCACCAAACGGACACTTTGAAGCATTCATAAAGTAGTAGATAGTAATTTCCTAATTTATAAAGCGTTGTTTCTGCATCATTAGTAAGCTATCTATAATCAGTTCATTGTGCGATAAGGGTTTATTATTACTAAGTAAATGATTTCCCAACAATTTGCGTTTTAATCATACACTTAATAATGCTGCAATTCCTTATTAGTTAAGGTCGTTAATACTCATCTGAGTGTGGGCTCATCTAAAGTTAGGACTATCTATGCCTTAGCAAACATTTATAAATGAAATTTAAAGGCTGGAAATCCCAGAAGTTACATTGCAGCAGTAGGCCACCAGTACTCAATCTCAAAATCACATTCTCACACGAGTCTTATTTTAAGCTTTCTTAGTACCTGAATTTATCAGTCGATTTCTAAATGCTTTCACCATGACATGGTGTCTTTAGAAGATAGAAGATAGAACTTTATTGTCATTGCACATGTTACAGAGCAACGAAATTACCAGTTACATTCAGTTTGTAATGTCAATTCTAACCGGTGCATCAGCAGAAAGAGCTGTTGAAGCTGATGGTCATCATTTCAATGAAGACCTGAGTTCAAGTCCTGCTCAGTCTCCATGAAACCTGTTGTTGTCTTTGAAAAGTAACAATGTCATGTGAGTTGCTTGTCAATTATAACCTCCAACTTGCCCATAGTCAGCATATCACGGCCGCAGCAGAGAGAGCTGTTGTTTATCTTCTCTTAAGACCCCGGGGTCGAGTACTATAGGGGGGTCTCCATGGAAACCTAAAGTCATGAAGTCCTTTTGGAGATATGACCTCTGACCAGGTCATAGCTGTCCTCTTGGTGGTGCCGCGCAGCGAGCTGTGGACCATCATCCAGTTGACGGGGCTCCACACAGAATCCTAAAGTAAGTAGCTAAATGTGACCGTGACATATCATTCTTAATGGGTTCAATGCATGGACATGTAATGATGTCATGCGAATTGGGATGTAAATGATAACCTCTGACCAGATGATAATCTGGGTCTTGGGGGTCCAGTGGAGAGCTGCTGGGAACCCAGGCATTTCTGACCTGGGTTCAAGTCCCGCCAAGAATGCCCCTTGGTATCCTTAGTACATTTTGGAAGCATGTCATGTGCTCATAATAATAATTAATGTAATAATTCTAATAATTCTAAACTATTAACCCTGACCAGATCATAGGCAGAGTTTTGTGGTAAATTTGAGAGCTGTTGTTGATCTGAAGACCGGGGCTCAACTGAATCCGGTTTCCATTGAAACCTAATGTAACCTTTGAGACATAACAATATTATGGTCAGTTCCAGAGACATGGGTTCCATTCCCGCAGAGGGCTTCCTCCGTCAAAATATAATTTAAGAACTGCAACAATGTCACGTGCATGTCAATTATAGTCTCTGACAAGGTTATATAGACGATCGACTCAAACATCCTCAATCACGCAATGAGCCAAAACCGGGTCACAAGAACGGAGCACCAACCCTTTAGCCGCTAAAGGGTTGGTGCTCCTTTCTTGTGACCCGGTTTAGCGCCTCTGCACCACTGGGACACTGCCTATGATCCGAATTGAGTTACACTTGACTTTTTCATTGGCACCCCACAACAAGCCAGACCCTTTACCACAGGGGTCTCAAACTCAACTTACCTTGGGGCCACTGGAGGTAGAGTCTGGGTCAGGCTGGGCCGCATCAAGTATTCAACAAAAACAGGAGCACAACTGACCCAATCTAAGTTTATGATCGGGGTATAATTAGATCACGTTGGCTATGCAATCGCTGACAACAGGGGACATTTCATAGCGGTTGGTGGTAACTGGGACATTTTAGCGTCCTTTGGCTTTTATCGGGACTCAGGACATGCAACTCAAAATTGGGACTGTCCTGGCAAAACCGGGACATCTGGTCACCCTATCACAAGTGGTAAAAAAGCGTGGCAAGCCACTCAGCAAAAATATGTGTTTGACAACAACGCGCGGGCCGCACTAACACTAAACTTTGATGTTAAGGAGGGGCCCACAAAATATCATCCCGCGGGCCTCAATTGGCCCCCGGGCCGCGAGTTTGAGACCCCTGCTTTACCATAACCCCACTAACCATTACCTGCTGCCACTCTCCTCCCCAGTCCCAAAAGCTGGCCTCAGATTTGACCGCTCCCTGGCCTTCCACCTCCATATCAAACCCTTCGACAATGATGATAGTGCCTCCTGAAGTTCCTGCTCACTCAAGACAGCGCTGCCAGGGTCCTGATGAGAAGGCGGAAACATTGACACACCGTCCAAATCCTGGCATCCCTGCGATGGCTACCCATCTCTTTCCATATTGAGTTAAAAAACATTCTCCCCGTCCATGGGACCGCACCACCCTACATAACTCAACTCTGTACTCCCTTAATTCCCTTAAGGAGAGAGCAGTTAACCATCTGCTCTCTCCACTGTGCCCCGAGATGCCAGCTCGGGGTAAAACTGGTCAGGGCTTACACATGACTTCACAAGTCAAATGACATCCTTCTTTCCTGAAAGTCATCATTATATATGTTTCCGTCGAGCACACCCTCAGCCGGACTTGAACCCATGGTTCCATAGATGATAAATGACAGCTCTCTCCACTGCACCACTAAGACAACACGTATAATTGGTCAGCATTATAGGCCTACTTGTTATTCGCTTTCACATGACATTGTTACATTGCCAAAAATAGATAATTGAGAGCACCCTCAGCAGCAGGTGAACCCAGGTCTCCAGAGCGCTATTGGATGGAACACATATGATGTTGTCTGAGTTTAAAATGTACATTCCACATGACCGTTTGCGTTCCAAAATCTCATCACTACTTTAGACTTGACTGAACCAGTCTCCAGAGTCTCCTGATAACCAACTGCTTTATCCAATGCACCACCGAGAAACTTGTGACAAGTTTAACCTTGTGAACGTAGTCAGCCAAACTCAGTTCATGAGCCAAGAAGTTACATGAGGTTCTTTACCATGCGGTGTTCCCGCTGGTCTTGATACTGCTCACCTCAGAGGGGGGCTGACTGTGTTTAAACTGAACAAGCTGATCAGTTCTGAGGTTGGTGAAGATGATGTATTTTAAGCTTATGTTCTAATGTTGCCCTGTTTAGCGCTGTTGTGATGTTTTTGGAGCTGCTGTGAATTTGAATCCATGAAAATCCTCAATCAAAATGCTTAATCTTATATCTAAATCCTAAATCCTAAATCTTAAATCCTAAATCCATACAACAGATATGCTAATTCTCATACATAGGCTATACTAATTGGTGCTGACTCCTAACCAGACATATTTCGGGGGAGGCATCACGTGCATTGGGCAGTAAATGCGTAAACGGACAGCAGGATACTCACAATCATCAGGTACTATGGCGAATTTTTGCGATTAAACTGGTATTATATAACGTGTGTTTGCAGCTGGGGTAGCACCGAACAATTAATCTACAGAGACAGCGACTTATTCATTTCTCACACTGCTTTGGCACCGGGCCGCTGTCAGTGAGCCCCCGAAATTAGACTGGTTAGGAGTCAGAACCAATTAGTAGGCTATATGTATGAGAATTAGCATGTCTGTTCTATGGATTTAGGATTTAAATGTAGTATTCGAGATTACGATTTAGCATTTTTTAAAAAGTAGATTTAGAGTTAGGATGTCGATTTAAATGTAAGATTTAGGTTTAGCATTTAGATTTAGGATTCACATATAGGCTAACGATTTCGATAAAATTATTTTGTTTTATGTAGGCCTAGTCTATAATATATAGCTTCAGATATAGCATTTCGAGTTAGATCTAAAGTGTAGATTTAGATTTAGGATTTAGATTGAACATTTTATTCAAAGTTTATATGTGGAAAAGTGAGGTAACAATTGCAGTGGATTTTGGAGGGGTGTTATTTGCTAAATCTCGGAAAAATTGGGCAAAGCTTGAGCTAAATCTGAAACAAGTAAAGAACGTTTTTGAGCAGCAAAAGTTTACAAACGGCACCCCATATAGACTCGATGCATTGTGGACCATGATGTGGTGAGTGAGCAAATGGAGGGTATCGGTGTTTTACTGACGCACCTTTCAAAAGATTACGGCGAGAAGCGCTTGTAATCTGGATTAGAGCTATATTCCCCCGGTTAGACTATTTTTTGCATATCTACGTTCTTGCTCTTTTATATGTTATACTTAATGCTTTCTTAGAACATAGGCCTACGAACAGGTGTTTGGATCTCGGTTAAGGAGATCAGGTCCTGATCGTTTGAATAAATGTGAAATGTGAATGCTCTCGAGGGGATGCTTTTTATTGACATATTATCAGAGACCAAACCTATTTGCCAAACCTACAGTATGATTTATACAACTTTATAAAGTTTATAAAAGTGAATATGTGTGTGTCATTTACGGAATAAATCATGGGATCATAAGAATATCTGGTTAAAGATTGATTTATTATCTGTTTATAAGGTATTTACATTTTAAAAAGGACTTCCTCTTGGCTTAGAACCAGGTTCTGCAGAAGTATACCTTACCGGAGCCCTCTGACCATACTTCATCCTGCAGAGCCACTCTAACATTGTCCACTAGATGTCAGTAGAGCAACAAACTCGCTTTTGCGTCAGCCTGAACATGGATGTCCAACACGGCCTGCCGGCTGCCTGCATGTCTGCCCCATGGACCTATAAAGAAACCCCCCTTTCTGCCTGCCTGGCTTCCCATGTTTGTATTAGCAGTTCCTCTCAGGACAGCCTGGCAGCAGCCAGGCTGATAAAGTCCTGAGGAACAGGAAGAACGGCTGTTTGTCTTTCATGATCTTAGTAAATAGTCAGTCAAGCAAGAATTATTTCCATGGTTTGAAGTCGACGATTTTTTCCTTGAACATCATCCAAACGACTTGACAATGTCGAAAACAATGTTTTCTAAAAGGTTGGATCATATTCTCATGTGTTTTTCATTGAACAAAACAACTATGGAGCTCAAATGTATCTTACTAACAAAAGTATTGTTTATCATGGGTGTAGTCAAAGTGTAATCAAAAGGCCCCCAAAAAAATGTATTCTTATTTGGGACAATAAATAGATTTTGTATATGTCGGAGAGTTATGAGCAGAAGCAGGCTATATGGGTCCACCTATTCAGATAAGTGGATCTGTGTTTCCATTGCTCTAATCCAATGAGGTGTGATATGATTATGAAATGATGCACTGGCTGCTATAGTATGCTACTTGACTCAACTAATGGGGCAATTGTTTGATTACACAGAACAAATACAGTAGTACGCTTATATAACATGACATATGTCAGCATAATTACATTTTAGTTTTCACAATGTTTGTTTTCAGTTGGTGGTATAGCTCTGGTACATAGGCTATATGTACAAATATTTGGACCATAGATTGGGATAAACCCAGCTTTCCAGAATCACATGAGAACCTTTTGAGAGATGTTAGTTAAATGTATGCAACACCTATCAATAAATGAAGCAAATAAGAATTAGGCCATTTGATCTTACCTCAACCTAAATATTCTAATTTTAAGCTTGTATAACGAGAGACAAGTTTATGCAACAAAATATTGTCAATACTTTTGCAAAGTTGTTTTCCTTCCAAACAACATTCAGAGATGTATTTGAATGCCGGTATGTTATAAGGTGTCCTCTCCTGTGATCTACGGAAATAACAAGACGTTTGGTCTGCGCTCCATGTTTGTGTTGTGTGATTTAGTTTGACCTCAATGCTGGCAGCCATCTGCTTTCTGGCGTATCCACCAGTGCCGGTGGTGCAGACATGGACATGGGGTGGTAATCAGGCCAATTAGCCCTGGAGCATAGACGTTATAAGCTGCCGCATGGTGTTTGTAAATACAAGAAGCTGTGCGGTGCGTCTAATAGAATGACACGCATGATTGATTCTTGCATGATTGACACACGATGAACTGAGGTGGGGTTGATGAGAGACGATAGAAGATTATAATGAAGAAAATAAATGCTAACCCTAAATATTTTTAAATAAATTAAATATTATTGATCTGCTGCATTGATGTACCAGGTACCATGGCCCATGGTCAAGGTGTAATATCTTAACAAGGTTAGTCCACTTGTCGTGCCTTTCTACATATAAAGGGCAGACCCATAATTAGTAATGTGAGCATCCATATGATCTCTGAATAGGGTCAAATTGGGCTTGACAGGACGACCAGCAGTAGCCTATCTATGTAAAGGGGAACTGGCAAAGTGTGGATGGGAAATTTAAGGCAACACGTGGAAGGAGGGGAAGAGGGCTGAGGAGGCATGAAACACGAGAGGCAGGGATGGATAATGTTGAGTTACCTCACTCCCTCAGAGTAAATCTCTCACAAGCTCATCTGTGGCCGAGGAGGACAGGCTTACAGCTGGCTCACGACAGGACTCCAAAAGGTACAGTGAACTTCTTCTTTTGAAGTTGTTTATTCAATCCATTCCAAATATCAATCTGATTGTTATATATATTTTCAGAATGCAGCACAGATCAGTGTATTAGTTTATTGTTGTGAATGAATGCTATTTAAACAATAATATGCAGTATAATTGTATCATCAGATCTGTGTTAGTCAAGAGAAGTATAACTGCAAAACAACAAAAATGTGTTTAATTGACTCCCTACAGTGCACACAAGTTTCAAGTCTAGTTCCACAAGTTCTAGTTGAGTCTAAAGTATACATTATGTCCTTGAATTTGTAAGAAAATATAGCATTCAGCTATACAGGTATATCTGGTATATATTTGATTTTGAATGGTCTATTTAGAGCAGCACACCAGCCAGATGATGAAAAGCTGAATACAATAAATAAGTACACAAACTAGTGAGTCCATGACCTATGGAGAGCGTTCTATAGTCATGGTTTAGAAAACACCACCAATCCTCACTATGTGGTACTAACATTTAGCCAATGGCACCGAAAAATATAACCAATTTATTATTTTCCGGAAGAAAGTCCTGCTTTGTGTGTAAACTGATATTTGGTTGACGTGTTAATTGTATTGAATATTTGCCAAAAAAAAGAGCTGTCACACCATTTGATTAATCAATTGGACTAACATAATCTTTATACTCACTTTGACCATATGCTATTCAAATGACACACAAACACACACACGCTGCACTAAGAAAGCCCACTTATCTTCCTTGAAGTCCCAGCAGAAGCTGGCCATTAGGTTAATGAATTGACCTGCAGGAGATAATAAACTTAGGGCTGAATAGTGGAGATTGGCTGTGACATGGTTCTGTGGTCGGACCATCTGCCTCAGCTCTAAGCTCCATGATTCACGGGCGCCACGGCAACAAGAAGACACCTTACACACCACTTCCTCCAATATGTACTTCTACCATCAGTAGCCATCATCCTGGTGGATAGATGTGCCCTTATCTTGGCACTTTATAAATTCTACTCTCTAACTATAGACTCAAGAATAAATATCTAAAGTAAACATATTCACTATAATTATAAATAATACAACTTATAATTGTATTATTGCCTTGCATTAACGTTGATTTACATTTGCACATATTGCGATGATTTACCAGTGCCAGTACCAGGGCCATCGTGCTGCATGCGTGCAGTGAGACTTGACTTGCACACGTGCACACGCCCACATGACCACATACACACACACACACACACACACACACACACACACACACACACACACACACACGCACGCACGCACGCACGCACGCACGCACGCACACACACACACACACACACACACACAGCAACAGGTGGTGATTGGGATTTAGCTGTCACCTCACGGTCTCAGTATTTAATAACAGCTAACTACTCTTTAATGCACGGCAGCTTGTATCTAACAATACACTCATGTACTAAAAGGGGAAGGTAGAGGCAGAATATGCTATATCAACTAATACTAATAGGGAATACACCCAATTCTATATAATAGACCCAGGAAAAGATATATAACCCCTCACATCCCTTTATAAGCCATATACTGCTGATCCCTGTATCCCTTCTCACTACATAAAAAACATGTATCAAACTGCAACCTTATACAGCATCTGTAATCCGTATGTTGTAATCATAAACATGAAATGCATTGCACTGAAACCAATGATATGCAATGGTTATTTGAGAGTCCTGCATTAGCCGGAAGTCAAGCCCTTATGGCCTCGGGCCACATCGGGTCAGTGATCGGACCAGCAGCAACTAGCTGGGGATGGAGAGCAGTCACGCCGAGGGAGGGTTAATCCATTCGTCCTGCCAAGAACCCTTATGTTTGTGTGTCCGCCTGTCCGCTGTCCTATTTTAGTGATCTGCTATTTGTGAAGATGTCTGCGTAATTAGTTCCTAAATCGTAGTTATGGTGAATATAACTTCAATACCCATATATCTAACCTCTCATGTCTTGTTCATAGGGAGTCTTCCAGCTCTGAGTATGACAAAGAAGAAACAATGCCATCAGGAATAAGTTGGATTCAAGAGAACCTCAAATTGACCCCTCATTTGGACCCCTTGACCAAGCTCTTTGAAACATCTTGAGTACTCTTTCTCTGTAATGGCGTGCTGTCCAATGCCTTTCCCTGTATCACAAATTAAAAACCCAGCGTGACTTTTCCTTCCGCTCGGAGTCGTATCTTAAACCGGAGAACAGGAACCATGGCTCTGCATGAGTCTCTCTCCCGGCCCACCCTGTTGCCCCCCGCCCTCCTCTCCTCTGTGCTCCTGCTGCTGCTCCGCCCGGCGCCAGCCCTGGGGGGCTCCGACTACGACTACGGAGCCCACCCCCGCTTCATGTGCATGCCTGTGCCCGTGGACCTGGACCCTTCCTGCTTCCCCATGGGGGGGCCTAGCATGGGGGGGTCAGGGCCCAGTGGGTCGGCGCACCACGGCAGCACCACAGGGCCGCCTCCCCCCAGTGGGTGGGGGATGACGGACGAGGCCAAGACCACCATACTCCACCTGCGGGAGAGCCTGGTCCAGCAGAAGGAGACCATCTTGGACCAGAGGGAGACCATCAGGGAGCTCACCGCCAAGCTGGCCCTGTGCGAGGGCTTCGGTCACCATGCCGACGAACATCACGGCACCGCGGGCAAGCACTCCCGCCACGGAGGAGGAGGTCGCCCTACCTTTGCTGACAACGGGCCGCATCACGGCCCCCGACAGGGTCACCATGGTAACCTCGCACCGGAGGCGCCGCACCACCCGCCGGTCAGAGGTCACGGCACAAACAACAACAACCAGGGGAAGGATAAACACACGACGGCGGGGGAGGCGAGCTCGTCGCCGGAGCAGATGGAGAATATGCTGCACTCACTGAAGGACCGGCTGGAGAACCTGCAGGTGAGAGGATGAGCTAAAGGTTGAAGCCATTAAGGAGAAGGGTAGGAAAATTGATTAAAAATGAATGAGCGAGGGTGATTAACAATGTATAGGGGAAATAACTCGAGGTTAAGGTTGAGGGTAGATTGAGATCTGCAGGACGCCCAGAAAATGTCTTTCCTGAATCAGGTGCTGGACCGTAGG
Organism: Gadus macrocephalus; assembly: GCF_031168955.1. Classification (NCBI taxonomy): domain Eukaryota; kingdom Metazoa; phylum Chordata; class Actinopteri; order Gadiformes; family Gadidae; genus Gadus; species Gadus macrocephalus. Next base: position 8,399,643 of record NC_082392.1, read on the forward strand.
AATTACTTAGGATAAGCTAAAAGCATAAGGAAATCTTATCCAGCTACTTCTAGTAGCTACCAGCGGCAGCAAATACCAGAACACCTGAGAGGATCTTCTTCTGTCTCTGATGGATACATGAGTCGGGCAGCAAGCACCGAGCTCAGTGTGGCTGTACTGGAGGTGGGTTGAGTTGGGATAATGGGATTTAGCTTATTGTTTCTTATTCCCTGGTTCTAGGTCTTATTCCCTGGTTCTCTCTCTAGGTCAGGTAGGACATTTGTGTGGTCTTGACATCAAGACCACAATGAATCCACTGTGACCAGTAATTGTGACCAAAGATGCCAGAGATCGGTGCCAGTGTGTGGGGGGTTTGGGAGAGGGGGGGGGGCACAGTTCGAAGATCAGAATCAATTATGTGATCTCCCTTGAGTGGGAGCTAATCAGGACATACACGCAGACAAAGCCTGGATTAGCTGAGAGGCAATGAGAGGCAGAGAAGGACAGGAGAATACAAAAGGAATGTCAAATAAACTGTTTATCTTGCGACTCGTGTAAGTAAGTGTTTGTGTTTTGATGAGGTGTCACACCTGAACATGTATTGTGTGCCATCTCATCAGTCTAAAGTTGCTCTGTATCAAAGTGAGGAAATAGTGATAGAGCAATCGTGAAACCGTGATATATAATCCTATCCTATGATCAATATGAATCGTGGTCTCATTCATCTGCTCTATCTGCTCTCCATGAACAGAAGAGGAACACGTCCAACACGTACTCCAACTCCTTGAAGGACCTGCTGCAGAGGAAGATCGCCACCCTTGAGCAGCAGCTGCAGCGGCGCACCGCGGCCCTCAGCGGCCCGGATCACCATGACGACCACGACGACACTCATCCCGATGACAGTGGACACCGCGATGGCGACCACGGCGAAGGGGACCACGGCGATGACACACACCCCAAAGAACAGCACGAGGAGGAAGAGGGAGGCCACGAAGACGGCAGCCACAGCGACGGAGTCCGCAGGGAGGAGCACGGCGACGGCCACGCAAGCGACGACGACGACCATCACCATGACGACGAGGAGGACGATGGTGACCATGACGATCGCGAAGAGGGCCATCACGAGGGGAGCCAAAGCAGCAATGAGGCGGAGAGTCACGGTTTCCCTCCCCACACGGGATACCGGACATCAGGGCCCCGCTCGCACTACAAACTGGAGGACATGCTGAGTCAGCTGCATCTGTCAGGTATACTGTCCATCCGTCAGCAAGAATCACCTGGTGACACCATAACCTGCAGTCCATGAAAGCTACAAGGCGAGACAAAGTTGTAACGGGACCGATGCTATCCCTCTCCGTTCACAGGGCCTAGCAGGAAGAACGTTAAGAGTTCAAATGCCTTCCAGATCGGCTTCCCCATCAGAACCAACTACATGTACGGGCGGCTGAAGAAGAGCCTCCTCCACGAGATCTTCGCCCTGACCCTGTGTCTGTGGATCAAGGCGGGCACGGGCCCGGGCCTGGGGACACCCTTCTCCTACTCGGCGCCCGGGCAGGCTAATGAGCTGGTGCTCATCGAATGGGGGAGCAACCCCATGGAGCTGTTGATCGATGATAAGGTGGGAAGAACTAGAGCATGCACACCTGTGGAGAGCTGGATTAAGCCGTAGCTGGCTGTGAGTGTTGTGACCATGCATCGTGTAACACCTTGTCAATCAGCTTAGCTCTAAGACTCTCTCCCTCCACCTGATCTATAAGATGGTGTCAATCTGGGACTCACATTAGAAAGTGTCAGACCGAATTCAATAATAAGGGTCATCGTTGTTCAATGGTGTCTTATTGACACATTATTTTTCCCAACACCATCTGGAAGTCTAAATCCATTAAAATACTGGAAAAAAACCACCAGATTAGGCCTACAGTATGTCCTGGGTACAGACTCTGGGAACAGTGTTCAGTCCATCTATTTCTAGTACATATAATGGAACCTCTTCTCAATCTCCACCATTCCTCCCTCAGGCGGTGTCGCTGCCGCTGTCTCTGGGCGATGGGAAGTGGCACCATGTGTGTGTGACGTGGTCGACCCGGGACGGCCAGTGGGAGGTGTTTCAGGACGGGGTGCAGAGGGGATCTGGGGCCAACCTCTCTGCTTGGCACCCCATCAAGCCTGGAGGCATCTTCATCCTGGGACAGGAGCAGGTAAAACCCCCTCCTTGATGACCTGTTTCAAGGATAAGGTCTGAGCAATGTGTAGGCTCCATGTGGCTATTCTTTTCCCAAAGAGTCACAATGCAATTTGAATGATTAACGTCTCGCCTGCATGTCTGTTCTCGTGTGTCCAGGATACTCTGGGCGGCCGTTTTGATGCGACCCAGTCGTTTGTCGGGGAGATCTCAGACCTGCAGATGTGGTCCCATGTCCTGACTCCCGGGGACATCTACAGCCTGGCGTCCTGTGGCAGCCATCTCAGCGGGGACGTCATAGCCTGGTCTGAAACCGAAGTGGAACTTCACGGAGGGGCTACCAAATACCCCTTTGACCCCTGTCACTGAGGGGCGGCCACCCGTGGAAACCTTTGAGGAGCCGAGGGCAAAGAACGACCACAATACCTGAACAACATCTGTTCTTCAGTCACATCGACCTGTATTCTGCTTCTTGATTGATCGCTCTGTGGCATCTAGCTCCTTTCCCGCTTTTTAAAACAATGCCTTCCTTATGTTTCAAACATTTTCTTTGTCATAAATTGTATTTATGTAATGCATTACCATGTACATACCTAATGTGTGAAGAGAATTGAGTTTTACTTTAATCACACAATGTGACATATTGTCATGTTCTTAATTAGATAGCGCACGATTCTGTCAGGTATTTTTGTAGAGGGCTGATATAGATTTTTATCATTTAAATGTGCTGTTAGATAACTATGTTGTTTAATCTGAATGAGAAGAACTGTGTCGATTGAAAGTGTTTGGGAATGAATGATCTCGATTCTAAAGGAAAACTATTTCTATGGAAGATATACAGCTAATTTACAAAAGAAACCAAAGAAATTCCCCATGTAGTCTTATTTAACATCCTAAATATGTTAACCCTTTTTTGTATTTTAATTTTTTTGTATTGGAGAACTGTGACTAGTTTGATGGCTCAGTTAGGTTACGTTATTTGAAAAATTTGGCTGGATTTAGCATTTCTACAATTAATCTTCTGAAAAGTACATACAATGCATAGCTTGAACAAGAGAATAAAAAATACCCTAGTAACAAAATGATATAGTAAGCTTACAACTTCAAGAACACTATCACAGCAATCATTTCTGTAATAGTTATATATAATTATATAACTAAGGTAGAAAATAGAATATTTTTCACACAATATTAGTCATTTGTTTATATTGTTTTCACAATGGGGATTGCTCAACAGCTCTGGCCTTGACTGTATATATACTCGTGTATATCAAAACGTCATTACATTGCATTGAAGTAGGATTTCAACATTTATTTGCAATTATGTGGTAACATTTTTAGAAAATAACTCAAAAAGAAGTCATCATTTATTCTGTAGAGGCCTTTTTTGAAATGGGTCCCCAATCAATTAAACAGATACATACATGCATAACTGTCTTAACTTGTCATTAGTTAGAATCATTGTTTCAATAAAAACACCAAATTGTTCTAGTTCATTTCAGTTCACCTTTTATTGTTACACAGTGGTATCCTGACACAACATACCTCGGTTTTTGTTTTGCTACATTTACAGATGATCTACCCATCCTGCAATAAACAAAAATAAATAAATACAAAATAAACTACATTTCTGGAAGAGAGGTGGTTGAGGAATCAGGTACCATCAGCCCAGTTTCAGTCATGTGGCTGATCATTAAGATCCGTCCGTCAGTGATGGGATAACTTATTGTAAATGTCCCAACAGCTTTTGGCAACTTTGCACATCAAGATTCCCCGGTAGATCAAGGCCCTGTCATATGACAAGTTCGAACCTTCATTCAATAGGAGAGCAGGGGCGGGGAGGCGGGGCTTTTAGTTTAGTGTATTTTGGTAAAACCCAGGTGAACAGAAGGCATTCCTTAATCTTTCCCACAAGGACCACGCTTCAGTTATGTCTTAGAAGCAACATCAGGTCAGATAAAAGGCTTGCCTCTACATTTAGCCGATGCACCAGAGGGCAAGGGCAGTGGTGCACAACAAGCAGATCTATTGCAATTATTGATCAAGTATATCTTTGCTGCTTCCTGTAGTGGGAACGGACCTGGCGATGGGGTTAGTGTTCACATTTACATGTATCCCCACAAGTCACAGCAAAACCTTCAAGGACTTTGCAGGCATGTCAAATCACTGATAGAGGGCGCTAAGAGAGTATTAGTATCAACAGTCAAATATGAGCATTTGAAAAAGCTTCAAAATTGCAAAGAAAATAACAAAATGATAAAGTGCGGGACAGTTATCCTACAGAGCTGCAGTATTTCCAACCAACAGGTTCAATTCCAAGCAACTGGCAAACTAATGCATATAATTTAATAACTATGGAGCAGCCAAGAAACAATTTTCCACTTGGTACATAAGTAATAAGCATTGTTGAGGTTTGAATTCTTCAGAGTAATAACCGTGTTTAACGTCTGGACAGCGAGGAGGAAGCTAACCGCCCGTGGCACAGCTCCCTGCTTGTGCTTTGTTCGATCCACTCAGTCAACCAACAGTTCACCTCTAACGTCACATCTTGATTAGCATGTCTTGACAAATGACAAAATTATCATAATCACGTTGATCATGATTCTCCATAATAAAAACATAACATGATTCACAGATGAGCGACTTCAATCTCAAATCCTACATGTATATCCATTAGCACGTCTTCTCACGTCTCCAATAAATGTACAAAATATCCGCATGGCCCAACTCGCCCTATAATGCCTCCATCGATTAACATGCAGTCCTACCGTAGCTTGTAAAAAATGTGATTCTTCTAACAAAGACACAATAAATTAAATCACTTCTATGTGTATTGTAAACAAATAAGCTAACAACTATTTACACAAAAAAAGGTGACAGTATAACAAAGCTGCCATTCAACGTCTTGCTAAACCCCAGCACAACGCAAAAACCTGGAAGTGTCCAAACCACCTATATTAAACGTAAAAAGTGAGAAAGATGTGTAAAGTGAGAAAGATGCAAGCAGTTATCTAGCAGCAGTAACCTGGGGGGGGGGGGGGGGGGGGGGAGAATGTGGTATGCCAATATATCAAGTCATAAACATGAGCCTAACTCGTACGTTTATATTGTGTTAGAAAGGCATTCAACAAGCCATCGAGAACAGCACCATGCTACTCTACTCGAGAATGACTATTGCTCATGAATACCAAGAAACATACAAGCGTCTCAGCCCAGTAAACCAGCTTAAGATTCCGCAAAAACAAAACAGCTCAGCTAAATAGAAGTTGGCAACCGAAAATGACTCATTATCCGCCAAATAGTTAGATAACTTAGAGACCCAACTAGGCCGTACAAATGTAACTTCGTGAATGTAAATATGAACAGCGATGAACAACAATACTTTGGTGTGTTTTTTTTTTACAATGCTACCAGAGCAAGAACCTGTAGCTAAGCGGTCAATACCTACTTGGTAAATGTTGAACAAAAATAATTAAAGTTGTGACTCGAGTACTAGGATTGCTTGCTACCCTGAAGAAGACGAATTTCACAGTTCACCTTGACGTCAAACGAGTGAGGAGCGTAGTTAGAAAGGGGAAGTAGCAGTAGCACAGTGTGCTCTTAACGTGGCGTTATGGTCGCAGCGGTAGTAATCCTAGCATCACTAAGGTAGTAAAGGCAACCACAGTGAAGGAGCTCTGTACTCCGAGTATAGCTTCTGAAAAGTCGTACAAACCCGATGGGAAGGGGGCCTCGTGTCGGGACACAAGAGGAGTTTGAAAGAGACAAACGCGTTGGCTAACTGACCAAGGAACAGTCCAGAATGATGGAGACAAAAATGCTGGGAGGACTCATAAGATGAGGGGGGGGGGGAAAAAGACAGGAATTGGAAGCAAAACCCCTGCTGGGAGAAAGCATCTACGGCTGCTCTTCTTTCTTCTTCAGTGATATACGCTTCTTCCTTGCCGCCAGCATCTCATAGAAGGGATCCACGCTGACCGCAGAGCTGCAGAGAGACAGGGGAGCAGGAAGGAAAAGACAACAGATTCTAGGTCAGATGGGACCCCATGCGCCTCAGTGTCTTCCCTTACCTTTCCAATAGGACAGCAGTCAGCTGGGCTGGGGTCATGAAGAGACGTGTCGGGGATAAGCACCTGGCGCATGGTTAACTTGACGTTGGGGTTCGACCGCATACCGATTGAACACAATTAATCCAACACTAGACTTCCGTGCCCTACCCCTAGCCTGGTGGGTCCCCCAATTAACAGAGCAAACGCTACATCAACATTTAATAGGTCAACCTTCTCAACAGGACTCTCCCCATCATGTGGATGCTCCCACCAAGTTCTCCACCAATACAGAAAGGGAACACGTATCCATTACATACACAATAACCCCATGGTTCCCTCAATCCCTCTCTACGTACGTGATGCTGTGGATCCACTCGTCCTTCTCGTCGGGGGTAGGGGCTGAGATCCGGTATACCATGTGGTTCCCCTCCACCACGCGGCCGTCAGCCTCCGTCTTGCAGGCCTTGATCAGCTGACCGCGGTTGTTGGGGAGGTAGAGCTCAAAGCAGTTCTGAGAGGGGGGGGACGGACGGACTTGTCAATACTTCAGTGCCTGAAGCTTCCCAAAATCTCAGCTTCAGCTTATCATTCAAAACAACAAACAGGGAATAACGTACCGGTTTCCTTGGGTCTTCGACCTCCCGGATGCTTAGGTTCTCCAGAGGAATGATGCCCCTAGGCTCCTTATCCTACAGGACAGAGACCGGTCGGTTGAGTTACACCATGTTCAAGCATTCAGTTTAACTGTTCAGTTGTATACTCCACCGTGGTTGGCCACTCAGTGAACGCACAGCTTCCTCCACCCCGAAACTCACCGTGGTGTACTCAAAGTAGTAGAGGCAGTTGTCCGTAAGGATGAACCATCTCCGCTTCCAGGTCTTCACCCGCCCCCCTGAAACACAAGAGCCCGGTAAACACCACCGCAACGGACCGAGCAACACGGCCGCAGCCTGGTAAAATGAATGGACAGTGTGGGTGTGTCCTCCAAGCAGCCTAGCCAGGGGACTGCGCTCCCCACAGTGAACAGGGTCTAAGGCTGTCTTGAGCGGTACGTACCTCCTGAGAAACAAGCGGCAACGGCAGCGGCAGCAGAGGGTGGAAATCAGCAGGAGGAGGAGGAGGAGGAGGAGGAGGAGGAGGAGGAGGAGGAGGGGAAGCAGAGACAACAGGGCCCAGAGGATTTAGTGGACCGAATGGACAGAGGCGGGAAATAGTGGTGGGGAGGGGGGGGGAGAGAAGAGGAAGGGAAGGAAGGAAGGAGATAGTATTAGTCACACACCAATTACAGGCCCCCGCCATGCAAGGAAGAACAATCAGTCAAAATAGGCTACTGTGACACGAGAACATCTTTTCTTTTCTCTCAGCTCATCATGGATTAATGCCACAGCAGCCTGTACACGTATTTGCTGGCCAGCTATTGACATTGGCGAAATCTTCAGAACCAAAACCCAACAAAATCCGATGTGTTGTTATCTGACATTTTCAAGACTTAGAGATAGAGATAGACATGTCCCAGCCCAAAGGCATAGAAAAGAAAAGAGCACAGTATGTTATGGATCATTCACCCTAAACAGACTTAAATGTTAAAACGGGTGCAAGTAGGGCAGCGTGGACAGCACAGGGTTAATTCTCAACTAAATATAGCGCTCTCTACAGAGAGTAGCAGCACTCCCCTGCAGTTCCCGTCAATGACATCTCACCAAGTTTGAGGAGCCAGCCTTCTCGGTCGGGGTTGAAGAAGGTGTGCGTCAGGTCATTTCCGTCATCTTCTGGGATTTTAAAGGGCTCGTTTTTAATGCTATCATACAGGTTCTAGAGGAGAAAGGACGCCAGGATGAGCACAATAGATATCCATGATAGTGCATCATTCACCACGTTTCCTAATGTGACAGGTGGAATAGGATGGCTGATGGATGGAAAACAAGATGGCGGGCCACATACTCTCAGCAGATCCTCTGGCAAGTCTCCCCCTTCATTGATGCCCCGGTTCATGGAGATGAAGCGGTCCACCCCCGGCTTGTCCCTCACGTTTGGGTTGTGAAGGCTGGTGTTCAACATGATGATAGCGAAAGACAGCACGTAACACGTGTCTGGGAGGAGGGGGAGGCGAGGAGACCAAACACAAGTTAATACAACCATACGTGGCTAGGGTAGAGGAGGTCCAACAGCGTGCGAGTGTGTGGCTGCGTGGGCCTCTATTTATACCGGTGCTTTGGAAGACCCCGGGGTTGCAGTGGCAGTATCTCTGAGCAAAGGCCTCCATCATGCGGTCTATCTTCTGCGCCTCACCGGGCAGACGGAAGCTCCACAGGAACTGTCTGCAAGGAGACAGAGGGGGGCGGCGGGGGAGCAGTGAGGTCAACCGACTAGATGTACAGAACAAAACAGGCACCGTCAGTCCTGAGACCGAACCAGCAGAACGAGGTGAACGCCCACCTGAGGGCCTGGACGAGGTTGAGGTCGGTGAACTCGTGGAGGTCAACGAAGGCTTGCAGTACTTTGAGGTTGAAGTCATCCCTGAAGGAGTAATAACACATACCAGGGTAAGTACGTCTACAAGCTAAAGAGTGTCAGGAGAGTGTGTGTGACGGGGTGAGCGTGAGGGAGTGATTTGGAAAGAGAAACAAGACAACTCTCACCTCTCGCCAAGGTAATCCCCGATAGCAGTTTTGTTGAGGCCTTCTCCTTTATAAAGGAACTGAGCAACGTCCTCTGCAGTGTGTCGTAGCAAGTCGTTCTCCACTAGAAATACTATTCCCTACGGAACGGATTTAAAACATGTTACCTTAACCAAAATCATGCATGCCCAAATAAGACCAAAGGGAATTACTGTCAAAGCGCTCTACCTTTTTGGGGTCCATGTTGAATTTCTTCCTCCCCATTGCGACATGCCTACTTTTTTGTAGAGTTTTGCTGTGTTGAATGAAAAAATAACACAACTGAAATATTGCACCATTCAATGTGCCTACACACAAAAGGCGCAGCACATTGTCGTTCTTCTCACCTGCCCTCTGTGCTGCTCTCCAACCCCTCCACCTCCAAGATGGCCTCCCTCAGCTCCTCGCGGAGCCTCTGGATCTCCTGCAGCAGGGCGCCCTTCCTCCTGCGGATGTCCTCCAGCTCAGAGCGCTCCTCCGGGCTCAGGTCTACTGGGACTGGGGCAGGAGGAGTTAAAGAATACAACCATTACTTCTGCTGCCTCAGATGCACCAAATCAGGTCAGAGATATGACCGAAGTGAGGCATTAACAATGTGGCTATTCCCCAGGCGCATGCTGGCTGGTGGCCATTATATCCTCTGCCAGTATTGTTTAAAGACAAGTTATAATGCAGTCAATGGAAGGAAGGAAGTGTGGTCACATTAATAAGCAATGGCTCAATGTGGTATCCATCAGAGCTTTAGTACCATTCATCACCACAAATGTACTAAATTTGGGTTATTATCTATTGTTTGCTTCTTCCCTGTTGACCACACCCAGAGTTTGATCACAGCCGCTATGTGAAACCGTACTGGGTGCAGCAGTTTGTTGTCAGATCAATAGGAGAAGTTAAAAGACCCAGTTAAAAGAATTCCCATGAATAGAGCTATGTGGTTGTGACTTTTGAACGCTTTGGGAGGACTGCACACTCAAATGGTTAATCTTTTATCAGACTTAATATCTAACCTAAATTCACACAGGCTACACTATTTACTTTTGACTATGGTTTGGGTCAATGTACTGCCTGGATACAATGTCCTTTTATGCATTTTATGCTTAACTATACAAGAACCATTGTAATTCAAACTGGTCCCGCCACGTGGTCCAGCAATTGTATGTAGTCCATATGTAGAACAGGCCTATAGAAACCAGAGATCCCATAGATGGAGTTGTAATCCACCCAAAAGGGTCGCATATTTATTATTTAGCATCTCTATTTAACGCTTCCATCGTCATGCAAATCATATGAGAAACTGCATCCTCCTATTGTCGGACAATGGTGTTGGACAAACATCACACATGCTGTACTATAGGACTGCTTTGTATTCCAGATCCAGACATGACTGCACAATGACAGCTGCACTTCAATAACAACCACGCCCACAGCCCATGATGAATTTCATGACAACCAGTGGCTTTAAATGGCTTATTGTTTGGGTTAAATAAAAGGTTGACTATTATTAATATAGCGGTTCTTCAGAAGCCGTTGCTGTAGAATAAACATAGCAGGCTGAGGCAGCCATTCCCTATTTATATTGCATTTAGAGTCCCTTTAACACTTAACAATCAACGCAATTAACGAGTATCAAACGAGGCCATCGTTGAATAAAACGACACAAACCAACATTGAAATCGTGACACGAATTGTGTTTTCGGCTAAGCTGAAAACTTTCGGCTAAGCTGAAACAATTCTTTCATGCCATGTTAAAGCAAATAAACATCCGAGTGGCGACAGCGCTAGCGTTAGCTCCCTTAGCGATAGCAAACTGAAACAGCGATTTTAAATGCTTACTGTAGTCCAGGTCATCCATTTTTGGCGCTTTGCTTTTAGGCATATATATTTCAGAGTCGACTGTCATTCAACAGCAGAAAAGTATGGATATATATGTGAATATATCCTCAAGATTATAGTGAAACAGATAGATAACAGTCCTGCGCAATCGCAGCCAGGGCCAGAGACAAAGAAGGTGGCGACAGCGGAAGTGAAGTAGTGCTGTCGGGCTGCACAACACTGCTTCCAAGCTTTTATTTGTCAATTTGTGTTTCAATCGATTTCTCACTATTCTGCATAAATACTTTGCAATGGCATAGAGTTTAGACAACTTGAATGTTTATTTTTGTCTGTTCATGTTTTAATTAGATTTTATGTGTTGTCTGACTGGTTAATGTGCATATAAAAAGCCTACGATCATAAGTAATGCAAACTTACTTCAGTATTAAGCAACCTGTCACGTTAAGCTTTACAAAATTCAACGTTGCGTTTAATAAAATGCATAAAGTGTATGTCAAACCTGAAAGGCTGCATACATTTGTCAAATGGGCTTTATTAAAGGAACATTTCAAGGGGTCCAATGCGTACACAAAATGTAAAAACAAGTTAATCAGAATTATTGAGGGTTGACGAATTGGATCCTTAAAAGTGTAAACTAGAGATATGTTCGTTTGTAATAATATTGTCTGTGACATGATGAATGCCAATTTATTCAATCTATGCTGTTCGTGAATTTCACTAAAATAAATGAAACAAAGTTATGCAAAATAAAAACATTTAAAATGACAATGAGAGAAACCTTCCAGTTCAATTTATTTTTAACAAAATATAACTATTAATTGTACATTATATATCGATACATAATCATTTTAGTAATAAGCACAATTGCATTACAAGCAGTCGAATATAGACGAGACATTTAACTGGCATTGTTTAACTGATGAGTCAATCCCAAAACATTGTCATAACAAATAGGTCTAACCTGAAAAAAATGTCAGTAGATTTGTCAAAATCAATTCCTTGATGTGAGAAAAAAAAAACTGTGACAATAATTTAATCGATTCCACCATACCTTCTTGTTTTACAATTAGCAGTTCACTTCATTTATTTGCGTGAAAACAAAAGTATATATAGGTGGCTACCTAATGGGGCCACAGCAAGCCCAGGAACAACAGAAAATTCAAGGGCTGAGAAACAACAGTTTAGAGCCAAAATATAAAGTCAGAGTAACAAGGCATTGTTTTGTTCAGGCATGACCATGTGTTGGTGCTGGCCTGGCCGTCTGCCCAGTCACCTTTAATGTACATAGTTAACTAATTATGGTGTTACATGTTTCAAATGCCTTTTGCTTCCCATCCTACTTATCTCTTGATACAAACTCGAAACACTGACAATTGATCGCAAGCTTTTATAAACCTGTTTGGTTGGTAGACAGCATAATAAATCAGCAGAATTAAATCAATCATCTTTAAAGCACGTCCATAAGAAATTGCTACCATCTGAACACAAGATAGAGGGCCTTTAAAATCAATTGAATCTATGAAAGAATATATAAATGTCAAGATTTTTTGTATTGTCATCTACAGCAAGAATTTAGTTGAACAGCAGCTATGTTAGTGTTGAGCTTTGGGTCTTGCTTTAAACCTTAACAGTTGCTGCAATTGGCTTATTTTACAAGACAGGTTCAGGAGAAAAAAATCTTCAGAATACTTAAAAGTAGAAAAACAGGTCGGGGGAGCTTGAGGTGAGATGTTGTGCGTGATTACATAGGATTTGCTAAAATGTTAAAAAAAAAAGTGTGAGGGTAAACCTTCATTGTTACGTTCATTATGAGGGGGAATGGTGTAGGCTCCGATCTGATTAGGATCTGATCCCAACTTCATTGTGCGTCCATTTCAACATTTCAACAACAAATAAATAAATAAAGGCAAACAGATGAAATCCATCCAGTAATGGACGCCATTCGACAAACGTGTTTGTGTGTGTGATGTAATGAACCCCCTACGGTTCCTTTATTGGTTGGCAGTCCCTCCAGGACGTTCCCTTCAGGGCACGCGTGTTCCCGCCTCCTCTTCCTGGAATGGATGTGGGTGAACGAAACAATAGAACCAGGGTTCCATGCGTGCACACACACACACACACACCTGGTTGCTCAGCAATGGACGGAATACGAGATGCTAATTCTTTTTTTGATTTCTTCTAATTGAGATGAAAATCAATATGTAGAGTGCAGTAGTGGACAGGGGACGGATGGTTCCTAATGAGAGGATTAAGAGCGGAGGGGGCGGGGTGACATTTGTTACGGGCTCGTGGCTCTATTCATCTGAACGGACTTTCCATTAGTGTTCAGCGTTGATTCCCATTATCTTTATCGTAAGGCAAGAATCAGGTAGTGCTTCACTGCATGCATGCATACGGGAATGTATACATCAAACACATGCACTGGCAGCAAGTCTAGTACAAGTCCGCCACAGGTCCAGAAACATTCACTTTTTCCCCCTCATTGTTATATCAAAAGGCCGTGCCATTTCTCCCACTTCTTGTGGTAATCTGACCCCAATCTGTGCAATGACGCATTCTTTTCATCCAATTTTCGAATGTCCTATTAATCCCTCTGCAGTCATATTCCATGTAGGAACGATCCCTTGTACTAAAGCCCTGACATGCGGCAGCCGCCATCCAGGGCTTATATTTAATTTTTACGTTGTCCAGAAGGCTTTCTCTTGCGGACGGCAACAGCGATTACATAATGCAGGAGAGTGCAATGTCGGGTCGATGACCTCGACCAATCAGAATCTGGTAATCTTTTCTCCAGAGTTACCCACGATGAGACGGGCCATGGACGGGTGAACCTTGGGGTAGATAAAGAGAAATAGGCATTTTAACCACTCGCAGGCCTAACAGCAGGTGATTAACACAAAAACATTGTCTGAAGACATATATATATTCGTATAGCGATCTGCAGGAAAAAGCTGCATTAGATTTTTCTAGTAAGGTCAATTCATCAATGTTTTTGGCTTTTCTCATTTCCATCTTTTACTCAGCCAATTTCAGAGACTTTATGTATTTCCATCAGCATCTTGGCTCAGGACATCATCTCTGTCAATAATTGTATTACATTAATTAAAGGGCAAAAACTACAAGTAGCCCTCAAACAGGCCTCAGTAAATAGCAAAATCAGCTACTCAATTTCCACTATGTAGTTTCAACGTGTGAATGCAAGTAAACAAGACAGCATCGTGGATTTGAAGACAAAGCCTATAATTAAGGAGGCAGCAACAAGTATAGCAGGTTTTATTTCCCTCCACATTGCCTAGCTCTGAGCTCCAGCCGTTTGGTTCAAAGACGTTGCGTCTGGACACTGACCTGTGCTTGCAGGGGCCCATAAGGCACCAGTTCTCCATCCACCGTCAGGGTGCCCCGCGTGGACAAAGGCTGCAGTCTGAAGGCCCTGCAGGAAACATGGCTCACATATGGAGAGCTCAGGGAGTGGTGGGTGCCTCTTTCCATGGCGAAGAACAGCCTGAGCAACGTGGCTCTGGAGATCCCAGCCCGCACAAAGGTCAGGTGGATAAGCCCGTCGTCAAACCTGGCCTGTGGGGCGGCGTGGAGGTCGGCCCCCAGGTGCGTCTGGTACAGGGCCAGAACCAGGACGTAGTCTCCCTCGATGGTGACCCAGTCCCTGGTGGGCAGCGGCTGGTCTAGAGGGGGCAGCAGGTCGTCCCTCGGGGGGTTGAAAGGCGAGGCGAATGGACGGTTTTTTAAGGACCCGGTCGGATCGGCTAGGTCAAAGTTGAAGGACGAGGACGGCAGGCGGAAGGAGGGCGAGGGGGAGGTGGAGCCCGGGGTGTTGGGACGAGGGACCAGGTAGGACGAGGCGTGGGGCGAGGCACAGGAGGGGGAGGAAGGCGGTGTCGGGGAGAGAGAAAGAGACAGGGAGGGAAGTTTGGGTGGTAGAGAGTTTGAGTGGGAGTGCTGGAGGAGAGAGAGGGGTCTGGGCCGGGTGACATTTTGATTCTGGTCCAGGGGCTTGGGCTTGCGGGAGAAAGGAGAATGGCGAAAGGGCGAGGAAATAGTCAGAGATCGTTCACGGGGGTCCGGCGGGTAAGGGTCTCTTTGGAAGTAAGTGCCATTCAGATCCATCTCTTCTACCCCGTACGACGTGCTGGACTCTGGGTCAGCCTGCTGACCGAGAGGCTGGTTGAAGAGGGTGTTTGCTATCTGGCTGGAAGGTGCCGAGTTCTTCCTTACAGTCTTTCTGGCCTCCTGAAGGCTCAAACAAGCCTCCACCTCCTCGTCTGCCTCTCTACCCAAGTCTAAATCATGGGTCTCCCCCAGTTCTCTTTCCACTCCTGCAGAGCTGACGCCACCCTCTGTGTCCTTCCCCCTCTCATCCTCCTCCATCTCGCTGGAGTCCTGCTCTACGCCTTCTTCTTCTTCCCTTTCATCCTCGTTCCCTGCTCCCCGTTCCATGACGCATTGGTCTTCGGACATACAGCGCGTCGCAGAAGCCCTTTCCTCTGCCTCCATCTCCCTCTCTCTGTCCTCTGCCAGGCTGCTTGCCCTCACGACTCCCGTGCCTCCACCCCTGGCCCTCTGCCGTCTCCTCTCCCTCTCCCTCTGCCTCTCCATCTCCCGCTCGCGCTCTCCGTCGCCCCTGCGTAGGCTCCTCTGTTCGCTGATGCCCATGTCGGAGCAGGTGCGGTGGATGGGGGTTTTGCAGAAGCCATCCAGGCCCTCTGTGATGCTCCGGGAGAGGGGTCTCCTGGGAGGCGGTGGGGTGCCGTCTGGGGAGTGGGTGACCACAGACGGAGGGAGGTAGGAGAGTCGGCCTTTGTAGGATCGCAGGGACGCTATGCGCACAAGGGTGCCCAGGGTGAAGCGAGCCGAGCCCAGACCACGGTACCTGATGCAGGGTAGAGGAGAGGTACCATGGTTTAAAGTGGTCACTACGGGTAGAATCACAAATGGTGCGACATATGTAGGCATGTGGTAGTTTGACTTTAAAAATAGAGAGGAAAAACACACACACACACACCTCTCACTCTCGATGTCCACATCGGACACAAAGCCCCATGCAACGGACAGGAAGGAGAACAGTCTTCTGGGACTGGCAATGCGGCCATTGTGAGAGGGTCCGGGGCTGGTTGTCACAGAGACCAAGTCCATTGGTCGCACCCCACCCCGACAGAGCAGAAAGCAGCAGTTGAGTAGGAGGGGCTCCCTAAGGCACATGTCATACCTGTGGGAGGGACGACAAACAACAATAGGGCACTTCCTGTCAGATAAAGAGAGACAATCGTTCGGTACACAATCCTTTAGTAACATTGGTCTAGATAAACAGGGCATGATTAACTCAAGCTTATTCCAAGAACTAAAAGCCTTCTATTGTTATACAGAGACGACAACAATATTAATCTTTTCCCTGTGACATTGAATAATCGTAAAAAATGAAAAGTCTCCAATAGATTGTGACTTTAGTTGTTTGAGAATAGATGCAGAGAAGAAAGATGGTTGAAAATGCCTAATAACAAAAGCAGTTACAATGGTTTCAGTAGATTGCTCCAAGGAGATACGATACAGTTCGGTCTCAACATGTCATATCAGGTCTTATCACGTCAGAGTGTCTGAAGTCCTAAGGTTCACCTCGATGGCCACCGATGTGATAACCACATGCGGAGTTCTCTTTCTTTAGCTTATCATTTCGATTTAATATCTGTCAACAGCGTCCACCCTAATCTCTCTTTAAGGACTGTCATCAATTCAAAATTATTTTCGCCTATCACGTTAACTGTGAACTGACTTCAGTGAGGGTTAGGATAACCTTTGACGCACAAGCATTCCATATCCAGATTATCCCGGCATACACAGTGTTGCCATCAAAACGCATATTCAACCCAAATAAAACTTGATTGGCAACGAAAGGGACCCACACATACCCTGCATTGTGGTTGATCGAGCCAGCCAGTGCATTTCCAGAGCCACAGGGCAAAATGCCCACAGGTATCTTTATTGCTTGTTCCCAGTCGGGGCGCTCCATCAGGCCATTAATCACCTACAGCAAGCAAATAACAAACAAACAAAGGCCATTTCAAAAAAACTAACAACATAGTAGCCGCCTCTTCCCAGACACTGAACAGAAATACGATGCAAACCTCATGCAGCAGGCCGTCTCCAGAGATGATAATGATGCCATCCCATTCGGGGAGGGAAATTTCTCTGATGAGCTCCCTTGCATGGTTCTGACGCTCTGTAGGGAACACATTCAAATGAGTCAGCTGTTAACCAAGGAACTCACTTAAGTCAACCATCATGTTCATCTCAGCAAGCTTTAATCTTTGCTTTGTGTGCATACATCTAACCTGTTTGAATTAGGTTGTAGCTGATGTTAGCTTCTCTGACCATTGGCAGAATGTGGGTCTGGCACCACTGCATTGCCTGGCCCCTCCCACTGAAGGGGTTGACCAATAGCATTAGCCGTCGTGGACGAGGTAGGAGACTTCTTGAAAACTCTAGAAAAGGGGGCACGCAAGAATGAAATCATGCATCAATTCAATGATTGTTCAGTAGCTTTGAAAAACAATCCCGAATGTAGGCATCAGCAAGCTAACAGACATTGTTTCAGGACCAAAACATGAGCGCACCCAAACCTTTAGAACCTTTAGGCTGAGGCAGACACGATAAGGAAGGCGATAACAGATAGGAATTTGCAACAGTGAAAATAACAAAGACTATAGGCACAAAGCGGTCGCTAGTGCTGTCTCTCCCTGTGTTTCCACCTTAACATGGCAGCTGTGGGTGTATTATTGGGGCTTAAAGTGCTCTGTGATAGACACAGATGGACTGATTTAGTTTTAGTTTATTCCCGGGAAGGGGAACAAACGTTATGGAAATTGCATCAAGGGGTTAATGATGATCAATCTCACGTATTTACATCACATGGTCAGCCAGTTCCTGCTGAGGTCACATCAGGTCTTGTGTGTGTGCGGGTTCATGCACGCATGTGTCCACATTGAGGAAAACACACTGATGATTGGTTGAGGGAGGGTACGAATTGAGAAACAAGGGTCAACACTACGATAGGAGAATGCTGAAATAAGAAGATGGTACAGATAGCTCCAAGCTGGCGTAAATAAAGAAGTGCCCATGAAGCAGGGCTTTGAGATCTACTTGGGTGGGGTTTTCTTGGGGGCATATAGCGATGGGATTGGGAGGGACGTCTGGACTAGCTGTCAGGGGCGACCCCTCTCTGTCTCTACGTTTACCACAGTGCGATACAGACCGTGTGTGCACGGGAGAGATAAGACGACAGGACAGAAAGACACAAAAAATTAGGAAGCTTTACCGAAAACAAAAGAAAAAACACACTAAATGCTAACACCAATGAAACAATCACAGCCTTCTGTTAGAGGTATTATATGCATTTTATTACTTGAAATTCGAATGCATGGGGAAAAAAAGCAATCTAACCCATCAATAATATTCTTAGCTGTACTGCATGACAATCTTTCACACCAGACTTTTGCCAAGTTATTTAGAAATTAGGTAATTCTTCAGTGAACATTCCAGCAAGCTAGCAGCCCACAAGCCTGTACACAACACCATCAATCACACAGATCTGCACAACATGCCACTTAACCGCACTGACTCACCTGTGTCAGCAGTTACAATCACCCCTCTCAGCAGACACTGGACCGCGGCCGACCACCGCTCTGCTTCGGGTCTGCTCTCAGCCAGGTAGGCCCTTAGTTGTCTGCGCCGGGAAACCCCTTTCCGCCGCTTCCCTGGGGGATACCAGTAGAGCACTAGGAGGGCCGGGGCCGGGGCCCGAGGGCAGCTGCACCCCACCAGCTCCGACAGGGGCAGCAGGAGACGGGCTTCCTTCCCAGTCCGCGGCGACAGGCGCTGGACGTGGATGTGGGTGTGCGTCAGGGTCAGGGCGTAGTTAGACGCTGTAGACAGGGTGGGGGAGGCGGCCGGAGAGAGCCCCCCAGGACCGCCAGGGCTATTGGGACAGCTGTTATTGTTGCTGTTACTGCCTGATCCCCAGCTCGCAAACTGTCCGTGGAGGAGGGCTTCGGCGGGGGGAGGGGCATGAGGCTCAGGAGATCGCATCCTTGCGGATTTGACTCACAAGGTTCAGCAGGCAATTTCGAAAAAACAAGTCTCTGTATTTACAAAGGACGGACTACTTGGAGTTCATACGATTGGAGGATGGAATTGAGCAATCCTTTGCTCAGAGTTTGAGCCTTTTATCCATTCATTAGGAAAAATAAATATATAATAATCTTGACAAGCCAAAAGGTCACTTCAAAATATATTCTTCCAGTTTGAGGAAATTGCTGGGTGGAGTATCAAGCAAGTGACAATGAAACTTCTCAAAAGGTCAGAAATAGTGCTCACTGATTTAGTGTGATCTAAAAGTGCTACTCAGTTTTGACAGTTTGTAACTGTTAAAGTAAACCTAAAAAAGGATTAACAAATAGCAGTCCAAGATCTTCCCTTGAGATATAGAGCAGTGTAGGAACTCTTACTTAAATTACTAATAATTAAAACTACATAAATGACTCATGTGAAACAATTGGCATTAAAATGAAGACTAACCAAAACAAATCTTAGTGATTTCTTTTAAAAGTCCCAGTTTAAGGAGGACGTATATTACCATCATTTTATTTCATGAGTGAAGGGATGAGGTTTGTGTGGTTAACAGTAGAGTGACATGTCGTCCCCAAACACACACACACGCATCATATTCTAAATGTGGCTTTTACCTCTGAAGCCAGATAGAAACAATGACGAAGAAATGACAAACAATACAAAGAACGACAACAATTAAAACAAAAAACAAACAAAACAGAAACAGCTCCAGTGGGGTCCTGGCGTTAGGTCATATTGAAGTCTTCCTAACGCCAAGCGTCATGTCCCCTCCCATAGACGCGTATGCCTGGACAATGGAGGGGAACAGAATCAGCCGCAGACAATTACCCAACTGTTGCAAACACTTCTGATCAAAAGTGGAAGTTGGACAATGACGTTGAACAGGAGAGCAATACCTCAGAAATGTCACTTCATTGGAATAAGACATGACTCACAGGTCCTCAATTGGCCTTTGTTACTGGCCTAGTGGTTGAGCACAAGAAATATAACTTTTTGGATAAGAACTACATTTATCTCTTACACCATTTATTTTACCAACAATTGATATCACTCACTGTACAGCCAAGTACATGCAACATGAACTGATTTATGCTAAAGAACTGGCATCTGTTTAATGTCATGCATCACTCCTGAGAATTATGTCAATGAGTCTTACTTCCATATCCTCATTCAACTAGTACGAGTCAATATTTTTGGAACATAACCTCAGCTGTCTATGCACCCTACCCAAATTAAACTAGTTTAGTCATTGCAGACGACTTGTATTTAATACGTTGAATGTTATATAAACAGCAGCCAGAGGCAATCGATACTGGAAAGAAGTCCAAGACTGATAGACAGAGGAAAAGATCTTGACAAGCTGGGTGTAGAACAGACATTAGTAGGCTCACTTTGTCTGGTACACAATGGCATTGCTTGTTTAGGAAGGTTTCCCAAGCATTTTAATAGACCATTTAGTAAAACCCGAAGGTAAGTTACACACACCTTGTGTGTGACAACAATGTTGTTTCAACTTCCGACCTGCCACCCATCACACGTTAGCTTACTGATGGGCAGCTAACCCAGCTCTACTGGCCAAAGACCCCAACCCACACTTAAACTGTTTTATTTAAGACATGCATTCAAGTTAAGGAACATTGTGTCACCGAGACTGGAACTTAGATTTACCTTTTTAATAAAGTGAAAACTAAACGTTGACCTGGGAGTTGGGGTTAGCTTCACCGACTAGCGAGTCAGACGTCAGTGTTAGCCGGGATAGCCGGACATTTGCTAGATAAGAAAAACACTAGCCCCTTTTCCATCTTTCACCATTTAAAAAGTACACGCAACAAAAAATAGCACATAGGTTTATAATAGTTATTGCCTGACTTGGTTTACCCACAGTCAATCGAAGACGCACCAACGCAACGTTAGCGATCAATAACGGGCAAAAGGATCAACATTTGGAAAATCCGCAGGATTAGATTTTAAACGCATTAAAGTGCTAAAGCAGATCGAGAAACACAAAACCCAGGGAAAATGTATACATTTCCATTAAAAATTACCTCATTGCGACTCGACCGGGACGAAAAGGGGTCGCTGGACTCCTGTGTTGTACAGAGCTTCAGGAAGTATGGAGGCGCAGCACAAGAGCCAAGGAGGAAGTCCAGTAGTGATAAGGAAAAATTGCAACACCCACCCACATTCTCCAATTATTAACCTATTATCATTTATCCACCAGGTTACCATACAAGATTCTTTACATACCCCAGACATTTATACTGCTCAATATCAAAAATTGCCTGAACGTTACTTTAATGTTTTTCAGAAACTTACTCCAGTAGTTCGTGCTATTTACACAAAGATTGAAATAAGGTAGGCTTTTAAAAAGAAAACAGACCTCAGAAAACAAATTCCATTCTTTTATATATCCAATCTTTATTTGAATCAAATTGCATGGAAAACAAAATGGACTGGTTAGTTCTTTTATTTGCTTCCTCCACGGCCACGCGCCCTTTCGAACTTCCTGCCCTTGGATCGGATGTAGGGCCTGAAAATAGAGGATAAAAGGTTAGCTTTGATTTCACAATATTAATTATATCTGAAGAATGTCTAGGGTCAAGTAAACAACTCCACTGGAGATGAAAAAAACATGTCAGGGATACAACTTCTGATATATGCAGCCTAAAATAGAAATGAAAGCCATTTCTAGAACAATCTTTGCGTGTATAAATTATATAAACATAGGAATGATACGTACTTGCTGTGGCTGTGAGGAGTTCCAGGGGCTTTCCCAAAGTGCCTGTACACCTCCCTGGCCTTGCGTCGTCCTGTAGAATAGATAATTTATTATTCCTGCACAACCTTTTGGAAATGTTAAGTGGTACACCTCCAGAGCATGTTAAAGCATTACTTGGCAAATGCACTCTAACATTACACAGCCAAATGCTTCATGAGTTTCCAGCCATCTAAATGTTATCTTTACTAAATATATTTGATATCCCCTGTATTTGAAGTAGCCATTTGTCTTTAAAACTGACGACATTGACTGCAATAATCATGGACCTAAATGAGCCAACACTGTATCAGTTGCCAAATGTAATAACACTTCAAATAATCCAATTAACTAAATTATGGAGGATAATTTACTACCAAATTCCCACCACATATTGTTTGAAAGCTTGCATGAGTATAATGATATGACAGCATCTTAAATGGATCAGAATTCCACTAGAGGAAGGTAGATAATCACAGACATCTTCAGTACAAGTAACTTTAGTAGTTACAATTTCAGCGCATTGTCAAAGAACGAAAAAAGATGGATTAGCCTTCAACACTCCCTAGGAAAAGCAATCCCTAATCCAAGTAAGAGGTTATGGTAGCCTCCTGTAAGAAAAACATGCCAATTTAGTCCCTGTAAAATTACATACCAAGAATAATCTACCGAAAAATCAATAACTGAAGTCGTGTTTACAGCAAAATAATGTCCGGTACCACCAAAGGCAGGAAGTGATGTGGACGGGTAGTGATGTCATTAGGACATCAGGAATGCATCCACTAAAAGCTATTTTCCGACTTCATCAAGAACACCCGTGACTCAATAGATAAGACACATCTCAAAAACAAAATACCAAACCACAAAACATGACATTCCTGCGATACCGAGGAGAGAGTGAGTAATCACCTGAGAGCAGCACGGTTCCCTGTCCCTTGGGGGCAGCGAGAGCCAGCTGGTCAAAGGTCATGATCTCACCACCGGCCTTCAGGATGCGACGGCGGGCGCCATCAGTAACCCTCAGTGCACAAACCTGGAGAGAGGTGTAAACCCGCCACATTGTTAGGAAGACTCTTGGACAGTTGAGATTATCCTGTTAAACTCTATGATATAGCTATCTGTTTAACTAACTTTTGTTTATTGAAGTCCAATTTATATCAAAAAAATAAAAAGACAATTGGATTTGGCACTATACCTTGAGCTTGGGGATGTCCTGAATCCTCACATCATCGGTAATTGTTCCCACAACAACCGCGGTTCTGTTCTCGCGTCCAGCCAGCCTCATTTTGCGAATCTAAAAATGTAATGAAATAAACAATGCCATTATAATAATGACGATGAGCCATCAATTTTAACTACCAAGGCCTTGTTGATCTACCATGTTGATAATATTTCAGAAGTTAAAAAACAACAGCATGACTCAAGATTTTTTAAATTGGGGGGAGGGCATGCTTTTCACAGCAGCAAACACAAACTTCGGATTCAGTCTCAACTGAACATGGATAAAAACATGCATCTTTATTTTAAGCTCAGGCAACTGGTTAACACTACATAAGCATTATGGCCTTGTATATTACAAGATCATTACTGTGTCTGTTAAAAGTCTTTAACAAATGACATTCAAAAACTTCTCATATCTAAAGATGTAGGTCAAGACAGTAGACAAGGGGGGAACACTTACCAGGCTTGAGACTGAGAGGGGTGGCCTGTTGGTCTTGCTCATGAAAAGCCTCCTGAGGACCACCTTGTTGAAGGGAGCATTTGAACGACGGGCCAGAAACCTGTACAACTAGGGACAGAACACAGATGTTAAGTTATAGTTTCGGTGGATAACGTAATCTCGAGCTTGAGTAACCAGTAGTCAAGTTAAAATACACTTTATACAACTGATGGCTCACCTTGACCAGGAGCCTCAGGTAGATGTCCTGACTTTTTGGCTCCTTTCTGTGCACCTTACGGTCCTTGTTGTGTCTGATGTCGACTCCCTTCAAAGGAGATGAGGGGAGGGGGGGAACGGTATTATGAGTGCAATGCAAGGATTCGGTCACCTAAGCGTGCATGTCAATACGCCGCTGATAAATCAAAAGCAATCAACTCCGCGTGAAACGAAAACAGGCATCATTACACCGAGGCGTATTATTATGACCATTACTAGTTAGCTGAATGGCTTTTGGGTAGAACACGTTGGCACTGCGGTAGCATACATTTTGTATTAGTTCCTGTTCAGTCAGAAATGCTTAAGCCGCAAATATATCCCTTGTTGGAAATATATTAGAACGTACGAAATAGGCTGAACAATATACATGATATGTACTATAACGTGGAGTTACTGGTAACATTAAGCCATGAATCGTTAAGACTGGGGACACCGTTGCCTACGCGAACAGAGAAAGATAACATGCATGCATATTTAGCACAATCAAAATATAACATTTGTTTGTCTCGTTAATGTTTCAGGGTGAGGACTCATTTGTTTTGAGGAGAACAGGGATGTATAACAAGGCGGATGATCATGGATAGTTTATGTAGTAGCTTCTAAAATGCCGTAGCTTCACCTACCATCTTGGACTTGGAGCGAAAAGGAAGAAGGAAGAGCGGAGGTCTCGCGATACACAATTCTCCGTAATCACGGGCTCCTCATTGGCTATTGGGCTTCTGCTTCCGGCACAACGGGTCAATTTGTAGTGTCGTCAGAGAATGTCTAATATAAGTAGACGTAGACGGGCTCTGGTGTCGTCGTTTAGGATAGAGCTTCCAGAGGCCTTGTGAAATGATATAGTAATTCAAATAATTCATTCGATTTATTTTATTATTACTTTATTTAAAATTGTCATGGTTTTATTTTATTGAAATCACAAGCTCTTTGTCCAAGTATAATACAATTCATTGAGATGTACTTGTCTGCTGCTGTCTGAGGTGACACAAGTAAACAGTCCACATTAAGGAGATGCCTCCAACAAACACTGTCCGTGCCACCGGAGGGACCAGGGCAAAGTTCAATGCCTGAGAATGTGAGGTACAAAAGACAGAAAGTACAAATGGCAGAGTTTATTATTGGTGGTTATTATTATGGATTGTGTAGATTATTATAAATAATGCAGACAATCTCACCTGCATTGTAGACCAGTAAACCACTCCAGTCTGGTATACACACATAACAAGACAGAGAGAGTCTAATTGCACAATATATAATTACATAATAACATTAATGTTTGCTAAATATATATCAGTGGATATTCTTATTAGATAGCCTTTTCAGCTACCTTGTATGAAGTCCAGAATTTGCCCCTCCAGTCTTCTAGGGGGTCCTCTTTTCTTTCTAGTAGGCTGAGGCCTAATACAAAATACAGACACTTTTCAGATCGAGGAGTGCACACCCTGACTTCCAGGACAGAAACAAAGCCATCCACAGCAAACAGGTGTATTCATGATAGAATCATCACTTCTACTCACCTATGAAAAAGGCACTGATGGTTGCAGGGGCTGCAACAAGCTGATCCAACCCCACTTTCAGTGTTATCTTTCGGAGCCCGCCCCCTGGCAGCAGTCTTTCAAGACCCCTCAGCCAATGGTAATTAAAGTTGGCATGGAAACAGAACCCGACAAGTGCCACTTTGGCTGTCTGGGACCAGTCAATACCAGCCGTACTTCTGTCTGCCGGTGGTGAATCCCCTGATTCGGAGGCTGCGGTGCTCGGCCCAGCGCCCCCCAGCACACTCTGCTGGAGGATATCAGCAGAGGCAAACAGTGCTGTGTATCCCACCATGTTGCTGACGTACGGGTGAGCCTTCAACAGGGCCCAGGCTCGGCCCATAGTGGCAACACTGTGGACCAATCAGGGCATTAGTAGAGGCCCTGGTTGGTGGATGTGGGGCTATGCTCATTCACAACCGAGCCACTGGGTGTCACTGTTTTAGCAGAACCGCCTCTGTATCCTTGTGACGCGTGAACATTGTCAAACGGCAAACAGTGTTGCGGCATTCAAAAGTGTTAAGCACATTTCCTTTTTAAATAATTAAAATATTCAAATAAGGTACTGCAGTACAATAACCGCAAAATGTTCTTGAGAGGTTCTGTAACAATTGATTACTGAATTGTTGTCATTTCATGTTGTAAGTGTCAGATGAATGTAAGCATACCTTTAAAACAGGCTCTTCCCAATAACTTAGCCACAAAGAAAGAAAAAAGGCGGTTTTCTTTAAGCTTCACTGGTTGATAACTAGACATATCATTTTACGCTGAAAGAAGCCCTCTCTCTTGGTCAAAGGTTGGCCGCTGGACCACAGAATGCATGATAAGACTCTATCAGCAGACTGAGGAAGAATGTTAGGAAACACCACATGTGAACTATTTATTTAAAAGGTAATAGTATGGAGTAACTCACAGTAGATTTAAGTATTTTTATTCAGATCTGTTATGATAATTAGCCTCATTGTTTTCATTTACTGTCTATGGAACGGTGGCTGGAGACTTACCAATGAACAAACGGCCCCAGTGGGTAAAGAGAAAAGGGGAGACCAAACCATTATCCCGGTAGTGCCTACTGGTCTGAGACACATGGGCTGACTATAAATAGAGGCCACTCCTGTTGCAGCATGTGCAGCCCCTCTTTCTCATGGTATTTACACTTCTAGGCACATCTAAAACTAATCTCCCTCCAGGGCCTATAACCTAGAGCACGAAACATTTTAATATTTGTGTTAATATGTCAAATTAGCGTTTGCTAATATGTCAAAAAAGCCTTTGCCCTATGGCACTCTGATTAGTCTTGATAATATTGAGTCCTATAGGCCTACAGATCAAAACATGAACCATCCCCAGATATGGAAGCAGAAAACAGTTTCACAAAAACAATTAGTGCTAGGATTTGCTTTTTATGCACTCACTTTCTTTCTGTCTCTTGTGGCTGTTGAGGGAGAACAGCCTATTCACTCCTTTAGAGCCATAGATATGTAAAACTGAGTGGGCTCCATAGAACTGTAAGGATAATTAATGCCAGTAGCAACCATGTCGGCTCTTCGTTCTGAGAATGTGATAATTAGGGCCAGTTTAAGCAGATCAATGAAGGGCTTGGGAACTGCCTTAACTGGCGTGTGTCTGTGTCTCTTTGTATTTAACAAGCTGCCTTTAGTGGGCCAGACAATGTGTACGTGTGCCCACACTTCCACAAACGGTTGACTTCTCTGATAATTGGCTCTCCCTATTTTTATGTTTCCAATAGTCTCTCACTCTGACTCACACATCTGCGTACACAGACCCCTGACACACGCACGCACAAACACACACACACACACACACACGCACGCATGCACGCACGCACTCACTCACTTACTCACAAACACATCCACATGCACACACTCTCACACACACAGACACACACACACGCACACAAACACAGACACTCTCTCTCTCTCTCTCTCTCTCTCTCTCTCTCTCAAACACACACACAGAAGGACACACACACACACACAGAATGATCAAAACCGCCTCTCTCGACACTAATTCACTCACCTTGGGGTGAAGCTTCACAGCAGATGCAGACATAGAGATACAAAGCAACCTGATTACTATCAAGGTAAGCCTGATTTTCTGCTAAAACAAAATGATCAAAATGAATTAAAACAATTGCATTGAGCGGACACATACATCCATGATACATACGTATAATTGATTGAATCTAGCATCTTGAGTGATTCATTAGCCATGCTCAGTGTCAGTTTATTACAGTAAATTCCCTGTAATAAACGGACATTTTTGACCATTGTACAGGGTGCAGGTATTCCTTCTTTAAGTGCAATGAAAAGCAAACACCGTAGAAAAGCCTTGCTGTAAATTCTCTGAAAATAACTTTAATCAAAAGTGTGCTATATAATAATTAATAATTCATAAATAAAATAATTAACATTTTGTCTATTAATGCACTGTATCTGTCTATGTGTTGTTCATTTATTTTGAAATAAATAACTATATCTCTATCTCTATATCTAATTTCAATGATTCTTCCACTTCCAGCCAATCTTATTTGTAGTCATGCGACCGTCCAATTACTTTGCGCTGGAGGCGGGTATGGAGCAGGCGGTCCCCTGGGGTTGCGACCTCTTCACTTTTGTGACATCTGCCGCCGGTCACATGATGAGGACCCTACAGAAACCCCGCAAAAACCGTCCCTCCAAGCGACAGGTCAACCACCGGCGCTTCCTGCACAACATGATACAGAGGTCAGTATCAGGAGGGTGAATCTGTAAGTGTGTGATTATTATTGTCTCCTCTCTATTGTTGACTTAAAAAAACAACACAACAACATGGCATCTCCAACAACTGATCTGATTGTCTCTCCCAACAGGAAGTTCTCCAACATCGAGGCTGCAAACCAGCGACTAGCGTCTGCTCTACTTTGTACCAAGGAGGAAAACACATCTCCCTCCTTCCCGGGCCAGAAGCCTGTGACACCAGAACCATCCGTTAAACCCACCACTGGTGATGGTCTTGCTGAAACAGCCAATGACCCCATGACAAACACATCAAAAGACATTGAGCAGGCTTCAAAGTTGGGTTCTGACTCGGCCTATGGCTCCATTGAAATGGAGATCAGTAAACAGAGTCAGCCAGAGTCTAGACAATTTTTGGTAAGCCTTCCCAAATCGCAGGCCAGCACCGGCACATGGAGAGGGAAGAGCCAGGGGCACAGAGCCCCAAATCCGGCACTCCAAAATATGATCGGAAACGAGAACCAAGCTAAATCAACTTCCTTCTTGAACTCTCCTGAACACACAGAGTTCAACCATCAACCTGGAGTCTCGCAGACCGCCTGTGACAGATATGAAAAGACAACCCAAAGAAACAGAATTCATCGCTCAGAAGTCAATATCTGTACTGCGAGGCTCAAAGAAACTGACAACAACAACAACAACCAAGACCGACATTTCAAATCTGCCTCAGACTCAGATGTCATCATTCATCTGGACGAGGACCTTGACCTGTCCCTCTCGCCGTCCTTCTCTCCGGATCTTTCCCCGCTCTCCCTCGACTCTTGTGACTTCTCCGTACAGTCCATGCTGGACATGTCCACCTGCTTCCAGAAGAACCACAAGGAGGACACCGTGGAGAACCAGTGGACAGACATGATGGAGGTCTTGCAGACAGAGGTCATATGTAGGGACGACCTAGAAGACTGCATGAACATGGAGGAGTTTTTTGAAAATGTGTGCATCTGTCAAGAGGGTTCCTCGGAACTGGAAGGCGATGTGTGCTGTGATGACATCACCACGTCATCTATGAATCATGAGCGAGGAACTTGCATGGGGCATGAGATCTTCCAGATCCAGAGCAATGATAATTGTGGATCCGAGGCAGAGCATTTGAAATGTATTGAAGGTAAATACGGGTATGGAGGTTCTGATGCTTTTCAGAGTGATCTTGGATTGCCTTTCAAAAATTTGACCAGTGATCAGAGAACCTCCCAAAATCTTCCAGCCAGCAGAAGTGAGATAGTCTTTAATGAAACAGCCTCAGACCAAGACAAAGACAACCAATCAAATTCAATCTTTAGCATTTACCGTTGCAACAACTCAACACTCAACACATACTCCTGTGCACAACCGGAGAGTTCCTGTGCATTTGAAGCGTGTAATAACAAAACAGGCACACACTTTGAAGGTGTGGCTCAGTCCTTCTCTGCTCTTACTGAAACCCAGTACCATCCCATACTCACCCCTCCATTTGAGAACGACTGGCTGTTCACAGAGATTGTGTAGCAGAGGATGAGTGAGAAAAACAATTTTCTTATCTCAAAACCATTCCTCAAGGAGCATCAGGATTTCAGTTTTCGACTGATTAACTTACATACACAATACACGTTGTCCTATTTTATTAATTTAATGATATTACCAGGTAAAATGTGCTACTATTTATTTGTGAATCTATTTATTTTATTTCTTTAATAATTAACTTACTGTGCATTCTGTGAAATGTTTATTTAACGGTAATTGCAGCAAGTAAAAATAATATATAATAAATTATCAGCTGGGTGATTTGTGTATGACAGTGTATGTATGCACCTGAAAGAAAGAAAAAGCACTGTTGAACAGTGCTGAAAACCAACCCCATGGAATATACTGACCCCATTCTTATGGTTCATAATGTAAGCATCTTAAAACACAAAAGCAGCAGTTCATTTGAGCGCTAGTGTCAAATCCCACTAGAACGAGGCCGCATTAAGACGGATTGGACTGTTGCAATACTTTCTGTGAATAGAAAGGTTGGATGGATGCTATTTTTAAATATGTAGATAAATATTGCCAATATAAATGCACCATGCTTGACATTATTATCATTGAGTGTCATATGTTGTTGTTTACGAGCAATCATATTCCTTACCTAATTCACTCAGTTTGCTTGATTGTTTGTATGGTCATTGTATAGTAATGTTATGGGGATGATATTCCTATTACGGCCTAACACAAGAAATAGAACGTGGCTTGAATGATCTTAAAATATGGGTGTAATAATTACATGTTGAACTTGAGGCTTGAACTTCCAATGTAAATGAACACCGGGGCAAACCTTTGCAATGACATTAATCACCATTGCACTGTAGACTTATCATGAAACACAATAATTAACAAGATCAGGAAAACCCTTATAACCAAAGACTACAAATAGCTACTTATCAATACATACCAGATAATGAATTAAGATTTAAAAACACTGATTCATGTAATTCCTTGTTTGATAAAAAACAACAACACAACACCTGTGGTCTAAGCTACACATCCTTTTCCACTTTATTCTCAATTGAAATAAAGGTGCAAACATCAGCCAACATCGGTATGTGGAC
This sequence comes from Gadus macrocephalus, assembly GCF_031168955.1. Taxonomy (NCBI): domain Eukaryota; kingdom Metazoa; phylum Chordata; class Actinopteri; order Gadiformes; family Gadidae; genus Gadus; species Gadus macrocephalus. The sequence continues at coordinate 8,430,070 of NC_082392.1, forward strand.
GTAGAAATGTGTAGTACTACAAATGTGAGCCGTCCAATGTCTTTGTGTTTCTGTATCTGAGCCTCCTGCATACTTAAAGCTGTGTCAAACAGGCAAACAGGTGCTATGTACATTCCTAACAAAAATGCAAATAAAGACCTTTATGTCCTGGAAAATAAATACAACATACGTGAAAAGTGCTCAGATATCTTCAAGGCCAGGGTTTAAAAAGACAATGTCTATTTTAGAACTGTAAAAATAACAAGATTAATAGTCAGGTCCGGTCTAAGTTAACGCCATACGCATCGATAATTATGTAAGTAGTTTAAATTAAAAAAAAGGAAATAATTAGGACTTAAAAGCCTGCTTGCCCTTTACTTCAGGAGTCTTTTAGACACAATACCGATGCCAGTGTAATACAAGTGCCATATTAATTACACTCTGTAATTCCGTTTTCCAATTTTCTTAACAGATTTTTGGGTGAAAGGCTTAGGAAAGAAAATCACCAGGTTGTTAATGCTAGCCCTCTGTCGTCTACATTGATCTAGATCTACAATGATATTACCCTAAATATAACAAATCAAAGTCCCTTTTATCATCCATACGCCCACCATTTGGTTAAACAAAAAGCTCTCGTTTTTATAGAATAGAATACAGTTTATCAACATAAATGAATCATACATTTACAAGATGGCTGATTAAAACAAACATGATGCATTAGCTTAAAAATGACCCCATCAATCTTTAAAAGAAGCAGAAAAGCATTATTCCTTTGAGTAAAAAGTTACATTTATACAGTTCTCAACAGGCTAGAGTTAAGGTTGTTTTTGCAATGGTACACAACATGTAAAAGTCAACTTTTTTTTGTTTGTTCTGTAAGCAAAAATACATACAGCAAATAAACCAAAGAGTATGCCCAATATGTTGAACAGCACTAAACACCTGATTACCAAATAGCCATTCACCAGCGGATCAGCTAATCACCTGTTATGCCATCCGGAACCGTCACAAGACACTGACAGGCTGAAGAGACCGCATCGAGGGCCCAGCCCAAACACCAGCACCAGCCACAACCACCGGGAGCCACCATGATATGCAGACCATAATAAACACTGACGGAACGCAACCAGCAATCGATAATTTAAGTTCATATTCAGAGCAACAAAAAAATATACAAATTCCAATTCCTGTAAGAAGTATTATATTAAGACTTAAGTTAAGCAGATGACTCATACACGCTACTTTAATCACTAACTACATACTATTTCTACGCTATTATTTGCAGCAACCGGAATACAGGAGGTGCGTTTTAGCATGGCTGCCTGCAGGTCGTTTCTTTTCTGCATGGATGGTATCGTTTTTATTTTGTATTTATATCATTATGACAATACGGTATGAAAAACATCATTTGGACTGGTCGAGTGAGTAACAACGTGAGGTAACTTTGATGCTTATCCAGTGCCAGCGGAGACCCTGATGTTTCTGAGAGGTGTTGCTGGCTTTGCGCCAGATGCACATACGGTGTGGAATCCCCCTCTGAGTTACCCTGCCTCACTGTCGTCACCCTCCACTGTCCACTCTCATCGGCTCTCTCCACCTCTCGTAGTTCTTTGCACTAGGTTTTATCATTTCAAGTTCAAATCACAATTTAGAAAACATGGTAAAAAGTTATTTCACAAACAAGCACTCTGAGCCTCGACACACACACACCTTTCGTTCTGACTGAGTCGGCAAGGTCTAATTGACACATTGACCTTTGACCTTTTCACGTGGCATGCTGGGTATTCTCTAACATGTACGATGGTTTAAACCCCTGGGAGGGTCAGTCCCTCTCCTGTTCTGCACCAGCGGCTCCTCCACAGCAAGGCGGTACGACGAGGAGCTGCGTTAACATGGCTTTAATACCGAGATAGCGGACACGAGCGATGGTAGCCGTTAGCATTCGCTGCTCATTCAAGCTTTGCGCGGGATCAGCGGATATGATATGATCTAGCTAGGCCTGAGGGGCTGAGCCCGGGGAGGAAGGAAGGACGGGAGTTTAGTTTTTCTCTACAAATGACACATCCTTGCGATTGACATGCTTTTGCGTCCGTTTGAACGCTTGAGTAAATGCGTAACCACTGCTTTTCATCTCTGAGCCTTTCGAATCGATGCCTGCGTATTTTAACACAGGCGACATTATCAAGAACCTTGAACAGTCTTATGTGTTGATGTCTAGGTGTGTGTGTGTGTGTGTGTGTGTTGATATCTGCTCGTGTATGCACCATGTTTTGGGGATATGTCTTTTTCATCTACGGTCTATAAATATGGATGTAGTGTGTTTCTGTGGCATACCCCCCACCCAACGCCTCTGAGTAGCAGAGGACCAATACATGCATGTTTATGCATGTCTGTGTGTTTGTGTGTGTGTGTCTGCGTGTGTGTATGTGTCCTCCATGTATGTGTGTGTGTGTGTGTGTGTGTGTGTGTGTGTGTGTGTGTGTGTGTGTGTGTGTGTGTGTGTCACTCGGCGTTGTTGGCAGTGTTGTTGAGGGTGTAAGGGGGCAGGGCCTCCAGGCTGTGGGGGTCCGACGAGGACGGGGTGGGGGTGCCCGGGAGCCCGGAGGAGGGGGTGGGCGAGGCGGGGGGCTCCTCAGAGTCCGAGTTCTCCAGGGAGAAGTCGTCCACCAGGGCTCTGCGGCCGCGCAGGGCCAGGGGCAGGGGGGCGCGCCTGGGGAGAGGAGAGCGGAGGAGGGGGTCAGGGGAGACCATCACTAGGATGAACACATTATCATGAGCGATGAGTGCTTTTGGGAAATTAATTTTTGTAATAATATTGTTGGTGATTGTTGTCTTTGCGATAAATGATGAAGTCATTATAGCGAGAAAGACAGTGTGGACCATGAAATTCTGGTGAAGAAAGGATAAGCGGAGGACAAAACACATAATCATAATGCAAACAAATAAAGAGACAAAACAACAAAGAAACTGAAACAGACACACATCCACACCAACACGCGTGTGCTACACAGACGAATGGACCTACTTCTCTGGTCTCCATTCAGGGAGGCTGGATGGTGGTGGTGATGACAGAGATGAACAATGTTAGATGGATACAAGTCATGCGACACAAACACAACAAACAAACAAAATCATAGACCGTTATTGGGGGACAAATTAAAATTCATGGAATGAATCTTGTTTGAACTCTGTGTGTGTTCCTCTCTCTCTCTCTCTCTCTCTCTCTCTCTCTCTCTCTCTCTCTCTCTCTCTCTCTCTCTCTCTCTCTCTCTCTCTCTCTCTCTCTCTCTCTCTCTCTCTCTCTCTCTCTCTCTCTCTCTCTCTCTCTCTCTCTCTCTCTCTCTCTCTCTCTCTCTCTCTCTCTCTCTCTCTCTCTCTCTCTCTCTCTCTCTCTCTCTCTCTCTCTCTCTCTCTCTCTCGCAGTAGATATGTCTCTGGAGCCCCGCAGCCCACCGGACAGGAGCAGCCCCAGGCCGGGTTACCTGAGCTGGCTGCGCAGCGCGGTGATCTCCCGCGCCATGCTCTGGCCGCCATCCGACATCTCCTCCAGCTCCCTCTGCAGCTTCCTCCGCAGGGCGTTGGAGCGCGAGTTCTCCTCCTCCACCTCCTCCAGCTGCCTCTTCAGCTGCCTCAGGCGACCCATGGATTTGTCCAACTGGAAAGGAGGAGCAGGAGGGGCAGAAAAGGAGGGGGAGAGGGAGGAGGAGAGAGCAGGGAGGGGGAGGCAAGGGAGAGGGGAAATACAGGAGCAAGGGAGAAGGAGAGGGAGAATTGTTAGGAGGTGAACAGAGCAGGAGAAGGGTAGCGTAGGGCATGTGATTAACCTCAATCAGGAGGATTGATGGTGTTGAGGGGGAGATTAAATCCATCAGATTAGGACGTAGGATGTTTTTAAAGGGGGTCTGTGTCTCGCATTTGGCAGACAGATTATTTTGAGCCCCCCAACCTTTGTTCTATCCTTTCTCACACACAGACGCCAGGGCTGGATTAGGTTTATCTTGGATTGAGACTGATTCCTCTCCCCTTTAAGGCTCCTGTTCTACATGCTTTTTGAAACGGTTCAGTGAGAGCTGTGAGCTTTGCCCTGGTCACTCTCTCACAGTGTGGTTCATATATCTGTTAATAGGCGGTGTAGAACGTTTGGGTCTGACTGCAGATGTTTCTCTAGCCTGTATGCCTGCATGACATCCATCAGAAGGTTTCCTCACCTGCTCCCGGTACTGGTCTGCATGCCTCCTCTCGTCCTCAGACTGCATCATCACCTCCTTCAGCTTCTTCTCTGTTTTCCGCACCAGTTTGTTGGCTATGGCTCGTTCTCTGGGAGAACACGGGGTTTGGGTTACATAGCGGATTACACAAACTAATGAATAGGGGTTTGAAATTCTGGTATGTGCGCGTGTGTGTGTGGGTGACTTTGTGTGTGTGTGTGTGTGTGTGTGTGTGTGTGTGTGTGTGTGTGTGTGTATGAGAGTGTGTATGTATTTTTGTGTATGCATACATTTCTTGGATCGTGGTTGTGTGTGTATACAAATGTTTTCGGATGTGTGTGCATGTGTGCATGGGAGTGCATATATACAAGTGTTATATACACACAAGGATGTGTGTGCATGCATGTGTAAGCATACATACATTTGTTTGTGTGTGTTTGTGCATTCGCTTGTGCGTATATGCTTGCGTGCGTGTGTGCCTACGTGTACGTGTGTGTGTGTGTGTACGTGCATGCATGTCTGTGTGCGCGTGTGCGCATGCATGTGTGCGTGTATGTCTACGTGCGTGTGTGTGTTTGTGTGTCTGTGTGTGTGCGTGTACCTGCGTGTATGTGTGTGCGTGTGTGTGTGTGTGTGTACAGATGCAGTGCGGCCCCTCACTGTCTCTCCTGCTCCAGCTGCTCCTCCATGGAGTCTATCTTGGCCTCCAGGGCCGCCACGCTCAGCTTGTGCTTCCCCCGGACCGCCCCCTCCATCTCCCCCAGCCGGGACTTCAGCTCCTTGTTGCTCCGCTCCAGCTGCTCCCGCCCGGCCTCCGCCTTCTGGGTCAGGGTCCTCTCCCCCTGCAGCTGCACCGTCAGCGTCTCCACCTGCACACACACACACACACACACACACACACACACCGCCCCAGACCACCATGAGCAACATGTGTTTGAGTGTGAGTTTAAGTGTCAGTGTGCATCCCTTCCTTGAAGAGTGTGACTGGGTGTGTGTAGAGATTGTATCAATTCACAACTACTAGTGTGTGTGTGTGTACCTGTAGTGCGTTCTTGCGCTGTCTCTCGGCCAGCAGTTCAGTGTTGGTCTGCTCCTCCTCCAGCTCCTCCTCCAACTGGGTGATGCGTGACTCCAGCCTCCTCTTCTCCTCGCTCAGGAGAGACCTGGACACACACACACACACACACACACACACACACACACACACACACACACACACACACACACACACACACACACACACACACACACACACACACACACACACACACACACACACACACACACACACAGACACAGACAGTGTTAGTGGAGCTCACGTCCGTATACCAACATAAAGTGACCCTGAAGCGCATGTGGTGCATGGTATGTCTGTGGTGCAACGGTACTGACTTTCCAGAGCTGCTGTTGACCATCTCGTCCGCCAGCTCGTCTCTCTCCTGCTGGGCTTGTCTCTTCTGCCTGTCCGACACTGACAGCTCCTGCAGGCAGGAATACCAACAGATCATAGAGATTATAATAATATAATATTGTTATCTATAATACACAATAGAGCACATGTGCACCAAATATAACTGTAATACAATACTATCGCCAATAATTATACAGTAAAGTCATTTTATATATAATATGGATACGCATAATATATATATATAATTATACATGATACGATTATTAAAAAATGGTATGATAATAATATAATAATTATATTGTATTTTAATACAATTCGAAAATAATATAGCATACTCAAAAAGTACATCAAAACCTATACAAATAGACACAGACAGACACACAAACAGACACACAGACACACACAAAGACAGACACAGACACACAAACAGACACATACAGACAGACACAGAGAGACAGCCAGACAGACACACGCACAGACACATACACAGACAGACAGACACACACACACAGACAGACACACACACACACAGACAGACACACACACAGACAGACACACACACACACACAGACACACACACACAGACAGGCAGACACAGACACAGACAGACAGGCAGACACACAGACACACAGGCAGACGGACAGCCTCTGACCTCAGTGAGCTGCAGCAGCTCAGCCTCCAGGGTCTGCAGGCGCTTCTCGCTGTCCTTGGAGTGGGCCAGCACCTCCTCGCGGGCCAGCTTGGTCTCGTCCAGCTCCCGCAGGATCTCCTTCATCTGGGACTGCAGCCGACGCAGCTGCTTCACCGCCTCCTCCCGGCCGCGCGTCCCCGCCTCCACCTGGGCCTCCGCCTCCTGCAGCTCCGCCTCCAGCGTCTTCTTCACCGCCATGGCCTGCGACCGCTGGCTCCGCTCCTCCTCCAGATGGACCTCCAGCTCCCGCAGCTGGGGAGGGTTAGGAGGAGGAGGTGGTGGTTAGGGGGTGGGAGTTTGTGTGTGTGTGTGTGTGTGTGTGTGTGTGTGTGTGTGTGTGTGTGTGTGTGTGATTGGAGTAATCATGGGGGACTTTAAATGTTTCTAAGCAATCCAACTGACAGTCATTGTGGTGATCCTTATTGCCTTAACATCTTTATTAATTGATTACAAAACTGGTCATCATGAAAAAGTTTCTATCGGCTTTTCAATACTACTCAAAGACAATAAAACAAGTGTATTGTATTATTATACCATTTAAATAATAGGATTATTATGATTAGTAGCATCACTATGGATATTATTTGTTTGAGACAGCAATGGCGACTTTCTGATCAGAACAACAGCATGCGTCCCCCCCATCCCCTCTCCTCCGTCTCCCCTCCCCTCTCACCTGTTTGCTGAGGGTGCGCCGCTTCTCCTCGCCCTTCTCCTCGTTGGTGCTGATCTCTCTCTCGAACTGGGCCTTCAGGGCCTGCAGGGTGACCTCCAGCCGGAGGCGGGAGTTCTCGGCCTCCGACAGCTCCTCCTCCAGCTCCTGGGTCTGCCCCCGCAGGCTCTGAGCCTCCGTCTCCAGGGCCCGCCGCGAGCGCTCCAGCTCGTGGACCTGGACACAGTCAACACAACTTTAATCGTACGGCCCTCGATCACAGTTTCAATGGGCTTCAAGGGCCACTTCTTCTCAGCCCTCTAAAGGGCAAGGAATAAACTTTGATATGTAACAAGGAAGAAAGCTTGAGAAGGAACACAGAAGAGAGAGACAGAGAGACAGAGAGACAGAGAGACAGACAGACAGACAGACAGACAGACAGACAGACACAGAGACAGAGAGAGAGAGAGAGAGAGAGAGAGAGAGAGAGAGAGAGAGAGAGAGAGAAAAATATGACTTATTACGTTTTTGCCAACGTCGTCTTGCTGGTTGACCAGCTGTTCCATCTCCTGACGCAGCTGCTTATTGGACCTCTCCAGCTCCTCCCTCTGATCTGTGGCCTCCTACACACAAAGAAATCAAGATCCACAATCATATATATTGTTTTTTCATTTAAAGAAAATCCCAACTTAAAACCAAAACGTAATATTGAATACTACAAATGTTTTAGCCAACAGGTGATAGTGAGCGCTGCGTTGCCGTGGGTTACCTGCAGGGCCCGGACCAGCGACAGGGAGCGGGTCTCCTTTTCCCGGTTGTCGGCCTCAGCCCGGTCCTTCTCCTCCGCCAGACGGGCACTCACGGCCTTCTCCTCCGCCAGTAACTGCAGGGATCACAGGGCAAAGGTCGGGGGTCATACGAAGACTTTGTTTAGATATAATATCCTCATAGCCCATCATTAATGTTTAATCATGGGGGAGGATAGCGGAGGGGGGGGGGGGGGGGGGGGGGGGGGGTCGACCTGACTCTGAGCTGGGTTTGATTAAGCATCCCATAGAAGGCGTCTACCCTCTACCTGCTCCCTAATGAAATGGATTTGGAAGCCCTCAGTTGGGACCGAGCCGCCTGTGCAGCGCATCAAACCGATGTCTCCTAAAGCCTCGGGCCTCCGACTGACCTACTCTCCCCGCTCACCTGGTCAAACTTCTTCTGCCTCTTCTCCAGGGCGGAGCAGTTCTGCCTCTCCTTCTGCAGGGCCAGCGTCATGTCCTCGATCTCCTCCCTGAGACGCTCCCGCTGCCTCTCCACGCGCTCCTTCTCCTCCTCCTTCTGCCGCTCCCGCTGCACCGCGCCGTCCAGCTCCCGCTGCAGCTTCCTGCGCGCCTCCTCCGCCGACTCCGCCGCCGAGTTCACCTCCTCCGACTGCTTGCGGAGCTCGCCCAGCTGTCGGTCGGGGGAAGCGTCGTTCGGTTGTGACCCTCGCTCGAATGTATGAGTGGTTTATCAATGTCCCTCGCCCGGGGGGGGGCTGGTTCAAGAGGCAGGTTTGAATGCCTTAGAACGTAAACAGAACTCAATGGCGGAGCGAGTGCCTCCCTGCACTGTCTGGACTTTTGGTTTCAGAACAGCTGAATTCCCAAGGCCTCGTTGCCATTTCTGGGCTATCTTTTTTACTACTTGAAGCCTTTCCAGCCTGCGCCAGACCATGATTTATCCACTTCAAAAAAATTGAACTAGCTCTGCTATCACAGAGCTAGCTCGCTCTGCTATCACAGACCTAGCTCGCTCTGTACCGGGCTTGCGCCGGCTCATCTTCACAGATCAGTCGCCATGGTACCCCTTCTAGCCTTAAAGCCCAAACAGCCAACCTCATCTCAGCAATGTGGGGTGCATCAGTTAAATTGTCTTTGAAGTTAATTAATGTACTGTCTATTGAATTGACCGTTTTTGTGTTTTTAAGTTTCTCATGGTTACGGTCCAAAAATCCTATTCGATGGAGAATTTTAATAACTGAACTGGGAGGATATCGAACGAATGATTGGTGAAAACTATAAAATTGAGAGTTGAGCCACCTTGCATTCGTGGACATGGGACTACTTATACCAAACGTTTCTTGTGGGCCAACAGCGACCTCTGTTTCTTAGAGTGCGTGAGGACGTCCATGGGCCTACCTGCTGGGCGTGGGTCTGGACCTGGCGCCCGTTCTCCTTGGCCCGCTCCTCCTCCTCCTCCAGTCGCTCCATCATGCCCAGCTTCTCGTCCTCCAGCGCCCGCACCCTGGAGCCCAGGCCCAGCTTCTGACGCGTCTCCTCCTGCAGCGTTTCCTGACAGACACACTCCAGAGTCACCTCCCAGCTCTCATGGCCTCTAAGCTTGTGGGCATGGCAAGAGGATCGTGTGTGTGCCACTGTCTGTGTGTGTATGTGTGTGTGCCACTGTCTGTGTGTGTGTGTGTGTGTGTGTGTGTGTGTGTGTGTGTGTGTGTGTGTGTGTGTGTGTGTGTGTGTGTGTGTGTGTGTGTGTGTGTGTGTGTGTGTGTGTGTGTGTGTGTGTGTGTGTGTGTGTGTGTGCTTGCATGCGTGTCTCTGTTTCTTCTTTATTCTCAAGATTCGTATAAAATAAGTGCATCCTTAGCATAGTAGCTATTGCAGAAATGAATCTGTTCTGACCTAAGCCCTGGAATAGGTGGTGTGTGTGTGTGTGTGTGTGTGTGTGTGTGTGTGTGTGTGTGTGTGTGTGTGTGTGTGTGTGTGTGTGTGTGTGTGTGTGTGTGTGTGTGTGTGTGTGTGTGTGTGTGTGTGTGTGTGTGTGTGTGTGTGTGTGTGTGTGTGTGTGTGTGTGAATAGCCCCATCATTACCTGTGCATCACGCAGCTGGCTCTCGAGGCTGCTGACCTCCCTGGTGAGACGGAGGGACTTGGAGTCGGTGGAGGACAGATTGACCGAGATGTTCTCAATCTCACTCTAGAAGAAGTCACGGAAGGGGGGAGCATCATTAACATCAGCAACAAGGTGTACAGAGACACACAACAATGATAAACTATAAACAATAAGAAATATATGCACATTGTTCCCGACGTTCAGTTAGCATGACGTGGCTTGTTAATCTCAATATTATGTATTTTGAAAGGCCCAGTTTTATTTCATATTTTTTTTGTTAAGGGTTGAATATTAATGAGTTTTGGCCATAGACGTCTTCACGTCTTCGCCTGGGTGCCAGGCGCTGCATCCCCTGTGTGTACTGTTAAACCATAGCTACCTACTGTACCCCCTCTCTGGTTCCCACCTGAAGCTTGAGGAGCCGCTCCTCCCGCTCCTCCCTCTCGCGGTCGGCCTGCCCCAGGCGGACGGTCAGCTCCTGCAGTTGGCCCTCGGCCCGCTTGCGGCCCCGGTCGCTCTCCATGCGGCCCCCCTGCAGGCTCTTGAGCTCCGAGGTCAGGTTGAGCCGCTCCTCCTCCAGCATGATCTTGGCCTTCTCCAGGGACTGGCGCGCCTGACGGGTGGGGAACGGGGGGTTAGTGACACTGCCACTGTCGGAAGGACAATGCTCAAAATAAGTACACTAGAGAACAGCAATTGCAGTATTAAAAAGGTGTTCAATCATTTTTATGCATATTCTATAATTTTTATACATTCTGTTATTTGTCTTTTTTTCGATATTCTTTTGAATCATCAGGATAATACCCACAGGTATTATTCGGCATCCGCACACACACACACACACACACACACACACACACACACACACACACACACACACACACACACACACACACACACACACACACACACACACACACACACACACACACACACACACACACACACACTGTCCTCCCCCCTCACCCTCTTGCTGTTGTCCAGCTGCTCCTGCAGGTTGTCGATGGTGGAGCTGTGCTTGATGCGGAGCTCCGACAGCTGCACCTCGTGGCGCCTTGTCTCCTCCTCCACGCAACGCTGGAGGTCGCTGAGCTCCGCCTCCCTCCGAGACCTGGGGGAGGGGCCGGGCCATGGGGCCGGTGGGTCAGGTATGAGTTGCATCACCCGCTGATCTCTCCCACACTATCACACCCCCTCTTCTGAAGTGTTACTAAATGGTTCTTCCCCAGCCTCTAAGGAGTTACATTGGGGCCCAGTAGTGGGTTCAGGCCTCTGTGCTTGGAGCTCCACACTATATATGTTATATGTCGCTGGTCTTGGACAACAACCTGTGTTTTCTTTAATTGGTAGCTTCACAATATGAATACACCTTTACTTGATCTAAATAGATAATGTTTATCGTAGATAAACATGTTTTTCGGGGCCCTATTTTGGCTGGTGATAGCTAGTCACTCTGACACATGGTGGTAACATAGGGGCCCACTAATTCTGAAATTCAAGTATATTATTGACAATATATCAGCCATAATATTAGCCAGTCAAAGTAGTATCGTATGTAGTATCGTATCAAAGTAGTATCGTATAGTATCGTCAAAGTAGTATCGTATCGTATGGGTATTTTGTAGATATGATTAGAAATAGTTAGAAATAGTGGAGCCATCACTCAGCTCCTAGTGAGTGAAAGTCATTGAGAGAATCTCTGTTTTAATTAACTGTCACTGCCTCTGGCATCAATTTAGATTCTAGAGCGCTCCCGGCTCCTTTCCGACCGATCACGGTCTCTCTTCCATGATTTCTTGGGGGACTCCATTGAGAAGGGTTGCCTTCACGCATCTGTCAATCACAGGTGGGTGAAGGCAACACTTCTCCATGTTGGAGAAACTCAGGAATTGTACCTACACTAAATATAGACACATCTACAGAAACCCTAGTGTCTGTAGTGGATAGTACCTGAGCTCCTGCTGGGTGGCGGTGGTGTCCAGGGTGTCCTCCAGTTCCGTCTTCAGGGCCTCCAGTTCCTCCCCCAGGTCCCTCCTCTGCTTCTCCGCCCGCTCCCTCATCCCCCGCTCGTTCTCCACCTCCTCCTTCAGCTCCGACACCTGAGACATGGCCTCCCGCAGGGCCCTCTGCGCCTCGGCACGGCGGGCCCCCTCCTCCTCCAGCCTGGGGAGGGAGAGAGAGAGACAGAGAGAGGGAGAGAAGAGAGAGGGGGGGGAAGAGAGAGAGGGGGAGGAGAGAGAGAGAGAGAGGGGGGGGAAGAGAGAGAGAGGGAGGAGAGAGAAAGAGAAAGAGAAAGAGAAAGAGAGAGAGAGAGGGGAGTACAGGGATAGAGGGGGCCAGAGAGAGAGAGAGAGAGACAGATACAGAAATAGAGTGAGTCATACAGAGAAAGTGGCAGAGAGAAACCACACAGGAGAAAATGGTTTGACCTTTGTTAGTCATTTCGGTTTAGTTGCACGACATACACGTGTTATTGCATTACTTAATTATAGTTAAACTGTCCATCGCACATTCCCTGAAGGATGCACAAATCCTATATTTATCTCCTACTTATCTCAGTGAAATCCATGGCCATTAACAATCATTTGACGTGTCATGGATCATTTGTCATATCCCAGGCTCCTGTGAACCAGTGTGTGTCCCACCTGCCCTGCAGAGAGGTGATCTCCTTCTCCTTCTGGGCCAGGCTGCCCCTCAGCTCTGACGACAGCATGCCAATGTCCGAGAGCTGCTCCTGGGCCTCGGCCGACTCGGTCTCCATCCTCCTCTTCCATTTCTCCTGCTCCAGGCGGCCCTGCTCCTCACGCTTCAGGCGCTCTGAACACGAGAGAGAAAAACAGAAGAAGCAGACGTCAGACCGCAATGAGGGCACTGCTGAAAGCCTTCGACAGGCCAGCAGACGACATGGAGGCAACTCGGCGTTAGCCAGCATGGCACTCAGCTGGGCGGTCCGCTGATTATGTATAAGCCTAAATGTGTCAACGTTCCACCACTCCGTGAGCGAGTTTAGCTGGTCTGAGCCAGACGATAGAGTGAGGGGTACCTTCTAGGTCGGCGATCACAGCCTCCTGTTTGTTCTTCAGCTTGTTCAGGCTCTTGGTCTTCTCCTCCTCTTCAGTCAGCTGCTCACTCACCTCGCTCAGACGCTCCTCCAACTGCTTCTTCTCCTGGAAAAACAAAGATGGAAGCGATGGTTTGAGGTGCTGAAGGAATGAATGGTCTCTCTTGCCGCGTTTCCACTGCAGGGTGCGGAACGGATCGGATCGCAAAGGGGCGGTAGGGAGGGGGCAGTATAGCCCAGCTCAGTTCCGAGGTTGCGTTTCCACTGCCGACAGTACCCTTGGTGGTAGGCCGGATGTCAATCGCCGCGGCAGCTACGTAAACATCGTAAACAACGTCTTCCTCCGCAAGAATGCAGAC